>NC_090929.1:840086417-840396417 GCF_040938575.1 Ambystoma mexicanum
TGGACTGGTATAGAGGTTTAATAGAACTATGAAGAGCATGATAGTTGCTTTAGAGGAACCCCTTAAAAGAAAGTGGGACCTTCTACTGCCATATCTTCTCTTAGAGAAGTCCCTCAGGAGGGTGTTGGTTACAGTCCCTTTGAACTTCTCTATGGCCATCCAGTCAGAGGGCCATTGGCCCTGATTAAGGAGGGGTTGGAGAGTGCTCGTTCCCCCAAGTCAGTCAGAGTGACTGACTATGTGATAGGACTCCGGAGGAGAATGTCATACATGATGGCAGAAGCTAGTGATAACTTAAAAGCAGGTCAGGCTCTGGTCAACATTGGCATGACTAGAAGGCTAGCATGGTTGTGTTTACTCAAGACCAGCTTGTATTAGTTATGGTGCCAACAAGGCAGAGGGCCTTGCAGGACAAATGTATAGGACCCTTCAAGGTTGTGAGCAAACTTGGAGAGGTGAACTATTTGGTGGACTTAGGCAGACCTGGGAGCCTCCATCTTTCACACCAACCATTTAAAGCCATATGTCTCGAGACCAGAAGTGGGAGCTTTGCTTTTAGCTTCAGTTCCAGAGGAGGAGAGTGAACCTCTACCCGACCTCCTCCGAGGCCAACCTTTGGATGAGAAAATAGAAGGAGCCATTCTCTCTTCTCAACTGACATCTGAACAACAGAGTGCAACGTTCTGTTAAATCAGTTTGCCTCCCTGTTTTCACTTTCACCAGGCCTGACCCCTTGGGGCCAGCATGAGATTCTCACTGGTGACTGTTTACCTGTGAAAAGGAGAGATTACAGTATGTCAGAACATGTGAGATCCCACATCAAAGGAGAGGTCAACAAGATGCTTGATCTCGGGGTTATAGAGCCCTCTACAAGTCCATGGTCTAGTCCAGTTGTTCTAGTACCAAAGGAGGGATCCAAAGAGTTGAGATTCTTTGTGGACTATAAAGCTCTAAATGCAGTCACTAAGACTGATGCCCATCCTTTGCCAAGTACAGATGAAATGGTGGATAGACTTGGTTCAGCCAAGTTCCTCAGCACATTTGATCTGACGTCAGGCTATTGGCAAATAGCCCTGACAGACCATGCCAAGGAGGAAACTGCATTCTCAACCCCAGCAGGCCTCTACCAGTTTAAGGTTATGCCTTTTGGACTAAAGAATGCACCTGTAACATTCCAAAGGATGGTCAATCAAGTTCTGAATGGGATGGAAGACTTCTACATGGCATACTTGGATGACATTGCAGTGTTCAGCCCTACATGGAAAGAACATATTGATCACTTAGGATATGTTTTACAGGCTATTGAGCAGGCCCATCTGACCATAAAGGCAAGCAAATGTCAAATTGGTCAGAGCAAAGTGGTCTACCTTGGTCATGAGGTAGAAGGAGGTGAAATAAGGCCATTGCCTAGCAAAGTACAAGCTGTACAAAACTGGGCCACCCCTACTGCTCAAACCCAAGTGAGAGCTTTCCTAGGCCTCACTGGGTACTACTGGAATTTCATAGAGAACTATGGGACCATAGCTTCTCCCTTGAATGTGATGTCTTCTCCAAAATTCCCTATAAAAGTTAGATAGAATGAGGAGTGCACTCAAGCCTTTGAAACCTGAAGAAGGTCCTTTGTCAAGCTCCAGTCCTAAGAACTCCTGATTATCACCAAACCTTCATTGTGCAGACAGATGCCTCCAATACAGGTATAGGTGCAGTCCTTAGTCAACTGGATGAGAAAGGTGGGAAGCACCCCATTTGCTTCATCAGTAGGAAACTGAAGGAACCAGAAACAAGGTGGGCAACCATAGATTGTGAATGTGTTGCCATTGTGTGGTCTTTGAAGAAGTTTAGACCATACTTGTATGGATCTACTTTTGTGATTCAAACTGACCACCAACCCTTGAGATGGTAAATGCAAATGAAAGGGGAGAACCCAAAACTTCTGAGATGGTCAATCTGTCTACAAAGGTTTGATTTCACCTTTGAGCACAGATCAGGATGTCACCACAAAAATGCTGATGTTCTCTCTAGGATGTTTTTAACTGACTAGAGGTAGAGATTCATCCGGGAGTGGATTAAATCCTCCTTTCCCTTAGTCTGGGGGGGGGTGGCTAGTGTTAGGGAGAATTCTCCAGAATGGCTAATTTCCCTTACCTACTGAGTCCCTCAGCAGCTTTGCTGCATTTCTAGGATTTATTTTTTTCACCTGGTAAGAGTGTGAGCCTTTTTTCCCACTCTTACATGTGTTTTGCTGTGTGTGTTTAACATTTTCTTGTGTCCATAGACTGTGGAAACTCACCTATTCCGTAGGCATCATCTTTTTACCTTCAGTGCAGTGACACAGGGTTGTCTTTTTGGCTTCCCAACTCCGACTCCATTTTCTGGGACTGACTACTGTTTCCCGGAACATGTAAAGTTGCCATTGACTGTATTAGTCTCTTTTAAAACTCACAGACCGAGTACAAACTATCTTACATAGAATGCTGGAAATGGTTAATACTTATACCTTTTTGTCTGTTTCTCCTGGAGCATTGTTTCGCTCCCTTTTCATTAAGACTTGGCTGGTGGCAGTGGTAACTACCCTATTTTTCCCACCGTGGTTATCTTTAATAGCCCTGGTATTGTTTAAGGCTATCTTGGTAGCCTCGAACTTAAACCTGCTAGACCATATACATTTTTATACTGTTCCGGCTGGGTTTATTCGACATTTCTTTTTGTAAAAGTCTTTCTCATGTTTTTCTCTGCGCGCCAAACCAGGTTTGGTTCCTTTGTTCACTGTCCTTTCGCGGGTTTCTACACAGAAGCCCTCCTTAGGCACCTGTATGTCTGGGGGGGACAGGGTGTGAGGGAAGGGTTTAGGACTCCCTGCACAGGGTCTCCTTGGAGACCCATGTCGCACTCTGTTCTGATTGGCTGTGGTGACTGTCCCGGCAGGACAGCCACCCTGCTGTGTGATTGACAGCCAGGCTGTGTGAATGGGGGAAAACTGTATAAAAAGCAGGTCTCTGGGTCTGGAAAGGCAGAGTCATCAATGGAATGAAAGAACCAAAGAGGAGCTGACAGAAGAGGACCCCCACAATGACTGATCGCCCGGTGAAATCCTGCTGCAGGTTCAAATCTTCATACTCCAACGACAGGGAAGATCTTCAAGAAATCTTCTCCCCTTCAGCTGGTGGGAACAACCAGTTTGCCAAACTGCTCATCAGGTCTCCCTTCTCTGGTCGAATTTGCTGTACAGAGCTACAGTGAACCAGATAGCCAGGTAGAACGGACCCTGCTTACATTTTAAGGAGTGCATCTTTTATTTGTTGCTTGGCTCTGCTGCTGGTTCCTTCCCTGGGCAGTACAGGACCCTCCATTCTTCCTACTTCGTGTCAGTCCGACAGTCGCTTCAGGAACTGTGAGCCTGCAGGACCTGCCAGGAACATCCGCCTCAGCTGCAGCCTTCTTCTCCATTTAAGGTACTGTTCAAATCCGGTTGTTCGTTTCGTTCAGCCGCAGTGAAAGTGTGTGAAACCTTTCGCCAATCCGAGGGCTTGTCCTTCTCCACTCTTTAAAGTAACTTTTCGTCTGACCAACTTCGTTCTGAACTCTTGGCAAAGACTTAACCGCAAACTACCCTGAACTGTGTGATCTTGAGCAAAGACTCTGTTCCATTGACTTTGGGCCAGGTCCCTTGAATCTGATTTCCTCACTGTAGTTCCTTTTTCTAGATTGCCCTGCTTACTTACTTGTTGGTGTTATTCAATTCTTGACTAACTTTGTCTTTCCCTCCCTTTTAAATTGCTGGAGTGCCATTTTTCTCACACTTCATTTTGAGCCTAACCTGTCTAGAATCTACTTGGTGTGGTGTAGTGTATTAAGAGTGATTTTTCAACTTCTTTACTTTAGTGAAATGTTCTACAACTGATGTGTAAATAAATGTATATTCTTTTACTCAGAAACCTTGAGTCAGTGTTTGTTTGAATCATAGTAATTGCTGTCCTTTGTGTAACTATTGATACTGCTCACTTACTCTTGAGATAAGTCTGGCTGCTCAGCCATCGCTACCACTTTACTGTGTAGTACAGACTTGTACCAAAAGTGAATTTATACTGTCATTTGTAGTCTTAATTGTGTGTGGTGTTCCCAAAGGGTACTGCATATAATTCTGCCTAACAATGAGTGCCCAGAGTACAGGATGCCATGTAAGTGCGCTACTTTCCCTTGCTACTCTAAATTCTTTAATACACAGTTATGAACCCTCCCACTGTTAGGTATTTTGCCAACCTCGGAAGCCTGAAAAGTAGATCCATGCAGGCTTGACATGTGGCCAACTTTGCACCAGACCTTCAGATGAATTGGCCTGCTGTTAAATCTGCGTGCACGCTTGTGTACAGGCGCGCGTTATAAATGACTTATGATATCACATCAGTTGCCAGTTTAATGGTATCCACTACAGAGTGCAATTTGCTTTCTGACTTTGAGAATATTCAGACATGTAATTGCTCATTTTACTATTGCCGGTAAGCTGGCTATGGCCGGTAAAATCGCTCAGGGGGTTGAGTACTTGCTGCTAGGATGTGAGTGTGATCTGCAGGTTGCAGATTCAAATCCCAGCAAGGTCAACTCCTCCTTCTGAGGTCGATAAATGAGTACCAACACAGGTTGGGTGATATTGTATGTATATTTGTTCTATATAAAGCACTTAATGGTAAGTGCTATATAATAACACATCATTACCATTTGCCCTTAGACATCTGCTTGCATTTACAGTAATATGGGCCTATGCACACAAATATTAACAATACATATGGTGATCCATTCTTGTATGAAATGTATATCACATTACATTGATATTGTAACCATATTTTTCACAGTGTATTTAGGAACAATGCAATGTGATGCCACTTTCTGTTTTGTCAAGCGGTGAAAGGTTGGACCTGACAGAGGCTAAGATTTGAAGTAGAGTTTTGGGTGTACCGAATGCCTTTCCCCTCATTGTAATATGATTTTTTGAGCTTGGTCTAATTTCCATTCGAGCACGCGTAGAGTGGAAGATACTATCTTATACAGGAAACTACTTCTTCCGGTTGCTGGCTCTCTACATGAAGATATGAATCTCTGCATGAACTATAATCCCTGAGGAAAAACCACAAACTACATAAGTCAGATCCATGTGTCGAGTGAAACTATCTTGCAAAAGTTAAATCTGAACATTGGGGTTTTGATTGACAACCCTATAAAGGTAAAGAGCTGCCTGTACGATAATTACTGGATTGACACAACTGAGAAACTCCACAGTTACCCATCCATGTGTCATATCAGCCATGAACACAAAAAATGGGGAACATTACCATCCTACTTCATCTGATTCTCTGATAAACTTCACAGAGCAATATTCCTTACATTCCGTTGGAACATTTTGCCAACCAATTAAATCCTCTTCAGGTTGAGGTTTGATCATCGCTTTAGATTCTGGATGTAGACTATGCAAGAACAAAGACATCATAGAAACCACTCGCCAATTGATCTTGCACTGTCCAGCAATTAGCGACATGAGGAAGATATATTTAGATAAAATGTTCTCTTCATGTCACTGGTGCACTGAAGAACGCATTTGGCGCAGAAGCACATACGTGTGTAAACATTTCCGATACCATATCCCCAGCAGCTTGCCTTAAATCTCTTCAACTAAAATTAAAAGACTAATAAAGCTTTAGATCTTCAAATTCGTGTTAAAGTACCAAACAGGAAGTCATAGATCCCCTCTCCCCTCTGTTGTTTCAATTTTATTTTAGTCCCTTTGTTGTTTGAATGTTGTATCTGAGCTTATATGAATATGTTATTCAGTTTAGTTGTATCCTAATTAATAATATTCTATTGTTTTAAAATGCATTTTATTACTGTGTAACTAATGCAGATATTTTGTGACTAAATACCATCATGAAATGTTTTTTTTTTCTGTTTTGTTCTTTTATTTCTTTCTTTGGTCTGCTGCGTGCTGATTTGTAAAGGTTTTTTAAAACATATATCTTAAAAAGAAAGGTCATGTTGTATCGCTTCCCGTGATGTCACTTTGGGGTGGGATCAAATGACATCACTTCCGGTGATGTCTTCAGAGGTCAAGAGCTGTGTGATGTCACTTCCGCTACCCCTGGCATTTTGGTGAAATGACGTCCCTGAAGCCACTATGTGCCCCATAAGAATGTCATGTCTGGGAGGGCCGGGAGCAGAAATAGGAGGAAGCAGACAGTGATGTAAAGAAAGGGGAGCTGTACGAGCAGAAAGGTGACAGGGAGAGCATGCAATAGTGAAGTGTAGGGAACATGAAAACTTCGGAGCCAGGTGCAATAATCAAGACCATTTCTGTCATTTTCAACAAATTCTCATTTGTAATACCCTGTATGTTTTCATCTGCATGTGTTAATTGTATATTTATTTTTGTATCTGTACATTCTGCATAACTCCTAGAGGTGAAGGAATATCTTTACTTTTCCAAGCTCAGTGGGGAAACAGTCGAGGAAGAAAGGGAATTTCTACGCATTAGGGAATCCTACCGCAAAGGAACAAAGCCCCATCCTGCTACTGTAAGTGAATGATCTGCTGGTGGAAATCCTGGTCGACACAGTGGCGACATTAAATGTCATCAGTGAGGAAGTAAATGGCAACATTCCCTGCGCTCCCAATCTCAGGTCAGTGGAAGTGAGCATTCACCCATACAGATTTAAAACTGTTAATGTGCAAGGGATACTTCATGGCCGAGTGCAGATACAAGTCATAGACCAAGCGGCTGCCCATTCATGTTATAGAGGCCAAAACAGAAAGTGTGTGCATCCTGAGTTGTAAGGCAGCCCTGGATATGGGACTGATCCACGTCCTGCATCATCTCATGTCGCATAGGTATATTGACTTGTGAGCTAATATTAAACATCTGTTCCCCACGCTCTTCAAAAAGCTAGGTACATTTAAAAAAAAAAAAATTAAATTGCACATAAATCTGGAAGTACGCCCGGTGGCACAACACTACAGGGGAATCCTGGTGAACATTCAGAGGTAAGTGGAAGAAGAACTGCACAGGCTTTTGGAACAGGACATCATTGAGCCTGCTACAGGGCCCACATCATGGGTCTCACCCGTAGTCCCCTTCCCCAAGATTGGCTTGGATGTCATCAGACTGTGCGTGGCCATGCGCCGTCCGAATGAGGCAATATTGAGGGAGCGACACCAGGACCCAAGAATCACTGACATGGTTCATCTGCTCAATGGAGTGCCCTGAACAAGGGATACTACCAGCTGGAGCTGTGTGAGGAGTCAGGTACATTTACGACTTTCATCACGCATTTAAGGCTCTTAGGTACAAACCCCTCAGCTTTAGGGTGTCCTCGGCCGCTGACATTTTTTGATCAGAGATCTACAAAGTCATCAAGCACATTCCCAACTGTCTGAACTACAGTTACAACATCCTGGTTTTCAGAAAAGGACCAGGACCAGCATGTCAAAATGCTGGCGAGGGTGTGCGTGGCACTGGAAGGGAGAAATGCGAGATCAGGAAAGGAATTCTTAAGATTATTTAGGCATGTGTTCTCATCTCAGGGAATGACATCAGACTCTGAGAAGGTGACAGCGCTCACCAATGTGTCCCCGCCAACAAACTTGTACCAGGTACATTCAAGAATTTGCATCAGTGAGTGAGCTGTTGAGGGCCCTCAGGAAGGAACAAGCTCCATTCAAGTGGTCGCAATCGTGCCGGACAGCATTTGAGACCATCCTGTAGCTCATCTCATCTACTGAAAACACAGCATATTTTAACGCTGCAAGGGAAATGGAACTCACTGTGGACGCCAGTCCGGTGGGACTCAGAGCAATCTTGGTGCAAGTGGACCCAGAAGATGCTAGCAAGCATCATATTGTCTCATATGCCAGCAGGAGTCTCTCGAAGACTAAAAGGAGAGGTTGGCAGCAGTGCAGGCCTGTAAACATTTTCATGCTCTATGGCAAGTCATTCACGATTGTCACTGACCACTGGGCCCTGTTGTTCATCTATAGTATTTCTGCAAGCGAAGATGCCTCCCAGGATTGCTAGATGGGGCTTGTGGCTTTAAGACTACCATTTCCGAATCATACACCGACCAGGGAAGGAAGACAACCCGGCAGACTTCCTGTCCCGTCATCCCATTGAATCCGCCACTATGGGCCTGTCAATTGCAGACCAATCCCCACACTACATAGTGCAGGCTGTGACCCCTATGGGTGACATTACCAAAATTGCACAAGAAATGGAGAACCCCTAGGTGAAACAGATCGTCCCCTACTGTCTAGAGTCTGGCCAGTGGAAGCACACTAAACAGGCAGGGGAAGTGTGAACATCCAGAGATACAATGAGACATTGGAAGCCTGACACTTGCCAAAGATGAGCTTACTCACTCACAGCAGGAGCTGTTGTTAAAAGGTACAAAGGTCGTCATTCCCAGGACACTTCAAGGATGGATACTAGAACTATCCCACAAAGGATATCGGGGAATAGTGTTCACAAAACTTCTTCTGAGACAAAAGGTGTGGTTTCCTCAACGTGATGCACAGGTGGAAGCCATTCACAAGAACTGCCACACGTGTTCAGTCATCAACACACACACAAAGCCAGAACCCTTACGTATGACAGAATTGCCTGCCAAAGCGTGGGACGAGATCGCCATCGACCTCTTGATGGGGGTGAATACATATTAGTGGCCATGGATGAATGTTCTTGATTTCCAGAGGTACAAGTGGTGAAATCAACAGTAGCCTACCATACCATCCCAACCCTGGACCGAATGTTCACTGCCTACGGGGTGCCGGGAGTGGCCACGTCGTACAGCGGGTCCCCAATCACAGGTCACGACTTCCAGACTTTTGCAGAGTACATGGGGTTCAAATATAGGAGGGTTACACCTCTATGGCCGCAGGCAAATGGGACGGTGGAGCGGATGATGAGCAAAATCAAATGCAACGCTCAGATCGCCCACCTGAGTGGACAGCCCGTAGTGAAAGCGCTGTACCAAATGCTTCGGGACACCGGAATACTCCCCACAGCACAACGAGGAACATCTGAACTCAGGTTTGGTCAGAACATCTGGACCTGACTACCCCACGTCACCCTCCGCACGGAAACCTACACTGAACATCGGAGCATGAGAGAGCATGACAGCCAGGCCAAGGAGGCCAGGAAGTGACACGCTGATGACAAGCAGCGAGCCTGCAAAGGAGGTCTACAAACAGGGGACACAGTGACAGAGCGGCAGCCAGGCACTCACAATCATACAGCAGCGTGCCAATGACTGTCAACAAGGTGAAAGGGTCACTCATCACTGCAGGAAAGAAATGGAAGAGAATAACCCGACATTACTCACATTTTAAGAAGATGCGCTGTACAGTCCTGAGACGCACAGACGAGGAGGAGACAGATCAGGAGTTGCTTGACTCCTTTTATGACGGAGATTAAGCGTCTTCCGGTGATGACCTGAGGGATCTGTCAGATGACCCGGCCCTGGATATAGTTCCAGTGAGTGACAATGGTCGGCCACAGAGAGCGAAAAACCAACCTCGTAGACTAGTTGAGGAGATGGACTAGATGTTGACCGTGTGTTTAAAAAGGGGGAAGTTGTATCGGTAAGCAACAATGTATGTTCAGGTGTCTAGTGAGGGAGCCGTAAGGCACGGGGCGCGGGGAGGGCAGATGGGGAGGGGATAATTTCAGGGGAGGTTTGGTTAAGTAAGTTGGAGTCAGGGACATGTTGAATAAAGAAGTGTGCCAACCTGCTCCCAGTGTCCTCGCCTGATTTCATGGGAGACAGGTGCCATGAGGGTCAAGCACCCAGGCAGGGCAGACCCCTGTTGGAAGTGCACGCCGAGTCTGTGCTGCTTGGGACTAGCTTGCAAAATGTGGGCTTGCCCGTTTTAGAGTCGTGGGCTTAATGCATGAGCTAACCACCTCTTTATTGAGGCAGGTGAAGGAAAGCAGATTGTCAAATTGTTGGAGTTTGGGTGAGGCAGCTAAGTGGGAGAAATACTCATGAAATTGTCTATTGTTTGTTTCCTCATGTGTCCTCTTTTCACACACCTGGAGGATCTCACTCATTGTCTGTGCCAAACATAACCTCTCAGTGCAATAAACGTGCTGGGTGATGGTTACTCATCTATAGTTCCTCGTGTCTGCTGGGAGGCCACCATTCTCGAGCCACTGCGTTTGATTTGGATTGTGGTTATTATTTCATTTCTAGGCTTCACTTACTCTTGTATGACGATGTATTTTCATTTTCCATTTTCTCTGTTTTTTTCTAAGCTTTTCTTTTCCTTTTCATTTCAGGCCCTCCCGAAATATTCTTGACCGAAATGCGGGTTTGCCCTGCTGCCAGCTGGGATGAACTGCTGTAAGGCATAGCTCTATTGTCTAGGTTACATCACCGGCAAAGGTCATGCCCTCAATCAAATCCAGGTGCTCCAATGATCTCATCGGAAAAAAACAAAGTTCGGAATGATTTTCAGCAACTATTTTAAGGTTTTATTGCCGTATCAACATGTTTTATAACGATGCAAAGCGAAGTTCTACTCACGGACGGCACACAATAGCCTATTCACTATAAAACTACAATGAAGGCCCACGTTTCCTGTGCTCGGAAGACATTAAGCTTGTCCTCCCCCTTTCTCAATTCTAAGCGTGTTTTTTCCTTTTCGCAATTGGCCTGTGGGGGGAGCTATTTCCTCTCTTCTTTTTACTCTTGGCTGTTTTTCGCTTCGCATGTTAAATGAACGTGCTCCGTTATGTGAAATTTCCTGTACGACGGTTGTGCAACTCTCGCTCTCTCTCTCTCCCTCTTCTGCCTCGCGAGCGTGTAGGCTGAAGTGAGAGAGGCGCGCGTCGGACATGAAAACAGCGCGCTCCCTCGACGTCGTGCGCGAGAATGGCTTCTGACAGAGAAAGCGGGCACCTGATCTTCAGGTTGTGGAGCAGCTCGCTGGCCACGTGCCTGCTCCTGGCGGCGCTCCAAGGTAAGGGAGAACGACTTCACTCCTGTCCTCTTACAAAGGGCAAAGGGAAGAAGCCGTCCTGGTGTTTGTTTTTCGCTGAGGCTGAGAGGAGGAACGTTTGCTCTTGGCTGCGGTTTTTACGTACTAAGGGCCTGATTTAGAAAACATGTTTTAACATGGGAATGTCCCATTGACATTTCTTTTGTACAATTGTTTTACTTAGTTGCCCAGACTGGTGCTGAGGCTGCTCGTAAATGCAGCTGCATTGCTACTGGGAAGGAAAGCATTGGGGGCTGGCAGCCACAGTGAATGAATTACAAGTGTGTGTGTGTGCGCATATCCACGTTTGTCTTGGTGTTATTTTGAATGCAGGTTTGCATTAGCCCAATCGTTAGGAAACTAGACTGTTCTGACTTATTAGTGGATTGTTTCTGGCGTTAACGTTCAGAAGTCTTTTCACCTCGTTATATAATGGTGATAGTTTTGGTTGGAATCCACCTGAATGGATTTACGGAGGCGGGCTGCTCAATTTTGGATGGCAGGGCCCTTTGGCTACTGTCATGTGACCTCAGCCCTCCAGCTTCTGCAAAAAAAGGCCTTTGTGCAAGCTTGGCGTCTCTTCACCCCAACCGCCAACAGCATTTCGAATCTTTGTGATTATGTAAAGAAAAAAAAAACGAGATAGAAAATGTGAATTTCTTTTACACAGATGGATTTTGCTGCATATGTATGCGGGGGCGGGGGCAGCTCCCACCCACACCCCTCCACATGTATTACCCTTACCCACCCTCTACATATATATGCAGTGAAATGCAGCCCTCGAAATATGCCATTTTCTCCCTCAGAATTTTTACATCCTTTATTTTGGTACGGTACCCACCATTCCCACCACAGATGAATACTCAAGCAGCACTGCATACATACACTACTATGTGAATGTGTTAAGCCACTAAAATAGCTCGGCGGGTTGAGCACGCACTGCTGTGATTTGTGTGTGATCACCGGGTAGCAGGTTCGAATCCTGGCAAAGCCCTCTCAGGCTTTCCTCCTTCTTGGGTCAATAAATGAGAGTACGAACTTCGTTCAGTTGATAATTGTAGGTTGAAATGTTCTATGCACAGTGCCTTGGCGAAAGCGCTACATAAATAACATCATTATCATTGTAAACATAAAAAGTGAGGAAGAAAACATCACCTGTCCCCATCTAGTTGGTACATCACCTTCTTCCTGTGCTGTTTTTTGCTTATTGCATTAGCTAGGGGCTGTTAAGTTTGTCATCTGCTCATTATAAAATAGTTACAAATCACTTTGAGTGTGTCCATTTTCGTAACCATCGCTGCAAGTACATTTTACTCAGTCTGTGGCTTCATCTTTATATTCTGCATCTATTACCCCTCTTGGCCACGTCCCATTTCTTTTTAGTTTCTGTCACTTTGATGTCTCCATCCTTCACTGGCAGCTTTAAGAGAAGGTCTCATCTCAGTAGGTTGCTGTCCTGCACCTAATGTGAGTCTCGAGTCAGGGACAGGCCGCTCTCCTGACAACGTGTGCAACTGGGCTTGTTTGCACATAGCACAGGGCAACATATAGTCCCATACGATACAGAAAAAAGTCTAGCAGGAATTGCATAAAAAAACATAAAAACATCTCTTTGATGGGCATCCGGTTGTAGAGGATAGCTCAGGGGCAACGTGCTCGTCTTGGAAGCAAGACAATGCATAGCGACACAGTTTTGATTCCCCGATCAGCGCTTAGAAACCCATGGGTATTAAGCACGTTATAAATAACCCATTACAAATCCCAGTTTGTTGAGTCTTGCTTTGCCTCATCCATTCTTGGTTACTCTCACAGAAAACGAGAGAAAATAAACTCATATGCCAGTAAGGGACTACATGCTCAGTGTGGCTTTCCAGAATGGGGTTGGAGTTGGGGCTTGACGGACCTTCTTTCGCTACTACTAATCAGTGTGTTGAGACTACTGCAGAGAGGCTAGGCTCCTAAACTAATGTAACAGGGAAAGGTGTGAAGGCGGGTGTAAGTGGAAAAGAGCAGAGGCCAGATGAAGAGCCGAAGCCCTGCAAGCATTATAACAAGTGGAAGATGCGCCAGGGTCAACACCTAGGGGTCCGTTTTTCTTAAAACAAAATTTAATTCCACAGAGGGGGCTACCTAGGTTTGTACTTTCGGCATTTGACACCCTCTGTGCGATTTGCTTAATTTGCGCTAAGAGGGGGAACAGAAAACCTGGTAGAAACAGATTAGTGCTTTGTTGCACTTCGTATTGCGCAAAGTGTAGACCTGTGCCATTTATGCTGGCAAGAGGCATTTACAGTGGATTCTTATTAAATCTACTTTTATCCGGTGCTAGAAACAGGCGGATTCCATAAGAATCAAGTGTTTCTCTGCCCGTGCGAAAACGGCATGCTGGTTGAAACCCCTCCGTTTTTGCTGGACGAGTGTAAGGAGGGAGTCAGAAATGGTACATCCGTCCCATACTCCAGCTCCGCCTGCAAAATATCAGGAAAATGCTCCAGGGAATAAACAGTTGCGTTAAAGCAGGTGTAGTAGCACTTTCAGATCTGATTCGTGCTCCAATGTGTAAGCTCCATGGAGTTAGAAGAGGAGGCCCTCAGTGGAATTGGAAAGTGACAGGGAGGCCAGTTTCAGAGGACATTGTAATGAGCCTGAAAAAGAGGTCATCCTGGCTCTATACGCCATGCAATAAACAAGAGTATCTGACGGTGCTAGATCTGCAGCCAGTCTGCAGACAGGTTGTCTCTGGTTCTGCTCTTTCATGATGTGCAGACCTGGGCCGAACCTTACTGTTGTGGCTTTAGGGTTACTGGATCCATGGCTCAAAGTCAGGCTAGGTAGTCCCGGCTATGAGCATCCCTCTGTGCCAAGTATCCCATGGCCTACTTTAAGAGTGGAACTGGACCCTCCTCACAAGGGATTCTGCTAAGCATAACTCCCCCCGGCCGCCCCGCCTGGTTGCTGATTTACTATGAAAATCCTCGCAGGTGCAGTGGTCGAAGTGGGCTAGAGCGGTTCGGAGCGGTGCTCCTCTATTGTTTTTAATTAAGTTTGACCGTTCCTATACTTTTATTTTTAAAATAAACTTTTCCAGAATGGCTTTGTTTTAAAATAAGGGTGTAGGAAGAAGTTGAAACGTACACTGCACTGAGCGTTCTCTCAGACAGCAGGCACGTTTGTTGGGGCGGTTTTAATTGCGCGTGAGAGTGGCGCAGCGGTTGGGTTTGGTGGGGGGCTGGGGCAGGCCAGCAGGGATCGTAGTTCCACTACTTCTTTTCGTGCACTTCGACCACTGCTCGAGCCCCCATTTGGCAGGAAGCAGGGAGCACAGACAGTAGACCATCTTCTGGGTGATGTTCATGCTTCATCTTCTGGCAGCTTGGCTCCGTACAGTAACACTTCCATTATTGTAATATGGCCTGGGCCAACGAAGGAACTCCTCGCCATGCATGTGTCGCGCTGCAATGCAAAATGCAAAGCTTCTTAAACAGTGGACACATGTCCATTAGTATCAAGAGGACCTTGGGCGTCTTTCATTTAAATACTAATAATAATACAATATGTTCCAGGTTTTTGTCACTAAGAGCTTAACCTTTTCATTCAGTTACACCTAAGAATGACAAGTCACTCAAAGGCACATTCTACTTTTCAAAATCAGCAGCAAGGAAGTCTGCCAATAAACACCCACCCACCAACCTCATCTGAGATCAGCTTAACGGTGCAATAACTTGAGTTAAAGGTTCATACTCTCCAACCTCCAGAAACCCAACTGGTACTGTTATATTGTTGCAATGTCCTTATTGAACAATGTTCTCTGAGGAACCTCTTTTGTACATTGTGTAATGTACAACAGTGTCCCTGGCCTGGAGGAAAAAGCTTGCATTATCTCTACATCAAATCCCTGCTCCAACAAGCAGTGGTTATAGCAAAACCAAGTGTTCCTTAAATCCATATTGCAACAAGAGATTTCTCCAAGGCAGTCCTCACTCTTCAGCCTTAGTTTCCTATTGCAATATTTATTTATTTGTTCTTTTATAACACACTGAATGCCATACTTGAGTTCGGTTTCTAAGCGGTGATCCAGAATTAGAACCCCTGTTGCTCTGTGTTGTTTTGCTTTTACGACCAGCACGTTGCCCCTGTGTTGTCCCCCGTTCACATTATCTCCAGAAGTGGCAGGGCACTAATATATATACTCTAATAGTTTGAGCCAAAACAGAAGCTCAATATATCTTATGTTGAAAAAGGACTTTGAGTCCTATGCACTTCTAAGGAAGCAGAACTAGCGACCATTGCCCAATATTTCATCATCGCTGTGGGGCAATTTATTTGAGTTATTTTACTCTTAATGCGGGGAATTTGCTAGTAGTCACAAGATCATATAATCACTCACTGTGGCTTCAGATTTCAGTACAGCCTTCCTACGTGACACTAGGATACATTTACCAGTTTTGTTTGAAATACCCATTTCCCCCAGTTCATCTGCCTATCAGTGGATGACCCTCCCCATTTTGAAACCTTTTCTGTAAGGAAATAAAATATTGTGTCCACTCTGGTTTGGCTACCATTGATATAATTTCAAGCTTACATCGGATTGCATTAGATGGTGTGCAGCCGGAAAATCGAGGAACTGCACAAAGAAATCTATTATCCATTTAATTAAGTTTTATGAACAGAGGAAGGGGTCATAATTGCCGCATAATAACCCCCCCTCAAGGTTATTACCCGGGCAACGCTGAGGGCTATACAGTGAGGAACGGTCATTATCCCAAGCGATCATGACCCCTGCAGAGGTCTATAAAGCTTTTAATACATGTTTGAAACAAAGTCTATACCAGAGACTCACTCATTCTCCTTCCCCACCTACCCCCAAAACCACCATGCAATTCCGTACCACTGCTTCCACCCTCAGCACCCCACCCAATTTACCTGCTCGCCTTCAGTCCCATGACGACTGTGAGCATCCCAGTAACGGAAAGAGTAAAGGGACAATATCCCTTTGCTATTTCCATGTCAGCCACTTTCTTCCATATCTTTTTTCAGGGAGATTAGTCACGCACATTAGCCCCAGAGCTCTTTTCCCTAAAAAGATTCTTTAAAGGTTTTCGCACTCCAGATGGTGTGCAAGGATACGAATATCGATCTGTGTCACATTCAGCTCTGAACCCTTGTCGAGGCCCTCTCTTTGTATTGGCCTACATTAGGTTTGGGCTGGTGATCCATTACCACCCCTGACCCCCGCTGAATGCAGGGGTGATCGCTGTATTATAGAATGCATGCCAAGCATTCTGATTGGATGAGGGACAGCCTATAACTGAATCCAGGTACTTACTAGCCTTAGGGTGTCCTCAGATCACTCTGAAACAGTGTAATGACAGTTTTACTTTGGCCTTAAACATCTTAATAGCTTGTGGTACAACCAAAATCGTAAATGTGTTAAACAAAATAGACGAGTCCTCCTTCCACCGAAGAGGCATGGGTGCAACCCTGATCTCTGTGCTGCATAAAGAACGCATTGTTAAAAATGTTTTGATAATTCTATAATATTGAAGCATCAAACCTATAACTTTAGCATCCTCAATGTCGCCTATAGTTACCACATTACAGTGTTATTGAAACAAAGTGAACAAGTAACGCAGAGCACCAAACGTGAGATAACCTTGCATCAGCCAAAATAAACGCAGTACCTAATACAATAAATATCGAGGGCCAGTTTACAAAGCTTTTTTCAATGGGACTTTCCCATGGAAAACCCCGTTTTTAATTGGGCCGCTACTGTTTTCGTTGCCACAGTCTAATATTGTTGTTCAGGCTCACTGAGACCAATTGCTGTGGGGCATCTACTCATCGTACGCCATTCATATTACTTGTGATTGGGCGGGACACAGTCAGGACATTTGGCAAATCATGGTGGCCTTAAAAAAAACTGTATCCAAAAATGATTGTGCGTCAAATCAACATAAAGTTTCGAAGGACACAAGACTATGGGAAGTTTTGCTAAATGCTTGCCTTCTGTGTGTATTGAGTCCCAAAACTAGCTTATGGTAGCCAGCAATTTTCAAGCATCTTCAACTTCTTATATTAAAACGTGCTTAAGAGTTTATTAAAAAAACACATAACAAAGAAACACAGAAACAAATAATTTGACTGCAGCCGAACACGGCTTGACTCCTTCATACATGACAACATGACCTGTGCCAGTCGGATTTGTTTCTTTGTTCTCCAATAGAATGCTGTTTGTTGTCACGTGTGCTCCTTTCCCTTCCTCTTTTGACTGACACACAGATCGCAACTGGTCTCCATCTCTATTCTGGCTCGCTCATTCATGGCTATTGCTCACAAGCGCCTTTCCTAGGGTGTTTTGAGTTTGGTAAATGTTCTTGTGCCCGCCACATTTGCATGAAGTTTGGTTTGTGTATAAAGAGCAATTGGAACCAGTATGCCTATTCCGAATTTTAGATAATTTACTGTAAATGATACTTGGTGCTTGTCTATTTCTTGATGGTAACCTGATGTATGTGTGCTGTTGAACAATTGTAGGCCCAAGGATTGGGAAGCAGGCAATTTAGGCAACATGTAGTACATGTAGTAAATAAGAAATTCATGCATTTTACTTTCCATGGACCATTATTGTTGGCATTGTGCATATGGTTGCCCTTTGCGCCACAATGTAACCAGATCAATGCTACACAGGAAGAAGATAAGGAAGTGTTCAAAAGCCAAATATGTGGTTGGACTCGCACCTAACAATGCTTGTGGGAAGAATTGGCCCCAGCACGATTTGATTTTCCTGTGTTTTCGGCCTTTTGAATCAATGAGGGTTTTTTGTTTAAAATATGTTCCATCAGGAGTTAGTATGCAGTATTGGTTCTCTGTGTGCTGCGTAAATTGTGGTGCTTGTGCTGAAGTTCCTGCAGGGAGCGCACACCATCTCCATGGCTCACAAGTTCATTGTCACCCTTTACTTGCCCCTGTGTGGATGCATCTGCATGGAGCAGAGCGTATGTGATGAGTTGCAGGAGTAGGGTGATACGCTGTGTGTTAAGCAGCATCCAGTGCAGTTCCCTTAGGGAGCACTACACGAGATTAGGACTACAGGTGAGAGCAATAAATCCCCTTTGGTATCAATATGTACCACAAAGATTTAGTTGGTAGCTGTGGCTGAGCAGTCAGACTTATCTCAAGAGGGAGATGAGCAGTATTCAGGGTTTACACAATAGGTATACAGTACTATGGAACAAGGAAACACTGACCAAAGCGTTGTTTAAAAAAGAAAATATATTTATTTTATACACGTCTAGTTCAACACATACATCACAGTTGATAAAGTAAGTTTAGTTCAGTCAAGGAAAAGTATATACAACTCCCTATTCAATTGTAGACAAGTTTGCGGTAGAGTGAAAACTGAGCAAAACGGCACAGTGAAAACCAACTACAAATGGCACTCTAACAATTTAACGAAAGGGAAAGCACAAGTTAAACCGAAATATCTTCAAACACCCCCTAGCAACACTTCTCTGAAGTTTTGTGAACAAGTAATGCACAGTGACACTTTAGCAGAAAGATAAGTGAATGAAAACTGAGCAAAATGGCACCCCACAAGTTAAAACAGTAGGGAGGAAGAGGGGTTTAGAAGATTCAGGTGCACCAACACTTTTCTTATTGCAAATCAATCTAGTGAGAGCAGATCTAACAAATCAGCCAGAGTCAATGGGCCTGAGCCAGAGTCAGTGGTACAGGACCAAGAGCTTAGGAGCAAAAATGTTCTTGTAGCTGCAGTCAAGTCTTTGGTAAATGAATGTTGAAAAGGTAGATGCGAGGCGAAATACAATGGTAAGAGAGAGGGCAGCCAACCCAACAAGTAGATAAAGGATTTAAAACACCGTTAGGGCTACCACGGGGAAAGGGAGGCCTGGCGGAACAATGTACCTTAAACGTGAAGAAGTGGCTCCTGCGGTGGCGGTTGTTCCTGGTAGTTCCTGCAGTTCGAGGGGTCCAGCAGAGGAAGAGAGGCTCTCGTCGTGGAGGAAGGTTTGAGTCGTGGTCTGGGTCGATAGATGCCTGGCTATCCGGTCTCCAAGTGCTGGGCACTGTCAATTCGACCAAGGCAGGTTCGGAGAAGCGATGGGTGAACTGGTTGTTCCCACCAGCTCAAGGGAAGAAGGCTCTTTCGATGAAGATCTCCTCTCGTCGTGTGGAAGAAAAGTGGTGAGACGATCCGGCAGGTCTTCACCGGTGGTGTAGATGCTGAAGATGTCTGTGGCTTCTCCCCCCTTCGGTTCCGTAGTTCCAGTGGCGACGACTTGCTCTTCCAGTCCTCAGGACCCTGCTTTTATGCAGAAAGAGACCCATTCATACAGCCTAGCTGTCACTCACACAGTGGGCTGGTCTTCTTGGTGGGAGACCCTCCAGCCTATCGGGTTAGAGTGCGACCTGAGTTGCTGCGGCAACTCTGTCCAGGGGTCCTACTCCCGCTCCCACACAGTGGACCCACCCCAGACTCAGTGGCGCCGGGAGGAGGGCTTCTGGTAAGAAGCCCGCCAAACGGACGAACAAAGGATCCCCGACCTGCATTAGGATCGTAGAGAAAGACACGAGAAAGAAGTTATATTAAAGTTCTGGCAAATAAAAACCTACCGGAGCAAAGTTAATAGTAAAATGCACCGGCGGTATGTTAGAGGCTGTAAGAAAAAGTGTTAGCATCGAACAATGGGATAATCCCATAGGAAAATATTTGCGGTCGAATATTTATGGTAGTAACCACTGCCACCAGCCAGAAACTTTAGAGAGAGGGACTTTAAGGTACCCCCTCGAAAATGAACATAGGGGAAAAACTTTTAACCCCTTCCAGCACCTCCATAGTAAGATGGGTTGTACTGGTTAAGTTCATAAAAATCGACTAGTAAAGTCAATGGGGACTTTGCATGCCATGGTAGACAGTAGTCAGTCCCAGGGTATGGAGTCTATGTTTGGGGGTCGCTACGACACCCTTGTGTCACTGCACAGAGGGTGCTGTGTAACACATGTGAATAAAGATGGTTCCTATGGGGGAGAGAAAATCCCATAGGCATTAAACACAAAAATAGCCTAAAACACACATAGCAGAAATGCCTAAGAGTGGGAATAAGAGTCGCACTCTTAGCAGGTAAAAAGAAACAAACCCTTCAAATCCAGCAAAGCTGCTGGGGGAATCTATAGGTAAGGGAAATTAGCCATAGAATGAGAATTCTCCCTAACACTGTGCCTCTGCTTTCTTCTAATCTTGAGGTGGGCTGGCAAGGGAGGAAGAGGAAATTATTTGACATTTCGCTGATCATTTCCTGATTTTGGAGGTGCGCTGGTCGGAGGAGAGGTGGGGAGCGGATTCCTTGTTGATAGGATTGTAGCCAGCCACTGTCCTCTGCAGCCGATGGCTCATTCAGCCCTGACCCGACTCTTCACCTAGATTTCCCCTGACACCCTCTGGAGTTGGCCGTGCTTGTGAAATGCAAGCAGATACCCTGAGTAATGCTGAACGTTGTGTGCTGCCACCACTCGCAGAGTGCCTCCTGCCCTTACATACCCACCCCATCTGTATTCTGTTAAGTACAACCCTGACCCTTCTGACCTCTGCTGTGTATATGTCTCGCCCAATGCCATAACTTCTTTTTTTTTGTTGTTGGACTTTTTACCTCCACCCCTCTGGGCCCTACAATTGCTGCCTCTGTCACGTTCCTTCTTGCTGCCAAGAGTACTGGATACCCGAAGATGGGACTGGAGTAAAAGAGGGCCCATTCACTGGATGAAAATGTACGTTTGAGAAAAAGGTATTGATGTGCATATTGTGACACAATCATATCTGAGGAACAAGTAGGTGGGAATAGGAGGCTCTGGGGAGCAGGGGAAGCCACCCATACCCGGAAGCAATAACTGGAGACAGTGTACACTGGATTCCCAGAACCTCTCACCCTCTTCAGCCTCGTGCGTAAGTGAGCCACAGAGGAGGTGACAGATGATGCAGGGACAAAGTGAGGGGGCATTGGAGAGAAACAGCAATTCAGGGACCACAGTGGTAAGGAGGCATTTGTCATTGAAATTTTACCAAGGAGTGACTGAGAGGCGTGCCCACCAGCTTGTGCTGTGGACTGACAGTGGAGCAGGCAAGTGGCTTGTGAACCTGTTTGCGCATCACTTTACATGTCACTGCCAGTTGGAAAGTAAAGGGAGATCGTGCAGCTCAGGAGCTGCATGAGCATAATGACACTACAGCATGATCCTCATTGAAGGTCCAAGCACACATGCCATTGAGCCATATTGTCACCATGACAGCGCTGCTTGATCTCAAAATGGTGACAGCTTCCTTTAAACCTGCAGCTCACGCTCTCCCTTCACATTGGGACATTAACAAACATGGCTGTCACGAAAAGTCGTAGCACATCAGTACAATGAGATGGAAGGAGGAAACCAAGAGGAAGAGCTAAAACCCATGGGCACAGGCCAGTCATATTGCCCAGGGTAAGCAGGAAAGGAGACAACCAATTCCTGGTATTAATGGGACACTTATAGTCTTTAAAACAGTATAAAAGTAGACAGTGTCTGAATTATTAAATATTACTTTAGTGACTAACATGCTCCTAGGCCATAGTCCCATTTCCTCCATACTGTATGGGTTTCCCCGCCTAGGGACGGGACCAGAACCTTTTTTCCTCCAAAAAAAGAGCATTTCCCCTTTAAATTTACAGGCGAGCGTAGGCAAGGCTACAGGTGTGACCAAGCCACCGTAGTCCCGCCCTCCGATGCCTGGACTCAGTCCCCTTGTAAGTGCCAGACGTCTACACTATCCTAACTTATTTATAATGAGGAGAGGATGGAGGGTCGTATGGAGAACAGTGGACTATGGACTAGGAGTACGTTAGTCACTACCTTGTGTAACTTTTAATTACTCGTAGGTCCTGTCCCCTTTCCTCTATACTGTATGGGCGAAAACAACCGATAATACTCTAAGGGAGGAGTGATGTTGATTATTTAGCAAACAAATTCTTGAGGACAGCTTTTCCAAACTGGGCATCTGCACCCGCACTAACATCGAGACAGTAGTGCTTACAAAACTCATGCTGCTGCCTTGCTAATGACCTGCCATGGCACCTTGTCTCTGGAAAGCTACAGCTGCTGCTTTGGCCCTGACTGCATGAGCATGCATATTTTGGGGGTATGGCCTTTTCTGCAACTTATAGGATTCTGTGATAGCCTCCACTATCCACCTCACTATTGACGCCTTAGAGGTTTGTCCCCAGGGAGCCGAACCACTGAAAGTGACTAGAAGGGCATCCGACTTCCCGAACTGCTTCGTCCTGTCTATGTAGAACTTCAGAGTTCTCCTGACGTCTAGACAGTGCACCGCTTTCTCTGCCTCCGACTCAGGATCCGGAAAGAAGGTTTGGGAGGACAATCTCCTTGTTAAGGTGAAATGAGGAGACTACCTTCGGTAGACATTTTGGGTGAGTTATCATGCCCATCTTGTCCCTGTGTTCATTATAGGGCTCTGAACAAGCGGATCTATGTGATCACTGCCCCACCGAAAAGTTTGACTAAACAAATTCTGAGTGCAATAACAGCGAGCACAGTGATCACATAGATCACCTATTGCCATATTCCCATACCAACTTACCTGTTTCATAACTATTTCTCTTTCCGCGGCACACTCCTGTGTGTGCCACCATCACCCCTCTATCCCTCCAACGTCAGTTCCCTCACACTTACATGGGTCGGAGCTGGCACTGCAGGGTCCTTATTGTACTTCCATGTCCCCTCCTTTCCATGTATTGGAAGCAGGGGACACCCCCGCAACCCCCAACTCCCATTACACTGAACAAGTGGAGCGGGGGACGCCCTCCCAATCCTCACTCCCCTTGGTCGGTGTAACAGGAGTCTGTTTTTTACTAGCTACATTTAGGGTGGCAACCGGCACCTGGCAAAAGCTGAAAAACATGAATGGGGAAAGAACGTGCTGACATTTCTTGAATGGAGAAAACTTGAAAGGTGATGGCACGCATTGCGACTTTGGTTGTAAGTAGTCGGAATTTTAGTACAGCTCTAATGTGCAGTATTAGATTGCAGATTTTTTGGTCGAAAGTTTGGTATGATACCGAAAAAAACCAGGGCATGCATATCGCTAATGCCTCTAGCTGATGTTAAACACAGCAAGAGAGCCGTTTTAAGAGTGACCCACTTGATGTCAGTAGTAGCCATGGGCTCCAAGGGATTGTGCACCAGTGCAGCCAGAACCACATTGAGATCCCACATTGGGTGAGATCTCTCGACAGGGGGATAAAGTCTGGTTAACCCCTCAAGATGTCTCTTTACCACCGTGTTAGCCGAGGAAAAGGATTGTTCTTCTGTATCCCTGTATGCCCCAATGGCTGCCAGATAAGTGCGGCATGTGTCTACTTGCATGCCAGTGCAGGCCAGGTATGCTGAAAATGACAACACGTAGTCGAGAGAGCAGCCCACTAGGTCTACCCCTTATCCTTGGCCCTGATGCAGAATCTGGTCCACTTGCTCTTGTACTGCAGTCTAGTAGACTCCTTCCTTGCCATTTGAATAATATCCATGTTGGACTGTGAAAGTGACAGGCTCTGCATTTTCTGTCGCTCCGTACCAGCAAGTGCAAAGGGACCGGACCCTGTTCTGCCAACCTCAAAAGGTCAGAGTCCCTGATTCTTGCCAGCCAATCCGGAACCACCACAATCATGCGTCACTGAGTCGTATCCTGAAATATTCTCAGCACCCTCCGAATCAAAGATGTCGGAGGGAAAGCGTAACCCCAGAGGTTGCTCCAGGAGATTTGGAGAGCATCCCATAGTGGCCCCTTGTCCTTCCCCATCCAAAAAGCAAAATGCCTGCATTTGGCTTTGCTCTTAGAGGCGAAAAGGCTGACATCTGGATGACCCCAACCCTGGAACAGGGACTGGAGGACTCTGGGCACTAACTCCCATTCGTAGTTGTCCATCTGGAGCCTGCAGAGCCTGCTGAGCCTGTTGGCCTACGTGTTGCTCTCCCCCGGCAAGTGGACAGCGCTGAGGTGCATACCTTGCTGTAGAGCCCATTCCCAGATCCGGACAGTCAGGTTGCACAGAGCTGGGGACCTCGCGCCTCCCTGCTTGTTGCGATAAAACATCAAGGTGGTATTGTCTGTCCTGATGAGCGCTACCTTGTCCTTTATGAGTGGTAGGAAAGCCTGCAAGGCCAATTGGATATCTGTCGATTCCAACATGTTGATGTGTTCCTCCTGTTGCTGGTGAGACTACCGGCTGTGTACTGACCACGTGCCCAGTGATTTTAACAAATACAAAACAACGAATTTAATACTAGTTTTGAGGGTGGTGGAAAGTATGATTAAAAGAAAGGGGGACACCCCCAAAAACAACATTCTTTTTATTTTGTTAAGAAATTTTAGGTTTGTTAAAAATTAATTTGTTGTTTTGTGATTCGTTAAAATCACATGTAACCGCTTGAATTCCATCAAGGTCCTTTCAGTCTCCCATTGGTTCCAACGGAATAGTCCAAACGAGTACTATCGATTTGGGGTATTTCTAGGAACTATTGTTAGAGGATAGATATAATTCAGTGTCTAATGCGTGCTATATAAGTGCCGTAATTATCCTTTGATCTCCGGAAGCCCATGTTACATTATTGTCTATTGGATGTTCCAGCAAAGACTGCGTGTCCTTGCACAATAGAACATTAACGGGTTGGTACAGTGTCGGGAGAACTGATAATTTATTCAACTGGTTCCCAGGCTTTAGGCTTCCTTCATTGGCCCTGATCATTGGGCGGACTCAGACCCATTGTCTCCCTGATTGGTTATGACTCTTCCCGATGTTGATCTTGACTTCAAATTTCCCTGAAAGAAATCTAATAACATCAAGCCACCCTGAGTACATCCCATTGAAAAGGCTGCAACAACTGGTGAAATAGATCAAAATACAGAGAGCACATCCTATCCCGTGGTATGTGTGAGGAGTTAATGCAGTCTTGGTTGTTAGCTTTGAATTCGCTAAGAGCAGTTTTGCTCTTTCTGACAATTTACAATTACAAGCACCTGAGCGTAAATTGAATCAAACATCCGACAGATTCAGCGGCTGTGACTTTTGCATAGTGAATATGTTTTGGAGCCTCTAGGTATTGCCATTATATGTCCAGGTACTCAGGCTATTTGTCATATTGTCATCATATGACCAGGTGCTACTACCACCAGCTAGACATTTCCATGAAATGCTCTGGAATTCATATCATATGGCAGGTATTGCTTTCACATGCCAGGTATTGTCCTCTAAGCCCTACTTGCTCCCTACATTGCCAGTTAATGGCATCATCATACCCCTGCCATGTTTTTGGCTTTACCATCAAATATTCACGGTCTCACGCCATCTGCCATATTTTACCTTCAAGTGCCCTTGTTCCTCTGCCTTTAGGTAGGCATTGCCATCATAAGCATAGGTAATCTCACATTTTGCTTGGGTATGCACTCAGGTACACATTACCTATTACATATGGCAAGTATTTATATCATGTACCAAATAGTGACTTCATATGGATACTTAAATGTATGATCCGCTTGGTATTGCCACTATCTTCCAAGTATTTATTCATATGCTAAGGCCCTCAGAACATTTTCCCGCTATTGCCATCATGTAAGCTGGTACACCTTGTGCCAGGTATTCCATCATCATATGCCATATTTTGGCAGCAGATGCCCAGCTACTTACTCCATAACCCAGGCTTTGCCATCAAACAGTGCATACTAGATTCATATTAGATTGCCATTTAATGCACAGGTATTCCCACCCAGTAGCAGATTCTGCCATCACACAACTTAGAACTTACTCTAGTCAACAGGTATCACTCTTTGGCCCAGGTACTCACACCATCTGCCCAATACAGACCTCCTATACCAGCTACTCACATCATATGCCAGGTTTTACCATGAAATCCCCAATCCCTTCACCATTTGCATGCTATTGCCATCACTTGCTCTGCAGTTACATACACAATTTGACACAATTGCCATGATTTGAATGGAATTGCTGACAGGTAGTCACACAATATGCCATATACTAAAATCACCTGCAAGGTATTGCCTTCAAATGGGCAGCTATGTTCACCAGGTCCAGCGCCAGAGAGAAGCTGTTAACGGTTCCACATTTTGAGCGCGTGGTGTTTGACTTAAATATACTGTCGCCCAAAGCGCTGCATTTATTAGTGCCTAGGATGATAATATATTTAAACACACAGTATCATCCCAGCACAGGCAGGTCTCTGCGCCACGATATTACTGTTTGCAGGGCTGTCCCAGCGAGGATAGCCCCATGCACCGTGTTGGCCACGGTCAACCGTGCCATGTCTGAATGGGAACTGAGGTGAGGGCGCTGAGCTGAAATGGTCAGCACCAAAACAGCTGCGCCTGAATGTCCGGCTTTGTTCCTACTCTCTCTCCCTTCAGCAGAAAGCTCCTCTGCCAAGCTGAGGGAGACAGAGATGCTGTGATGCAAGCAGGGCAGCGGGAATGCCGAGACCAGTTGCCTCTTTTCCCCTGCACTGTCGGTGGCTGGTGAAACAGCAGGGGCGAGGGGGGTGCAAGTACCCTAGACTTCTCTCATCCTCCACTATGTCAATGGCGGGAAGCAGGTGAAACGTCTCTCATCTCCCCCTGCCTTGATGTATCTTGGCTCACACAGATTCATAGTGGGCGATTTGTCGAGCCAAAGCACTCTGTCTGGAAACTTATGTGAACCAATATACCGCATTTGCACCAGAAGAGACAGATTATCCAATCAGAATCAGTTTTTCCTTGGCACGATTGTGCACCTGTGGCATAAAATAGAGAATGGATTAGATCCCTTTTCAAATGCTGGCGAACATTTGTTTCTCTTTCTGTAATGGTAAAAAAATAGCTGCCGTCATACAAAAAGGGGCCTAATCCCTTTTCCATTTTAATGGAGTCTTTTTCCTTTTCCTCAGGAGATGAGCTTGCATTCCTCCTGAGTTCATCTTCTGATGAAAAAAAGAACAAAAAAAATATTTGCACCCTGGTTAAATTCCAGGGTGGGAATGGCTTTCACCCCGACAGCAGGGGTGTAGACGTGGCCAGTATAGGCACACAGCGGGAGTCGGGGTCCTCACTTCACTCGGGCCTACTATGGCTCGGGCTGGTGAGTCATTACTGGTCATGTCCACCCCCCCGCTTAGGGGGTGAACGCCATATTATTTTGCATCTTATGTGGTGTATGCAACACGGAATAGCCTAAACTAAGTGTTGAATTATCTACTTATCCCTTGACATAGAACAGCCTGAGATCTCTGAAAGATACTGAGAATCACGAATGTATTTTGACCTGACTAAAATAGGTAAAATATACTGAAATCAGAGATGGACATTGTCAGCTACACCTTGGTGCTTTTGCTTACATTCCGCCTGCCGGGGGTAATGTCTGAATTGTACATTGTATAATGAATAAGGTACTCAAAAAGAGCTTGCAGACAAGGGGAAGAGCCATGGTGGCGCCAGGGTGGTTAGCCGCCCGCTGGCTCCTCTCTGGTGCCCAGTGCACACCCATGCCTCCCGAAGGGCTGGCGTTCCGTCACAGCTGGCCCTGGAGGAGCACCAGCCCCGATATTAAAGAAAAAATGCTGACATGTGCGGCGCAACTCGACACACACAGGGTTGATTGGCAGCCACACTGGTGTTGCAGCAATCACAGTGCTGGCACACCCCGGAAGGACTGAAAATACCGACCCCAGGTATTTAAGTCCTTACAGGGTTCGCCATGACTGGACACCATAATTAATTCCATTTTGGTGGTGTGGCGTGGCATTGCTGCCTGGCCATTCCCTGGAAAATAAGACAGAAGAGAAGGCCTGAAGTAAGTGTGGTGTATCTGTTTTCTGATTGTGGTATGTGCAGCGCTGGCTAATGGGCCGGCCCTCGCTGGATTCGAGATCCAGCATCAGAACTTTACCCGGATCTTAGGATCTGCCTCTGCCCCAGCCCAGCCAAACTATGTGCACAGTGCGCTCGTACATGATCTAATCTGCTCTATGCAAACGCACTGCACACCTATGTGCACAGTGAGCTCACACAGAGCACATTACATGCTCATTTGCTTGAATTGTCCACATCTCGGTTTCACAAAAGTGTGTATTCCTGGCCATATCATTTAATCGCACTGTGTCTTATCTCCAGCTCTGTACGTGATTCTGATTCACTTTTTAGCTTATATTAATATATTAATATATCATTCTGTTATTTAAAAAAAAAAGCCTAATGACTATAGAATTGCTCCATAGTGCAATTTAGGTATTTTGCACCACAAAGTTATTTTCCACTTTCCTTACTTATGGCAACTTATTCTAAAGTAATTTCCATGGCGCCTCCAAGTATCAAAGACTGATGATGCTCCTTGCAATGTCCTTTTCTGTGAAGTCACTTCTGTTGGTGCAATCCATATGCTAATTAGGAGGTTTGCACTTATTTTGCCCCAGAGCGCCTGGACAGAACCCTCTATTTATTTATTTATTGTTCGCTTGTTAGGTGCTTATACAGCAAGTACATACTATTTCAAAGCGCCCACAGGGCAAGGGAGTGAACAAGGGAGTGAAAAATATTGAATACACAAACAGAGGAGGGGAAAAGATAAAAAGAACAAACCTACTGTGCCTTGTGAGTAATTCAGAACTTGTAAATGCAGCAGGGAAAATGGCAGAGAGGGTAGGTGCTGGAGTGTCCATGCTCGTGAGTGTGCAACAGATGAAGTGTATGGTGTGGTGAGTGCTACACGGCCAGGAGCCGTGTTGGGTGTAAGTGTGAGCCTCCAGGCAGAGGGAGTGCCAAGGCACGTGCTGAGCATAGACAGAAGCTGGGGCAATTGGGTAAGGGATATCAGGGGCCGGAGGATGTATAAGGGCCCAGTATACCAATAAAAGCAAGTGTGAGATTAACAGAGGAGAGGAGATGGAAAGGAGGAGGTAAAGAGCAAGGTCTTGAGGAGCTTCTGGAATTTAAGGAGGTCCTGTTCAAGGCGTAGAGGTTGGGGGAGGCTGTTCCATAGTAGGGAGCCAGCTGAGGAAAGCGATCAACCTTTTGTCCTCTGTCTAGCAAGCACTTTACATACAGAGAGTTGGCTCCAGAGGAACGTAAAGGTCTGCACGGGGAGTATTTAGTGAGATAAGGTTGAAGATAGTAAGGTCCCCGGTCCCAGAAAGCCTTGTGGATAATGCAGAGGGATTTGAATTTAATCCGTACAGCAACCGGGAGCCAGTGAAGACGTTTTAGGGCAGGAGAGATGCTCTGTAGTGGAGTTTCCTGCATTTGTAATAATTCTGCAGTTTTATTTTTTTTTGTTATTGTTAAAATGCCATCTGCCACTAATGTTACCAAAAAAGTAGATTGGGGTAGGGTGGCAGGTTTGGGGGCGCGAATAAGAATGTATGGGATTGGGCTCACTGCATTTGGAGGGGGAAAGGTAGCAGGACTTTTTAAGTAGCTCACCCCCCACTCTTGCAATGCTGGATACTCCCCCGCCTAGGACAACCCCAGGTTCGCCAAGGGTCAAAGACCCTGTGACAAGCGCACTGTACTCAGGGCAGAAAACATTCGGAAAAGGCAATGTTCACCGAGCCTGCGAATCTGGGGGCTCGCAATATGATCTGCTCTGTGCGAGCACACTGTGCACACAGAGCAGATTACATTATCGAGCCCACAGTGATCATTGCCTTTCCCAAATAGATTCTGGTATTTGTAGTCTTGAGAAGGTAGCTTGAAAAGTACACAAACCATAGTAATGTACGAACGTGCATATCTTACTATGGTTTGTGTTCCTTTCAAGTTATGAAAATGATGCAATTTTTAAACTATTTCGCACATCCTTTGATCGGAGTTCAACTGCCAGCTCAGCATCCTCTGAACCCTGCCCCTTCAGAACTCCGCCCCTCCTCTAACCTCTGCCCCCACCCCGGCCCTTGTGGGATACCTCTTCACATGTTTTCCATTTTCACCACTGGGTATGTGCATGTATGTTTGCATATGTGTTTGAATGTAATGCATTGTGTGTAAGACTAGTTGAGAGGGTCTGTAGCTGTGTTTGTATGTATGTGTATGTTAGGATCAGTCTCAGATTGTGTCTACGTGTGTGTCTGGTCATGAGTGTGTGTGCATGTGTTTGTATGGTTTGGTCACTGTGTATCCCCTGCAGAGACTGCTGGCATAAATAGGTTGTGTCAGCAGCTTCATCCATGTGACTTACTGTGACCATTACTGGCATAGATAGGTTGAGCAGCCTCATGCATGTGACTTAAATGTTTTAAAGTGACCATTTATTTTAAATCACATGCATGAAGCTGCTTCCACAACTTACCTATGCCAGCATTACTGGCATACTTACTGGCATTGATAGGTTGTGGCAGCAGCTTCATGTGCATGATTTAAATCACGAGTCCTAAATTATCAACATTAACTCAGAGTAAAATGGATATAAAGGTTAGGGATGATAATTTAAGATGAGTCCTCGAGGGAGGCCAAGTTGTGTTTGTTTTTGACATTGGTTTTCTGATTAAGGAGGTAGCTCGTTGGTAACCATTGATGTTGGGGCCTAGGGGCTATTGCTCCATTGTAGAGGGTTGGGAGGGGTTAGGTTTTAATGCACCTGCAACCAGAGACTCTTGTTTGGAATGTATAGGTGGATGCCCTGTGCCAGGTATTGGAGCATCAGACGGTAGGCTGATTTAATGAGAATCAAATGAAAAAGGGTCCAGGCTTGTCCAACTCCAGCCCTCGAGGACCAGAATCTTGACAGATTTTCAGGATATCTCTCATTAATGTTCATGAGGAAAACATTTGCATACATTTAGAATCATTATATGGAAATTTATCTCATGAATATTAATGAGGGAATCCTGACAACCCAGCGGGGATCCGGCCCTTGAGGCCTGGGTGGATGAATAGACGGATCTGTAAAGTGGGCCTCTGGTTCCTGCATAGATGGTATGGATAGACGATTCTTAGGAGGTACCCAGGTATCAAGCCCTGAAGTGATTCATGTTTCAGGCAGGCAGGTTTAAACAGCTTGTGTTTGATTTTTCAAGGCATGCTTAATGTTGTCTTGTCATTTCAGCCCAAATACGACCCTGGCTTCTTTGAAGTTTCGATAACGTCTTTGCCTTTTTTTTGGCGAAATGGAAGGCAAAGTCAAGTTAAATAATATGGATGCTAAAGCTGTCACAACAAGTGGAGGTGCCGGTTGGGGGCATGAGGGGTGATAGCTACGTGTGGATTTTGAAGTTGACCACCAGACTGATGTCTAGAGGATAGCATATGGGGTGGACTGGTCAGGAATATTACTTTGCTCCTGGTTGAGTTCAGCATTAGGAATCTTAGGTGACATTCGCTGTAGAATAGATGGGTGGCTGGATGCAATTTTGGTTTGACGGTTAGGTGTCGGCTAGTGGTCTTTAGCAAATAACTGGGAGAAATACCCAAAATAGAGGTAGGTGTTGCCCGGGGAAATGGCCCAGAGTGAAAAGAGAATGGCTGACTACAATGCAGACTCAAGGACCACCCACCGGAAAGGTAGTCAGTGCAGGTTTAGAGCAATAACTTCCAGGGCTATTGTTTAACACATGAAGGTACTCTTAGACTTCAGCTAAACAAACGGGACTTAAGCACAATTCAGCCATAATATCTGAAGGGAAATGTCCATAAATGGAAAAGCTACGTCTACTCTCTGTGACATGGAGTCATCTGCTCGCCTTACGAGCAATTGTCCTGGAAAACAACGGTTAATGTTGTCTCAATCCCCTGATCAATTCCTGAAATCCTGCCTGACACGCATCTATCTACACTATGTCAAGTGGCTTTGCAGATGGAGCAGAACTGCTTTTTCTAGTAGCTCCGTCTAGTAGTGGCAGGCATGGAATGAACCAGAATCTTGTATTTGCCTCATATGGTGTCAACATGGTGCAGGCCCATTTCTTGGGTTTCTGATGATCTCCTTTGTATGAAGAGGAAGTGGTGATGAGCCAGAAGGCTCATAGTCCTGCCTTTCTTCTCCTCCACCCCTAGTCACCGCTCAGGCCCAGCTCTCAGTGCTCATGTGATGCAGAGACACAGTGCTATCGCCTGCTCACAGCTGCAGTTGCTGCATCACTTGTGGCCAACTTGGCAGGATGTGGTGAGGAAGCGTATCTTCTAGGGGACGCAACTCTTAGAAGTCTGTTTGAAATTAAGGTAAACAAGGACAAACGTCTTGAATTTATTAAAGGTTTTTCTATTTTCTTGGCACCTGGTGCACATGTTTCTTTTTGGGGTGATTATGGGGTGTCTGACCTTGCGAACGAATTAGAGGAATTAACAGTTGTGATCAATAAAGCCAGGATGGCATGAGACGGTGAAACATCATTTTTTTCATACTGGCTCAGTGTTTAGATAAGTCACTAGCTGTCTGTTCAGGTGTTATGGTAAGAGTGCATTGTAATGCACCACTCATGGTCTAACATCACTGGGGCTTGTCTTGAAACTTGGTGGTTACATACAGAGAAGTGCAATACATTCATGTTACAGTCACATATAAAAAACAGAGAGGGACCCTGGTTACAGGTGGGTCCGGTATGAGATCAAAGGCATAGAGTTTGGTATGACAGACAGATGATTAACAGATCGGCCCTCATTACGACCCTGGCGGAAAGTGACTGACCGGACCGCAACAGCGTAAATAGCGTTTCCGCCATTGCACGAAGGAGCAAAGTGCGGCCCATTCCGACCCATCGGGCACGAGCACCACGGCATGGCGGAAGTGCAAAGTCCGCGATGGCGGAAATGACCCCAAAACGGCCCACACCGCCGCCGTACGGCGCCCTAGGTGCAATACCGCCACCCATCACAGCGGACACCGCAGAGTGCGCCTACCGGAAAGTACGGTGACCAGAAATATACGGAAACGGAAGTTAAAACATGGTCCCGGAACGGGAAACATCCCGCCTTACACCTATAAAACCACAAAAACCACACAACCACTAAAAACACTACCCCGAGACACACCCCAACCCGTCATCCACCCTAGCGAAACCAAGAAAAATGGGAAAAGTAGCGAAGAAAGCGTGCGACCGCAAGCGGCAGGTCCACTTCTCCCGTGAGGAACTCACCGTGCTAACAGAGACCCTCCAGGAGAATGCTGCCGTCGTCTTCTCCACGCAAATGACCAGGACGGCACTTGCGAACAAGAAGGCCATATGGGCTCTGGTGGCACAGCGGGTAAGCGCGGTGGGGACCGCACCCCGCAACCCACAGCAATGCAGAAAGCGGTGGGACGACCTGCGGATACGCGTCCGCAGCATACTCTCTGCCAACCGCAACATTGCCACAGCCACCGGGGGAGGTCCTGAATCACCCATCAAGTTGACCCCCTGGGAAGAAATCTGTGCCTCCACCATCGGAATGGAGAGCATAGAGGGAGTCGGAGGGATGGAGAAAGGAGTGCAGACATCAGAAGAATCAGGTAGGTGGGCCAGATAAAACAATGCTAAATCCACAATGTCCAATCATGTGAAGTACCATGTGTCCACATAGTGCAACAGAAACACATGTCCAGGAGAACGTCCACACACATCGCCCTGATAGCGCACTTTAAAACCACAATAAATACATAAATAATTAAAAACCCTTAAAACACCCACCACACGTCCAGCAGGCACACCCTAACTGCAGGCTGCCAAACAACTGCACCCTCACCCCACACACAAATGAAAGCACCTCCAAGGCACCGACCCAAATCACCCTCATGTACCACCCCAATGCATGTGATACAATGCCATTCCAATACCCACAGACCCATTAATAACCCTCGCCCTCCTTTACTCCACCACAGGGTCCGATCCAAACGACGAGCATCAGGACACCCCTACCAGCACACCTGCAAAGAGGGCCAAGACCAACGGCCAAAGACCCTCCACCTCAGCTGCACGCATCAAGACACGGCAGCAGCACAAATCAGGTGGCAGCACAGAGGAGGGAACATCAACAGGCACCCCAGCAGCCAGCATGCCCACAACACCACCACCACAGGTCCCCCCAACGGATGCCACAGAAGGCACTGCCTCTGGTGGCAGCAGCACCATAGGTGACACCCCATTGATGGCAGCATGCTCCGACACAGAAGACGGGGATGTCGAAGTCAGATCCATCCATGACCTGTCCCATTCCCCCTGTCTGTCCCATCCCGTACAACATGAGGATACCACGCAGGGGCACCCACAAGACGACGACTGGCCATCCCCCCCAAGCCCTGTGGCAAGGCAACATGAGGTCAACAGCCCCTCTGTGACACCCCCGCAAATGGCCATGGCCCAGCAGAGGCAACAGTCCCTCGACCAGTTAATCGTGCAACAGCAGCAACTGGCCACGCTCCTCAAGGACCATGCCGATGAATGTGGGCGCACTAAGGCAGACATAGAAACATCAACTGAGACACTCAGGGCAGAAATGGAGAGAAGTACAGAGACACTAAGGGCACAAATGGAGAGTAGCACCGAGAGCCTGAGAGTCCAAATGGAGAGTAGCACCGAGAGCCTGAGAGTCCAGATGGAGAGAAGCACCGAGAGCCTGAGGGGGGAACTGCATGCGACGTCCAAAGACGTATGTGCCGAACTTGCCGCAGTGCGCCGTGTGCTCACTGAGCTCTCACAAACCCTTAGGGACATGCATGGACGTGAGCAGGCAGACACATCATCCGTAGCAAGTTCCGTCCAGGGCAGCCCCCAACGTAGATCTGGGAGGAACCTGCGCTCCACAGGCAGGGGTGTCCCTGACACCCGCAGAGGGGGCTTGCAATAGCGACAGCCCACTGACAATGAGCATCTTTGGACACTGGTGTTCGGGGGGGAGGTAGGAGGGTGGAGGGGGTGTGTTGGGCTCACTTGGGTGGCGGGTCGATAGGGTGTTCAACATGATATCACATATGCCATAAACAGTGCACGATCAACCAATGAGATGTGTGGACAATGATCTTTGTGTACTAGGCCATCATAGGCGTACAGTCCATATTGTGCATGTACCAGACACACACAGTGCCACGAGTCCCGTGTCCATGTATCAGCCACCAGGCGTGAGTGCTAGAAGCATGCATCAATGAGATGCTGACGAATGTCACGGCCCTCCGGTGCCTCGCAGACTCCTTGAGGTGCTGCCACATCCCCACCCTCATCATGACCATCATCAGGTGCTTGCAGTTCTGCGTCAGGGGGCATGGGCACATTTCTACGTACGCACATGTTGTGGAGCATGACACATGCCATGACCATCTTTGCAACCTTCTCATGGCGGTACAGGAGTGCCCCGCCAGACCTGCTGAGGCAGCGGAAACGAGTCTTCAGTAGGCCGAATGCCTGTTCAATGACTACACGGGTACGTGAGTGGGCATGGTTGTAGTCCTCCTCATGCTGGTCCCGTGGGTTCCGGACTGGTGTGAGGAGCCATCTCTTCAGTGGATACCCAGCATCACCTGTATGTGGACGATAAACGTATGATGTGGAATGCCATTGCTACGTACGCACACCCCCCCCCCTTCCTGCCAGTTCATTGCCGCATCACATACCCCACATCATCATGCATGAAATGAGACTCACCGAGTAGCCAGGATCTGTTCCCTGCGTGTCGCTCCATGTAGCGTGGTATAGTAGAGTTCCTCAAGACCATAGAATCATGGGTTGATCCAGGGAATCTGGCACAACAATGTGTAATGATCCTGTTGGAGTCACACACCATTTGTACATTCAGAGAATGAAATTGTTTTCGGTTGCGGTACTGGGCCTCCATGGCATGTGGGACGACCAATTCCACATGGGTGCAGTTGATGGCACCAATGCAACCCGGTATGCCGGCAAGTGCATGGAATCCCACTTTTGTGTTGGTAATTTCCTGCTCCGAGCGTGGTAGAGAGATGTAGTCGTCTGCGTGCTGCAGGAGGGCATCGAGCACTTGCAATAGTGTCCGTGAGAACAGTGGCTGAGAAATGCCATGCAACTGTCCGACTGTGTGCTGGTAGGTGCCTGTGGCCAGGAAGTGGAGTACAGACACCACCTTCAGTAGGGGTGGGATGGCGGTTGGGCTATCTATCATGCTGACAAGGTCAACGTGTGTCATGTCCACTATTGCGGCTATGGTGTCCCGGTCCAAACGGTAGAGGGTGTGGATCTGCTCATCAGTGAGGTTGAACGGATGTGCTCGGAGGCGTGGGATTGCGGGCTGCCTGCGTGGTGGTAGTGGCTGTGCTGGCGGCCCTTGCTGGCCCTGCCTTGGCCTCCTCCTCCTCCTGCGTCTCCTCCGTGCGGCCGGTTGTAGTTGGTGTTCGTCTTCTTCTTGGAGTTGGAGTACTTGCAGTGCTATCAGGTCCCCCAGGGCCAACATCGCGAGTCCTGCCGGTAGCATTTCGGAGTGGGTGTGGTTGTGGGAGGAGACTGGGTGTGCAATTTATGTGTTTTCAGGCTGTATGGCCTCCACCTGTGGTGATTCATTCCACCTGTGCAAGCTGCTCTCCCCTTTGGCCGAGCACGTCCCGCACACAACGCTGCAATTCGAGGAATGGCATCTTGCTATTGCAATCATGTATTTGTACCCGATGGCCGTGTAACATTTGTTGATATGTACATTTGGCTATGGTCCCATTGTTTCACATACAATCTTTGCAGTCGCGAACAGACTTGTGATGGGTCAGTGGAACGTAGTACTCGAGTAACGGTGGGCCCTCATGCATCACTGTACCGAGTTGCACCGACGGGCGGGGCGTCCCATTAGTGGGCGATGGCAGTTGCCATTTTCACACACAGCCGCACTAGATGGATTAATTTGTGATTTCAAACGGCCACAGATGCCTTTTCGATGTGATGTTGCAAATGAGGAATTCGAAGGGCGGCGCTTTCGGTTTTCAGCTAGCGCCGGGGAGATGCCCACAGGTCTGACTGCAAATATAACGTTCTATTGTTCAATGTCCTTGAGACAGGGGCCATGGCGAGGAAGCAATGATTGATATGAATAGTTTTGGATGCGCAATAGTGACGTGGGCGATGAGGCCGGACGTTCCCAAATACATGTAACTTCACAACACTGGAATTACGGGCTGGGACACTGTGGATTTTGCAGGCTGCATAACGCACAGACTCAATGGAAATTTCGAATGTTTTGTGAGTAAATATTCAGGCGTTTTTATAACAGGATGAGGGAATGATGAATGGATGCATGGACAGGTGATTTGATACAGGGTTTGCCATGTACAGGGCTTCTTGGAATCTATCCGACTCCCCTGAGCTATGTGATGCAGGGCTGCCATAGTGGGACCATCGTCTATCTGGCCTTGTTGAGCCCTCCCTGTCTCGACGCGCCTTCAGACACTTGTGTCCATGCACGTTAACATTCCCATCTGATGGAATCTGTTTTGACAGACGCATGCACAGGTACACTCGTTTGTGATGGTGTTTACACCTCGATATAGATAGTTATGAGTCGCAAGTGGTTTTGGGGTGGTGAAGATCCTTTCGAGTGGGCTAGCATGCATATGACTGTGGATTTAGTGTGATCATTGAAGTGAGTTGTTCGAATGTAGTTCTGATGGCCATTCTGTTCTTTTTCTTTTCTTTTGGTTGACAGGTATCTCCTCCCCTTTTGCCACTGCCATCTGTATGCCACTCCTGCAGATGGCGTTTACTCCCGACACCTGCTGCTTCGTGTTAATCAGTGGAGCAGCATTACGATCTTATGGGACGATCGCCAATGGGCCACATGCCCTTACGCAGTACTAGTGGCTCGGAGCAACATTTCGGCCTTTCAGCTGGACTAGTGCCTCCCCATTGGGACGGGCCTGCGGTTCTGTGCGCTTCCATGTTGCCTTTTCGTACGTGAATGTGGCTCTGTGTACCATGATGGAACAGGGCGTCACACAAGTAGTAGCTGGTCATTCCTTGCGGATGCAGCCCACAATGGTGATATGTGTTTTGGAGTTCATGGACTAATGGCTGTATGGGCTTGGTGATTTAGTTGTGCATTAAATTTCTATTCTGATATGGGCCGTGTAGCGTTCTTCTTTGCGAGTGATGTGGCATATTCCTATTTGGGGAGCGATGTATTGTGAGGAGATCTGCATTGGGTTCCAGCTTCGGGGTTTAGTCGCGTGGTACTGTGCTCGGCGCGTTTGCCTACGGAGCCCAGTGAGGTCAGGGATGGGGGCTGCCAATATGACTGTTTGAATGTTGTCATGCTCAGGGGCGGGGGATTGGGTTTTGTGTAACAGATGCCGGTCAGCCAGGTGGACTGGTGGAATGTTGTGATTTTCGGAATATTGCTGGTCACAGGTGCCTGTGTTTGCGTGCGTTTCGGGGGGGGGGACTGTGGTCATGTCCATTGGAATGGCTTCTGTATTCGTGCCATCTGTGCCCTGCAGCTCCCATTGGCCCCTCTTGTGATTCTTTTGTTCGTTGGCATGCATGGGTGACTTGTACATTTCACTGGTTGCATTGTGACTTCATTGCACCTACGGGGAGTTGTACTTTGTGGGCAGGGAGCGGTGTACAGGCACTCAGTGGGGCCGTTTACGGTTGATTCGCGATGCCGTACTTCTCACCATGGCGGAATGGTGCTTTCCGCCATGCTTGATGGCGTTAGGTACATGTCCGCTAGGGTCGGAATTCGCGTACCCTTGCGCCATGGTGGTATTTACGGTTTGGCATGGCGCGCGCGCGCGTACTTGGTGCAGTTAGCGTTGGCGTTCACTACGGTGTCGCTAATGGCTTCGTACTTTGCGGTGACGGGTCATAGTCGCACCGAGCGCTATTCGATGGCGTTATTGCATTTCCGCCATCGTTTTTCGGATTCCGCCAGGGTCGTAATGAGGGCCATCATAAGTCATGACAGACAAAAGAGTGGAAAATCAAAAATAAGCAGTGGTAAGTTTACGTGGTGAGGTCTCTTAGTGGAGAGACTTCTTGCTCAGCCAATTTTTTATGTTGGCTTTAAAGGTGAGGAAGGACGGTTCCTGTCTAAAGGGGATGGGAATAAAATTCCAGCATTTGACGGCATGTACTGGGAATCTAGCTCTGCCGGCTGTTTTGAGATTGAATCTCGGTACCATCAGGTTGTGGGAATGAGATGATCTGGTAGTGCGTGTAGGTTGGTGTTTGCAGAATTTGTCTGCCAGGTATTTTGGAGCTGAGTTTGTGAGGCATTTGTGTGTGATGGCCAAGGTGCGTAGTGTGATTTTGGGCCTCATTAGGACCTGGCGCTGCGGAATGAACGGTGCCGGTAAGTGATCGGCACCGTTCATACTGGGCCGCCTCATTATGTTGTCTTCTGCGGGTACCACTCAGGACGCCTGGCCAGCTGGACCCTCTAGCAGACCAGGATGCTAACAAGGGGCCTGTCATTAACGGGCCCGTTGTTTGCATCCTCCCCATTCCCATTGAACCGTATGAGGCCCAAATGGGAATATGGATTAATTTTTACCGGAGCCCAGAAAAGGGCAATTACCGCATCTGCCAAAGTCGGCATGACCCGGTTATTGCCCTTTCCTGGGCTCTGGTAAAAAATCATTACCGGCGGCAGCCGTGCCCTTAATTAGGGCACGTCTACCACCAGGGTCGTAATGAGGCCCTCTGTCACGGATGGATAGCCAATTGGCGTTCTGTCTGTGAGAGGAGATGTGGCAGGATCTGGGAAGGTTGAGGGCTGGTCTCAGAGAGTTATTCTGAAGTATCTGGAGTTTATTTAGGTTGTGTTCAGAAGAGCCCTGGAAGAGAGTGTTGCAGTAGTCGTGTTTAGATAGATGGAGTGCTCCAGCCATGGTTAAGCAGCTGCTTGTGTAGAGGTAAGCTTTGCAGCTTTAGATCAATTTTTTGGTATAGGCCCTGGAGGAGGCCACGCTGTTTACCTGTTTTTTAATAGAGAGAGTTGAGTCGAGCTAGACCCCCAATGTTTTTATTTCTTTGGTCACATTGATAATATTGCCGTCAATGATGAAGGATGAGTATTTGATGTTGAGTTTATTCAGGCGTGCTTGAGTCCCCATGATCATCAACTCTGTCTTATCGTTATTGAGATAAAGACTGTTAGTAGCGATCCAGGCCTGGATTTCGAGGTAGATGGTGTTTAGTCGTTTGGAATCATGGTCGTAGCAGTCAGTGAGTTGGATGAGAACTTGAGTGTCATCTGCATAGTTAGTGTAGATGACACCCAAGTTGTCTAGTCGGTCAAAGAATAGCTTCGTAAATATATTGTAGAGTGTGGGCGACACACAGGATACCTGTGGGATGCCGCAGAGTATCGGTGTGGGGTTGGCTGAAGCTGACGGGGAGAAGACTCTAGTCGTCCTGTTTGATAAGAATGATTTAACTCAATCGGATGCATTGGAGGAGTAGGCTACTGCAGTGTTAAGGTGTTTGGTGAGGATTTGGTGGTCGACAAGGTCGAAGGCAGCAGATAAGTCTAGGTGTAGGAGGGTTGCTAGCTTACCATTGTCCTTTCGCTTCGTCCATTTGAATCTTAAGTTCTAGGAGGGCTGTCTCAGTTCCATGTCTGGGTCTGAAGCCTGACTGTCTCAGTCCCAGAAGTTAATTTTCCTCTAGGTGTTTCTGTATTTGCAGATAGGACACCCAATCCAATATTTTTAGAAGGAATGGGACGGTGTTGATGGGCCAGTACTCAGTGGGGACTTTTGGATCGAGGTTGTTTTGTTTTTAGTTCGGGCATAACCCAGGCTTCCTTAAGATTGTTGGGTACTCGGTTGGTGGCGAATGAGGAGTTAATTAGTGCGGTGAGGAAGGGGGCTGTGTCTTTGGCGCCTTCTTTAATCACGGTGGCAGGGCAAATATCTCCTTGGCAATGTCCTCATCTTGCTTTGGGGTGACTTGAGCGAAGCTGAAGGGAGTGCACGAGTGAGGCGTTTTCTCTGGGTCAGAGGCGTTTTGGGCTCCCATGGAGAGGCTTGCTTTTTTAGTGCTGATCTTGTTTTGGAGCATGGTGATTTTATCTGTGAGTGCTTGTTGGATTTTAGTACACCACTCTGCATCCTTGATGCAGTCTTGTGTGGGTGGTGCAGGGGATTCAAGCTCTTTTAGGATACTGAATAGTTCCATGGAGCTGGAATTTGCATTCTAGATTCTGGAATTATATGTTTCTTTTTTGGCTGCGAGGATAGCTGCTTTCTAGGTAGCAGACGCTGAAATATGTCCATTCCCACCCACTACCTCCCGTTTCCTTCCCAAAGCTCATGCTCCTGAGATCTCTTTGTGCTAACTTGGTGCTGCCTGAAAGGTAATAGCATCAATTGCAAAAGCAGTTCCAGGTGCAATAAAAATGTCTTAACCAATAGTGCCTTCAGCCACTTGATTTCCACTTGATTTATAAGCAGTGCGTGTGTCCTTGCATCTGTTGCTTGCATTGAATTCCTGTGCAAATCAAGAATTGGCAAATGTACAAGTCTTGGCTTTTGTATAGGCATTAGACAGACATTTGCCAGTCACTGACATAATATGCTCAGGTACTAACCCCAGTTGTCAGCACTTGTCATCTAATGGCCAGGTAGTACCACTATGGCAGCGCTTGAAAAATGCAAATTCCACACCTACAAAAAAGCCAAAACTGTTGGCGTTGCCAGTGCTTGTTACATTTCTCATATACACTGTAAGCAGTACAGTCATACACAGAGTGGCCACAAGCGATATGCATCTCATTTCGTGACTCATAACTGGGAGACCACGTGCAGCCAATCAGTCGGCCACTGTTACCTTCAGATTTGCATGTTTATGCATCGTTTGAGTCATTTTAACAGCTCACTCGCAAGGCAGAGAGCATCTACATTGCACACCGCTGAAATGAGCAAGATGAGGTGGGCAGGGGAAAACCCAAGCCACTCATGCAAACCAGTGCCCCAACTCCTGCCAACGTTAGCAGAGGAGTGAACTGGCTATGTGTCCTCACTGGGACGGATAACTGCCCATGTGTGTAGAAAATAATCCTCACGTTTTTTCTGTCACTAAAACTCATGTGTTATTATATTGTTATGATGCATTTAGGTTTAGTTTCGTTCAATTATATTTGATTGGCCTGGCCTCCTCTCATTCCACACCTCTCTGCATACAAAATGTGATAGAGGAGCATTTGGCTTGAGAAAGAGGGACATACTACCACTTTCGATTGGGAACCATTGTGCGCAAAGAACTTCCATGAGCAATAGAGCACACAAATAGTTTAAAAATGGACTTTGAATAATAATGGTAATTCTCGTCATTATTACCCACAATGCGGTGCTCAATTTAACATCACAATAAATACAACAATAAAACAACCACTCTGTACAAATTACTAACCACACCTGCTCCTCTCCAGCATACCTCCCACATACCACAGACGGCCTAATAGGCCAGCTTTTCTACACACTAAATACACAACCCACATATCCGCCAAAAAAACAAACAACCCAGACACTTTGCCCTCCGGACACAATAACCCCAGTGCACACAGTCCAAGCACACGTAGAAAGCAGACACAAACACACGACAGTTGCTCCTGGTTCCGAAAGCTCCAACAGAAGAGCACAACCTCTATCCTTTTATTTATTTATTTATTTATTTATTTATCGAATTCCACATCTTTATTATAGCTGAGCAGATATATGCAATCTGTGCATACAGAGCTTTGTTACACACGTTTAACTTTAGGTGTCAGAGATAATAAGCGTCCTGCTACTATTAAGTATTCTTCATTTTTATTTTTGGGGTGACATCTTTTTGTTAACATAGAGGCAACACAACCACTATTGTATCCCTCGTCCCTCACTCACCTACCCCCCACGCACTTTCTTACGTGGCGGTGCACGGTATAAATCAACTTAACATAACCTCATGGTGTTGTTAGGGAAGGGGATGGGGAGGGCAGAGTTTACCCGACCTGAATCACCCACACAGCACCATCATTTTGCTATTGTGTTGCACTAGCTCTGTCCTCGCAGCTAGTAAGACTCAATCAGCACTACCCTGCAAAAGAGGGGGGCGTGCATGCATCGCGTTTCTCAATAGTGCTGCCCGACGCCTTCATCGTGAGTGAGCTTTTCAGGGAAATGGCCTGGGCATTGCCGGCTGCAGTCCCTGGCAGCAAAGACTACTGCTTCCATCTTGAAGCAGCCGTGCCTTTCATTAGCACGCCTGGGACAATGCACAATGAAAGCACATTTTTCCTGCTGTCCCTTTAAGCCCGCATTATTTTGATCAAGGAAACCAAATGTCCGCTTGCCTCGCCCTTCCTCGTGAACCGGCAGGCGGGATCCTTCCTCCCATTCACGCTCAGGCCCTCGGCCGTGCACCCCCCGACGAAGGGCCACCTCCTGTATTCCCATCCCTGCACGCCTTTCGGCAATCAGGAGCGGGTGAGCGGGTTGTGCCAGGGGGTGGGCTTCTCCTTATGAGGTCTGGCCATCCCTGCTAGAGTGGTGTTTTGGAGTTTTGTTTGTAGGCTGGGGCGAAAGTTGCTGTTTTGGGGTCAGAGCCAAATCAGGACTGAATGTGTGACATGTTCTGGCAAGCCATTCATGCTTTGCACCAAAGGAGGAGCTAGATGCCAGTTAGCACACCCGATGTGCACATGCTACGGTTTACCTAATTCTCAAAGTCGAAAACCGTAGCAAATACGTTGACGCTAATGCGCGAGCCCCATTCACACTGATTTCCCCCAGAGCACATCGGAGATGCTGCGGGCATCTCTAGATTTGTCCCAGTTTTCGACTTTGTGAATTTGGTTTAAGGTACCAGGTACTACTATGAGACGTGCCTTCTGATTTGATTCAGTGTAATTCTTTGTCGATTTGGGACCCTGTTGCCCACTGAAAGAATGCTGGACGAAATTATGGATTTATGAAAGAAAGCTGCGCATCAAGAGTCCCAGTGCAATCTCCCCTGCTGATTTCCTGTCTGAGACTGCACTGGTCACTTGGCTACCCTCTGATTTCGGGCTCAGGTCCCTACCCGCCCAGTTGCACACCCACACTGCCTCCCGGGACTCCTTGCACTTGGATCGTATCTGTAAGCCTAGAGTCCCCCTACCTGCACTTTTAGACACCTTCTGTCTGCACTTACCCATGCACCTACCACCTGCTGGCTGCACTCCTTGTTATTGTTTTGATCCCATGTACAGCACTGCCCCCTCCCCTTTCCCCTGGCATTTTTCCCCTTCCCCCCTCCCCTGCACGAGCGCAATCTCAATGTCACTTGGCCTAGTAAGATCGCTGTCTCTGTCCTCCCTCTTTTCCCCCTGCCTTGAAACACTTGTGTATAGTCACGTTAACAATGCCATATCACATCATATCTAGACTCCCATTGTCTACTTACTCCAATGCACAGATGATATTAGTGCCCCAACAGCCTTAGTCTCTCATGATGCTGTTTTCTTGGTGCCAGTGTCGCTGTGAAAGTATGCATGCTAACAAAGGCTTTGACATATCAGAGGTGTAGTTCTAGGGCCATTCTTTTTATTTATACCCCTTTTCCCATTGCTTCTCTGCCTTTTTTTTTTCTTTTGGAAGTGCCAATTTCAGAGGTGTGCCAGCCTTTCCACTGTGTTGCCATGGGGCAAGCCCCTAAGCCATGGCAATCAAAAGAGCTACCAATATTCCTGCTCTTGGAACCAATAGTCAGCTTTCAAGATACCAATATACTTAGGACCGAGAGGATAGCTCAGGGGCAACGCTGAATCCTGCTCCCGCGCTTAGAGACTGGTCTCCAGTATTAAGCGCGTTATAAAAGATCAATTAATTATATACACTGATGCCTGAGCGCAATCAAGTCGGATATCTTTATAGTTCCCAAAGAATAAGTGGAGACCGGAATCTCAATCATACTGACATGGAGAAGAGAAAGATCATTTATTCGAAGAAAGGGTAGCTTTGTTAGGATCTGCCATATTCTACCATAGGAACCTTTAAAATAGATTGGCGCCTGCAGTAGTTACATAAAGTTCACTGAAGGGCGAGAATGTGCATTTTGTAGTGTCAAGAGTGATATAAAGCCCTTCCAAAAAGATTTTGCCATCAGCTTGGCGTTACTGCTGGGAGAACATCTTACATGGTGCAGGCTTCGAAGGAAACAGCTTTGGAACATGTTTGAATCCTTGCAGGCCACCCACACACAACAAAGCCATTGTCAAGCACACCATCCTGAATGAACTATCCTGACCCCACAAGGCAGGCAAACATGGCATGAGGGATTGCCAGACAAGACTGTACAGAGACATAACTTGCCAAAGGAACTCTCAATGGTGGGAATGCATGGCAGCATGATTGACTGTTGTGGGACCGTTCAGAGGCAGGTGTCATGATGGATGTGCCTGCAGTCTGATATTATTCTGCTCCTAACCCTCAGCCCCTCTTCCTTCTCCAGCCCAGCCCCACCTATACACCTTGGTCATGTTCCAGTCCAACGCTTCCTGCTCCAGCTCTGATCTTCCCTCACTGCTCTTGGACAGCTCCAACCCTCCTACCACATACTCCAGCCCAACCCTTCTAGCTCTATGTTCAACTCTCTCCCCTAAAACTCTTCTCCCAGACGCAGCTTCAACCCTCTTTCCCAGCTCGACCCAGTGCCAAAAATCCCTGCTGCAGCCTAGCCTCCAAGATCCAGCTCAGCCTTCCCTGCTCCTAGCCACCTCTCTGCTCCAATCCCGAGACCCCAGAATTCCCTCCTAGCTCCACCCAAGCCCACCCTGCTTCAGCCCTAAAACTCCCTCCCAGTTCAGTCCTCCCAGGAGAAGCTCCAACCTCCTACTCCAGCAAAGGCTTCTCTACTCCAGCGCGAATTCCTCCACCCTGCTGCACCAAATTCTGAATATTTTTACTGATCAACCAAGAGGCAGATTCACAAAGAATCAGGCATCTCTGAAAAAAGCAGATGGTGTACTCTTCTGATATTCACAAACGTGATCGGCCATTTCTGGGAAGGTGCATGAGCGTATACATGTTGTGTTGCTAATTAATACCTTAGTGATTGGCATGCATGCATCCATTGGATTCCAGCATTCACATGGGAACTGGTAGAGAACTATAGCGTAATGGGCTTCCCTTTTCTACCTCTGACAAAGGGAAGATGCACAGATGTGTCACAAAGGACCCATCTATGCACAGCACATCTAGCTTTTTCTTTTGGGAACAGGGTTATTACCATGCAATTTTGTGTTTACCCTGTTTGTCAATGTGGAATACACACAACAATGCAGGAACATGCCCACCATCCCACCCAGGTTTGAATGCATTTGGGCAGGAAAAAAGGTACCTCAATGTGTGCATCTGTGAGGCACACAATCAGCTTTCATTTTGTGATTCTCTTCTGTCTTTTTTTCACTTGTGTAAAGAAAGGGATTTGCAAATCAAGCCATGATCATTTAGATGAAACATTGTATATAATACATTATAATGCAGTCCTCAAGCACCATCAAAACCAAGGTGAATATTAGGGATGTAACGGTATTACGGTATACCGTTAAAGATACCGTGAACCACTTAATTGAACAATAACAACCGTCACAAGTTTATACCAGTATACCGTTCATACCCTTAAGTGTGCTTTTCAATCTGATTTGAAAAGGCTGCAGTAAGCAAGTGCTGCACAGTCTTGGTATTTCACTGTTGGATGTGCCGTCTGCCAATTAGTTTCAGTTGGAGCAGTTTTTAATGCCATTCCATAATGCACACATGCCTGACACAAAATCAATATGTTAGCAATAGGAAGAATAAATACAGTGCCAAGAAGGAAAAGGGTTTCTTTGGGTTGGCGGCTTTGGGGTTTATATATTTATGATGGATAATGTTTTCTAAACATATGACAATGGGGGATTTCCCTAGTTCTATCATTGAATTTACATATAATAAGTCACACTGCGTAATTTACTCATCTCTGTGGGTATTCCCTGCTACCATACCAAAGGGTAACATGTCCATGATTACTGAACACCTTTTGGCCCGCAAGTAAACTAAAGGCTGTACCGTAAAGAGAGAGTGTGTGTGTTTGTGTGTATGCGCACAAGCGTAAAATACCATCAGACTCCATTGATCTGTGGAATGCAGGTTATCAAGATGGCAACATGTTCACCTTCACCAGTAGCCAGTGGGGGAGCTAAAAGTCTAAATGACCACTTGAGAAAAGCTATTCAGTTTGATTTGCCAGTCGCAGCAGGGCTCCCCCTCCACCCCCTCCTCCTCCTCTCCACATGTGTGTTTGCGTTTGGTGGAAGCAAGGGGTGGCATTTCAGTGGAAAGCCCAATTCTGGCCTTGGGTGCCTGGTTTTGTTTGCGATGATAAATCTGACATTTATGACCTTTTAGAAAATATTTGTTAAGATTAGTTAACGCCACCTGCTATACCGCGATAACCATGATATACCGTCATTTGGCAATAAGGTTATTGTACCGTCATAAAACTAATACCGTGACACCCCTAGTGAATATATGTGCTTTTTGAAAATAGCCTTATATGAGCTGATCAAATAGCTAATCGAGTTGAGTGTTTGCTGCAGAGACGTATGTAGGTGCTTTTCAGTAACATGCAGGGTCAGGTTTCTGATGTTAGTGTAGTGATGCTGTTATTGACCAGGGAACATGTGAAAGTCCTGCCTCCCTACATATCCCAGAAGAGACGAAAATATAAGGTGAGGAGGGGCACATTTGAAACCAATGCAGTTGCCATGAACAATTAGGTAGCTTAAATGACATTAGTGTAGTAACTAAAACGAGTTTGTATAAAGCAGAAATAGTGTGCTAACATGAATATAGAAAGGAGATAGGTTACAGCATACAAAGAAAAACCACTGTCATTTTAAACGCACAACAGAACACACGTCCCGGAAATTGAGCTAGTATTCCGAGCTAAAATCAGGTCATGAAACAAATACTGTTAAATCTTACAAGTCTGCAGAGCCGCGCAAACGCTCAGAAGAAAGGAATCTCAAGGCTGCGGGAATGACAGGTAGGTTTTGATGCAGGAACAGCGAGGGACAGGGAAATGAGTTCCAGGCCTACAAGTGTTCAACCATTTAATCTAATTAGCTACAGTGCAAGCCAGACAGCATTTGATGTTCCGGTGCTTGCAATAAGCAAGCCAACAAATACTGTGGTGGCTGAGAGATTGATTTGCCAAGCGGTCAGCCAGGCGAAACACACATGCTCAGAAGTAGCAGAAATCCAAATAAATAGAGGAATAAAATCTGAAACACGGTCTGGTAACACGTGACTCAAAACAATAGTTAATCATAATGTGCCAAGGCGAGATATGGCATCTGCCATTCCAGACAAGGGGTGGCGGCACAGAGAGACTCCCAAGGACAAAGTCTAGAACTCGATAGACCTCATGGCACTGGGATAATATGGCCTGTTTTACCTAATTGGAACAACAGTGGTTCATTTATTTCCCTACCCACATCATGTGTCTCCATATCTCTTCACAACCTGTCAGTGCCCAAGGTTGGCTGTGTTACATGCCAACCAATGAACGTCCATACTTACCCTTGTTTAGCGGCAACCAATAGAGTTCTAAAGCAATGATGTATTATGTTTCTTATCTGTAGTGGGATGTCCGCTGGGTGGAGCTTTAGATAGGGCCCATCCAATCATAACTGGGACATGTATACAAAATCTATGTATCTTATCAGTTTGAACCAGTGAATAGTAGAGATAGTTTTTTTGTAACTTGGTTGTCATCATGACATCAGCAGTGACAAATCACCACTTCATAAACTGTTGTTATCTATTGCAGCTCCAAGAACTCGAGTGAGAGTGTGACTGTCAGTCTTGTTTCCCCAGATGTTTTGTTTGTTGAATAAAGGCTGGGTTACCCTGAATATAACATGCTCCATCATCTGTTTCACCTCTTTTATTGGCAAGCACCAGATAGAGACGGTGTTACCTTTTGGACCCCTGATTACATTAGTGTGAAAGAGGAGGAAGAAAACATGCACACTGTGCAAATGTGTGTGCGTAACATCCATGTTCCAACACCACTAAAATGGTTTAGAGGGTAAGTCCCTTGCTGTACAGTGGTGTGTGCAACTTCATGTAGGCCATTGTGTGCAACCCCACAGGTTCTATTCCAAGTAAGATAACAAGAGTTTACTAGGTGTTCTGTGAAGAACCATTTTCTGTAGCTCACCCATTACAGCCTTATTAAAATAACTCAGGTTGTAATATGACTATCACAATGATCTGCATTTAACTAACAATCACAGGTTAGAATCCCTAGGAACTTCACAAATGTTAAACTGTCTAATGTCATAGAAATGCGTAACACTGAGTGAGATCATTCTAACACCTTTGACTACAGGATTTGACTATCTATGGGTTTGAGCACTTAATTAAAAAGCATGCTAATATATAAATGTATATATATATATATACGTATATATATATATATTTGCCTACAATGGTTTCTTTTCTGATTTGGAGACATAGGCACGTCAGTAATTTGGTGCTTCCTCTGCCCACTCTCTACCAGAAGAAACATGCCTACCAACATTAAAAAGTGTAATGAGGAAGGTCTATTGGAGCTGACCCTTACTTGCTTTCTGGTAGGATTTCTTGTATGTAGTATATAAATTAGGCAATGATCCCAGAGGCAGCAGGCCGTACAGAGTGGTGAGGCCTGCAGAACAAGATTACAGGCCGGAGAATAGCAGATAGCGTAAGCGTTTATTTCCATTAAAATAAATGCACACAATGAGACACCAAGGACATGTCAAAGGGAGCTTGTGGTTGCAGATTAGGGTGGAGAAATGGACCTAGGACAGGAGTTAAGCAGGATAAGACATTACATTTGGAGATGGTGTGCCAGGAGAGGATGAGGACTGAGGTGGTCATAGGTTTGGAGGTTCAGATGGGGGCTATTAGAGGGAGGTTATGAGGGCAAGCTATGGGTGGTGTGATGGTGTGCTCTAGAGCAGAAAACAGCTTGCTTGGAATGCAGGCTTTTATGAGAGGATTTAACTTGTATTACAAACAAGCTGATTGGATTTTATTTTCTAAGAAGATGGGTGTTTTGCCAGAAGTGCTTCCTGGGATTCCCTGGAACCAATAGGTTCATCAAGCAGATGGTCAACTGCCATGATGATGTAGGGGTGGTGCTGTTTGGAAGGTAATGAAAGGCAGTGTGCTGACTGCCAATGCTTCCTGTTTCTGCATAGGGATCCACTGCTTTCGGGGAAGGTTGCTTTTGTGTTTCTTGCACAGACACTATAAAATGGGCCTCTGAAGTTATTATGTTGCAAAGCTTTTGACCCCACTCTTAGAGTAGTTCCATTCATTACCCCTGTTAACTGTGTGCAGCTTCCACCCTTCTCTTCAACTCTGCTCCTCAACTAGTTACCCTCTGCCTCCCAGCCCTGGCTCCAGCCGACATTCAATATGCTTTCTCTCCTTACTTTCAGCCCTACCTTCAGACTACCTACCTGTCCTAGTCTCTTCCTGCTGCCTTTTTGTTGCCTTTTTTCACCCTCCCTTCTACAGCCCCGTGTGGTTTGATTTGTCGACCCGTGGCCTGTTGAATTGTTTTCCCACGGCTAAATTTCTCTGGGCCATTAATCTCTCCGGGCCATTCCGCCATGCAGGCTCCTGGCTGGTAACCTTTTTTTTCCCAGCCCACGCGTCCTTTATCATGAATATCCAGTATTCGAGATTCATTCTGTATTATATGGTCATTATCCACAGACCCGTCATGTTTTATATGGAGCATGTCTATGGCTCCTCGCTGACAACAAGGATCCCCAGATTTTCTGCCACTGTGCTTTTGTAAGATCCGCAATCTTTCGATCTCTTCTCGAGAGATTACACAATTATGCATTTATTGCCTTAAAATCTTGTAAATAGAGCCCATCCCTTACATAGTCCTGATTACCTTCTCTGTCTATTAATTTTGACAGATAACATAGGATCCTTCACATCCACCATGTTTTCCGTCCTGATGAAGGCCGTCCAACCGACAGCTACCCAACGATAGCTCCAAGGCTGAAACACAGTTGTGTTGACCCATATCTCTTGTGTTGCAAATACTCCACCACTGTAAAATCTTTACACACTTGTCAAATCCCAATAACACTTTCAGTACTCTGATCCTTCATCCCCAGTAGGGAACAAAGAGTGTGTAATAGTTGGGAAATTTAAACCCAAAATGTGTATTTGGGTCATGTTATTCATGTATCATGCCATGTTTTGTTTTCCTGTTTTTTGTTGAGCATCCTTTGCTTATCTAAATGTGTATATAACATTTGCTGCTTATGTATTAAATAAGAATCGAAGTAGCAGTCATCTTAAACCGTTTGGTTTTTTGACTATCAGGACCAAGTGTTGCTTCTCCTTTGGGCTCCTATATGACCTTACTCAATTGTGTCCGATAAACGTTTACCAACCTGGGTAGAGTAAGGCATTAACCAGGTGCCCTTTGTTAAATAATGTTTGATTGGTGAAGTCATTCGATTGTCTCGCCTGATAGTCAAACACTCTCTTAGAATAAACACCCTCAGTCGTCATTGGGTAATCATTATTTCTATACATGTGACCAGAAAATAAAGTGGGGCCAATTTGCTCTTAATAACTTTGAATGCAAGATTGTTTTTATTTCATAATGGTAGCAACCTGCTACCTCAATGAAACATGGATTTCTGATATTTGTTATCGTAGGCAGATGTCAATATATATGTGGATATGTGGCAACATCATATCAAACATGTATTCCTAAAGTTATGCATATGAATCATTTTATTAATTAGAAATAGTAGGACAATCAAACATAGAGTCATCTGATAGCAGTCTAACGATCACAACACAACCTTTCATTTGATTGTAAGTGGCATGATTGTGGATTTATGCCATTTTAAAATGCAAGTTATAATGTTGAATTAAATGTTCCAAGGTTTCCTAAGGAGTTAAAGCCGTAGTCTTGTTTCTGGAGTAACGACACACAGATGCCAGCAAGCCTTTCAGTCAATGTTTGATTTGAGTTATATAATAGGTCTCTTTGTTGTCACTGAATTAGCTGACCATCTGGTTGACATTAATGAAGGGACAGGGTCGAAAGGTGACAATAAGTGCAATGATTTTTCTTTCAATTCTGAGAGTAGGGAGAACAGGCCTTTGATCATCTGTTCACTTCAGATCCTAATCTTTTTGAACACCATGAATTTAATTTTGTTGGTGTTTAGTTTGTATTTTATAAGACTATCCCCTCCTTATATGGACTTGCAAAGGTGGGGGCTGCTCATTTACTCAATAGGTTTGTTGTCAAGGTCTTTTGTCCTGGAAATGTAATGGATTCTTCTGATGTGATAAATGAGGATCTATAAGGGTTTCCTGATTTTCTTTCAACATACACTTTTGCTGATTTTTTTTGCCAGTTTTGCCACTTTTTTATTGCAAAAAGCAGGGGGAGACCTTTGCACCCTCTTTCCACCACATGCCCATTATAGATACCTTAGTACAACTAACCATTGGCAATTTGGCAGAAAATAAGTGGTAAAAAATGTGTCAAAGAAAATTCAGCAAACGTGTATTTCGGGAAACGTGAAGAATACCATAAATGAGCCTACCCCCATGGTAGGCATGTCAAGAAATAGACAGGTTTATATGTAAACATTAGGTTATTGGAAGTTAAAACCTGTTGTTCTGTAAACTTAAATTTCCAAAAAGGATATAACCTTTCTAACTCCACATTTAAAACCATAGATTTTTCATAAGCCTAAACTGTAATATGTCATGAAGTGTATCTGATTGCCATAGACTTTGTACAATAACACGACAGGGGATGGAAAAAAGGAATGTACTATTGTCATTTACCTGTTTTACATAAAATATATGTTCATATTAGAGGGCTGAGAACAACAAAGAGTGAGAAAACTGCACATCTTTTACCATGTAAATCCAACAATACGTTTTTAACTTTTAATACCTCAACCATTGGCAGTTTAAATAACATTTAATCTTTTAAGCATATTTATCTGGTATAATATATACAATCTGCATTTGGGGTCATTTCTTTTTATGCAGCATAGAGGTGCTTCTTTGGAAAGCATTGCAACATCCTATACAATCACACGATAATTCACTTGACTTTTATGTGCAGTTCCACGATTTGTTGGGAATGAAGCAGAATTAGTTTAAATGTAATTATGCTCCATATATCACCAATATGCTGAGTTTGTATATTGCTGTCAATCACATTTTGCTGAATTGCATTCTGGTAGTTGTAGTCTCACAGTCAAGATGGGAGAATAATGCCACAATTGTACACTTTTTGCCTGACGTTCTATAAGGATTTATATATTTGATTGACACTACGATATGTGTACTTTTCAAGTTAGCTTCATAAAGCAGAGTATTTTTGAAAGCTAGACTGTGAGGAGGAGAATTGACGATAGGGAAAGTAAGTCATGAGTATTTGACCACAATGTGGCAAGAGAGTTTGCAATCCTGTACACTGCTGCAGTTATTTCCCCCCGATTGTGGCTGCTTTTCATGGCACCAGTAAAGGGCAAATGTGAGCAGACAAGGTAACTTTTTTTCAGAAGCCGGAGGCAACATCTTGGGTTTTTTTGAGGTTGGCAAGCTTGCTCAAGTATTTGGGTACCAGGATTTTACTCATGTTGTCATGTTCCCAATGCAGACACTTACAAAACCACAAGCACTTGTTTCGTATTGGGATTTAGTTTTCCATGGAATATTACACAACAGATTGCTGGGTTTAAAAGGTGAGCATCCTTTATACTTTGTCAGCATATTTATTGGAACATTTCCTGTTGGGTTATTTTTCTCGTGTTCATTACTTTTTTTAAGTACAATGCTATTTTGTCTTGCGCACTTTCGTCTAAGGAGTAGGTCAATTGAACTACATTTGTATATTTCACTTTAAAATATGTGGCCACTTACTGTGTGTATATTCATGGGTGCCACCTTTTGATTTTCACTATGGGGGCAAAGGTACCTGGGCATATGTTATTGTTGCAGTTGGTCATTGTTTCCTTTTTACGTGCTGCTTAAATGTGGTTAGTTCGGGTTGTACGATGTATGACAACAGTCACCAAGGAACCGGCCACAAAACAAGGGGCTTGTAGCACGCTGCTTAACCCAAGTGTGTGATCCTCAGCAAATAATTTAATCGCACAGCACATTAACTAAAAACATTGGGAGTACTCAAAGCCTGCAATATTTTATACATAATAAAAAGAAAACGTTATTTTTACCGCTACAGTGATAAGGAGAGTGAAAAATCACTGGTGACCCAGGTCTCCCATCCAAACAGTAACCAGGACCGACTCTGCTTAGATTCAAAGTAAGGAAAAGGCCAGCCCACTCAGGCCATGGTGCCTAATAAGTGAAGAAAATGTATAGGACCAATTAGAGCATCATGGCCTGAGGGGGCTGGCCTTTACTCACTTTGAAGCCAAGCAGTACTTTGCGTATATTCATGGGTGCCAGCTTTTGAATTTTTCTATGGGTGCAGAAAGTATGTTATTCTTGCAGCTAGACATTTTTTTCCTGTTTCTGTGCTGCTTAAATGTAGTTAGTTGGGTTTGTGCAATGTATCACAACAGTCACCAAGTGACCGGCCAGAAAACAAGGGGCTTGGAGCATGGTACTGGACATTTGTGGCGCGGCCAGCTAGGCGCACGCCGTTATGGCGTACCCGGTTTGCTGCAGGTCCTGTTTGGGCGTGCCCAGTTAGAGGCAACCAGTTGGGCACAGAGACCTCTCGACGCAAGGATGTTTTGGTGTGAGAGGTCGCAATTGGCATGGCATGAACCTGCAGGTATATCTCTCACGCAAGGATGTTTTGGCACGAGAGGTCGCAACTGGCATGAACCTGCAGGCACTTTGCATTTTGTGATATGGATTAAACGTGAAAAACATTTATTTGCTGCAACATTATAAAACGGGAAATGTATTACACCATCGCTGCAGAATTGAACACGTATGAAATTTACTGAAACATGTATTTACTGCAACATTATAAAACAGAATAGAACATGTATTACATCGTCTCTGGGCAACATTCTAAAACTGATAAAACACAATAAAAACACATTTCTGTTGAATACTTCCTTTGAGAAGCCTGGTCTGCAAGTGTTCCAGACGCATCACTTAGCCTTTTACAATTGGACATATTAAATTGTAGGCTAAGTATGAAATGTTTGTGTTAGGAAAGATTTCGTATTGTAGGGAATTTTCCTTCCATGTGGCAACCCCTAAACTTTTTGCTATTGTTTTTAACTTTGTTCTTGACTTTGCCAGAGAAGTACAGCCTTCTGCCGCACTTCTCTGGGCTTTCGCTCCTTTCTTAGGGGGAAACTGACATGCCCTTAAGACAGTCAGTACCGGGGAACGCTGTTTCCCGTAGTTTCTTTTATCATGTTGCGGCTTTAGTGCAACATGACACAAGAGGGCACTGTAAGCTAAGTTACAGCTCTCTTGGGTCTCTAGCCTTCTACAGGCCCTAAATACTCTTTTAGGATGGTATTTGATCGGTGCAAGTCATTCAGGGACTGGAATGGTGGCAGCGATCGTTTTGTTTATTTTGAGCTCCTTTTGGCGTTCTGAGCACGTTTTTCGCACTGAACCCAAAATGGTGGCCTGGCTCCCTAAATGGCCAATCCACGAGGCTCCTTTGTCCTGTCCACTGACCGTCTTGCTCCCTTCACCTTCCCCAGGTCGGGCGACCCGGGGCCTTCCTTATTTGGGCATGTACTTTCCCGCGAAACGTGGTTGCTTTCGCGGGCTTCTACATGTCGTTTGTGTGCCTCCAGGGTGTGGGCTGGGATGTCTGGTCCCAATACACATCCTGGGTGCCAGAGAGTCTGGGGTGGTGTGAATGCCTGGGACCACCGTGGTCCGTGATTGGTCCACGTATGGTATGTGTGTTGATGAGCGGATCTCCCATTGGCTCCCCTCCGTTTTGGCGCGAAGGGAACCGTGGATAAGAGGGAGCTGGAAACAACACTACCATGTCGATCTCCTGAGTTCTCATGAACGAAGGAATACAGGAGCCAAGTATCCTGCAACCAAGAGGCTGGACCGAGGAATCGCTGGTGACCCGCTGAAGGAATCCTCCTTTGCACTGCTGTCGTCCTGTGAAACCCTTTCCTCCTTGGATCGAACCAGAAGGCCTGTACTGGTGCTTCGACCTTTGGAATAGCAGGAACAGCTATTCCCGGCGACTTCATCATCTCCTGCCAAGTAAGCCTTCGGAAGTGTCTCTGGGCCATCCAGTTGACTGACCAGCTTACAAAGGAGTCCTGCTCTGTAACTGCCGCCAGGTTGTGTTGTATTTCGAGTCCTTGTCACTCTCCCACGCTTCGTACACTTGGCGTTCCCAAGTCTGAAGGGAGGAGTGTACATTTGGCTTGAATACACACGGCCGCTCCGTTGTCCTGCTGCGGCAACAAAACTGTGCTGGTTTCGTCGATTGGGACGTCTTTTTGCTCTACACGACTACGAGGCGTTCCCTGCTCTTCTGAACCTGCCAGCTGCTGAAACTAACGTGGAGAAGCCTGGGTCTGCTTGCTTCGGGGACCAGTGAGTAGTTTAGCTAGGATCTGGTCGCCCTCCTGCAGTATCCCATTGCTTTTCCCTGCTGTGTAAAAACAGCACCCTTTTGGCCGTACTCGCGCTCTGCTTCTGCCCGCTGTGGAGGCTGCGCTTGAGTTGCGGAACCTGTTCTCCTTCTGCCGTGCACTAACCCGAACTGCCTGACTTCCTCCGAAGAGCTTCCCCTTTTGCCCGTTGGCACCGGCGTGGCAGGTACTTTGAGCACAAGGCTCCACTCTTCGCAGGGCTCGGACTTCCATCTAGTTAGGTGCCTCTGAAGGCGAACTGAGTCTAAAGCGTTATCGCACTGCCTGTTTTCCTTTCCTTTCAGGTGGACTACATATTTCGTGCTTTAAACGCTTGCGACTGTGTATTTGTATATATATTGTGTTGATATGGTATGTGTTGGTTTAATATTGTGATATTGTGATTTTCTCGCTACGGTCGTTGTTTTAAAGGCCTTAAAATAAATGTGTTTATATTTTTGATATAACACCTGTTTGGAGTAGTTTGTAAGCGCTCTTGCTTTGTGTGCTCATTGCGGGCTTTCAGTCACCCTCACCCCTCTTGAGACCTAGTCTTGACCGCCGCGATCGCTACCTTGATTGGTCTGGCTCGTCCAGAGGTTACCCTGTTCCAAGTAATTAGGTTGGCCTTCTGAACTTCTGCGCCACCAGGACAGAGTTCAGAAATCCGTCTTAACAAATTGGTGTACAGCGGTGGGATACGACTGAAGGTATCCAGTGTTGCGCTCGAACTAAGGCATTTCAGGTTATTCCAAACAGTACACGTAGTGAATTGTTGTAATATAACTTTAAAAAGGCCATAGTCCTATCAAACAGTATGGAAGCTGATACCTTGTTAACTTTAAATGCTTCCAAATCAGAAACGCTGAAAAAGATGTGTGCGGAGAGAGGTGTTTCCTCTCAAGGCACAAAATTGGAAATGATCCAGAGAATCGTGGCGTGGCAAGAAGCGCAGCTTGACGCTATAACTTCCGAGGACAGTGCAGAAGGTGGTGGGGCTGCTCTCACTGGTAGAACCGACGGTTCTGCCGCTGCACTGATCCATCGCGACCACGAGGACAGGGAGGATGTGATGTCTAATGTTTCCTCTGCCAGTGTTGATGGGGAGGCTATGCTTGAATTCAAGAAGCAAGAGCTGTGGTTTAGGCAGCAGGAGCTTGAATTCAGCATAGCCAAACTAAAAATCGAACAGGCAGAAAAACAGAAAGACAGGGATCACCAGTTGGAACTGGCCAAGCTTCAGGTTGCAAATGGATCCAAGGGTCCTAGACATGGCTCTGGGGCTTCCTCTCATCCACGGTTTCCGAAAGATCTGCTCAGTGTGTATGAAGAAAGGAATGACATTATGGACTGGCTGAATGCGTTTGAGTATGCATGCGAGGTTCAAGAAGTTGACAATGCTGATAAGATTGCGTGGTTGCTCAGTAGACTGCCCCATTCTGGCTGCAGTGCCATTATGGAAATGTCGAAGGCTGAGCGGGCCGATTTCGCAATGTTAAAGCAAACTCTCATTTTAAAGTTTGGGAAGACTCCGGCCCAATATTTAAAGCGTTTTTGAGAGTATAAGAAAAAGGAAGGTGGCACTTGGGTATCTTATGTCGCTGAATCTTTGAAAAACTTAACTGGCTGGGTCGAAGGTTATAAGGTTTCTACCTTCGAAGGCATGATCAATCTGGTCATGCTGGAACACATTTTTGCTTCTTCTTCCCCAGAGCTTAAGCAGCATTTGGCCGATTCGAAGGAGATAGATCCTAAGAAGCTGGCCATTGCAGCAGACTTATGGGTGTCACATCGAGTGTTCCATAAGGACAAAACTCATCCTGGTAAGCAGGAGGAAGGGAAAAAGTCCAAAGATAAGGAGGGTGGGGAATCTGCTAAATCTTCTTCCCATAAGGGCCACAAAAAGAAAAACAAGGGTAAGACACAAGAGAACTCACAGGGTAGTGGAGGTTCGCCTCCGAAACAGAACTCTGGTTACAATAAGCCTCCCTATGTAAACAGACCCACTGGGGCTTGTTTTTCTTGTGGAGCAACTGACCATGTGAAGGGGGATCCCCGTTGTAAGGTTAGACCTTTGGGGGTCCACTCCGCTAATCTGGCCTTCTCCTCCTACGAGGAAGAAGAGATTACAGGAGCATCCTTCTCCTCAGACTCATTTCCCAGCGGAATAGAGGCTGAGGTAGTTTTAGTGTCCCTGGGTTCCTGGGAGCCTAAAGTCGCAGAGGCTTATGCTAGGATTCCGGATAATACCAAGCACTACTTTAAAGACAGTGTGCTGATCAATGGAGTGGATACTCCAGCTCTTAGGGATAGTGGGTGCAGTCGCACTGTAGTGGATTCTACCTTGGTAGACTCAGAGGAAGTTGCCAGAGCTACTCTGATGCCCACTAAGTTGGCTGACGGCCCCCTCCGTATGTTTCCCGTGATCCCTGTAAATCTTACTTTAAATGGTACAGCAGTCAGGATTCCAGTGAGCATTCAGAGAAACGTCCCGGGAAAGGTCTTGTTGGGTAATGATCTCAGAGCTTTAGGGCTCGTAGGAGACACTGCCGAAAGACCCTACACACGGTCTCACGCACGGGCAGCATTGGCCAAGTCCAATACGCCGCCCCAGCCGAAGGGGAAACCCAAGGCGAAAGGAGTCTACAAGTCAAGACGAGGGAAAGAGAATATTCCCCCGAGCTCGCCTACCACTGCGGTGGAGGAAGTTGGTCAATCGCCCGGGCCTGACGAGGAGGTGGCGATGCCTGAAGTATTCGACCCCAACGATCATCCTGAACTAAAAGACTTGTTAGTTGAAGGAGGTCCTGATAGGGACGAATTCAGTAAAGGCCAACGTGAATGCCCATCTCTGGAAGGCCTAAGGAGACAGGCCTGCTCCCAGCTTGAGGGTGAACCTCCTGGGAAGCATAGGATTTATTGGGAAGGTGGACTCCTGTATAGTGAGCCCACAGAGTCTACAGAAGGAGACCATAGGAGGTTGGTGGTTCCCCTTGCTGTTAGGCCCTTCCTCCTGCAGTTGGCGCATGAAGTTCCCCTTGCTGGTCACCTTGGTATGAAGAGGACCAAGCAAAGGTTATCCATGCACTTCTACTGGCCCAAGATGGGGGTGCAAGTAGAAAGTCACTGCAGGAGTTGTGCCTCCTGCCAGTTGTCTGGTAAGGTTGGCGCGACAATCCAAGCTCCGTTGGTACCGCTCCCAGTTGTGGGGGTACCATTTGAAAGGGTAGGGATCGACATCGTTGGTCCCCTTGACCCGCAAACATCCTCGGGCAATAGGTTTATCCTGGTGCTGGTCGACCATGCAACCAGGTATCCTGAGGCCATCCCATTGAAAACTGTAACTGCCAAGTCGGTTGCAAAAGCTTTACTCGGCATATTTACTAGGGTTGGCTTCCCTAAAGAAGTTGTGTCAGATTGTGGCAGCAACTTTATGTCGAAGTATATGCAGGCTATGTGGAAAGAATGTGGGTTCACCTACAAGTTCTCTTCTGCATACCACCCCCAGACCAATGGTCTGGTGGAACGTTTCAACAGAACGTTAAAGAGCATGATTGGGGCTCTGGAGGAGCCTCAGAGAAGAAAATGGGATCTTCTTTTACCATGCCTACTGTTTGCCTACCGAGAGGTACCACAGGAGGGTGTTGGCTTCAGCCCCTTCGAACTTCTGTTCGGTCATCCCGTACGGGGACCCTTAGCCATCGTCAAAGAGGGATGGGAGATGCCCACTCCCCCTGTTACTACCAACGTAGTTGATTATGTGCTGGGGCTCAGAAAATGGATGGTACTTCTGATGGGCTTGGCTAGTGATAAATTGAAGGCAGGACAAGCGCTGGTGAAACATTGGTACGACCAGAAAGCTTCCCTCATCAACTTTACACTTGGTCAGCAAGTCCTGATCATGAATCCCATAAGGCCTCGAGCTTTACAGGACAAATGGTCAGGCCCTTACCCAGTGGTGGAGCCCCTGGGTGAGGTTAACTATTCAGTGGACCTTGGAAGGCCTGGACAGGCTCCAAAAGTGCTTCCCGTGAATAGGCTGAAGGCTTTCGGCCCAAGCGTCGAAATCGCAGCACTGCTACTGGCTTCAGATGTTGAGGAAGAGGAGTCTGAACCTCTCCCCGACCTGTTCCCTAGCAGTCCTTCAGTTAGCTCTTTTGAGGGTGTCCGAGTGGCCCCTCACCAAAATGGACAAGGCTCAGTGGTTTACCTTGGACATGAAGTAGGTGGAGGGAGGAGACAGCCTCTATCCAGTAAGGTACAAGCAGTACAAGACTGGCCTACCCCCACTACGCAAACCCAAGTGAGAGCCTTCTTAGGACTCACAGGGTATTACCGCAATTTTGTGGCAGACTATGGCACCATAGCTGCTCCTCTGACTGCCCTCACAACTCCGAAGAAACCCAAGAAGGTAACTTGGACTGACGAGTGTGAGAAGGCCTTCAATGGCTTGAAAGACTCCTTGTGCCAGGCCCCTGTGCTCAGGGCCTCGGATTATCAAAGACCTTTTATCGTGCAGACGGATGCCTCTGACACTGGGATAGGAGCTGTACTATCACAAGTAGATGAGAAGGGTAAGGAACACCCTATCGGTTTTATTAGTCGCCAGCTTAAGGACAGAGAGCTCAGATGGTCCACGGTAGAGAAAGAATGTTTCTCTGTTGTGTGGGCCCTAAGGAAGCTGAGGCCCTACCTCTATGGGACCCACTTCACTGTGCAGACTGACCATAAGCCGTTAAAGTGGCTAATGAACATGAAGGGGGAGAATCCAAAGTTGCTTAGGTGGTCCATAAGTCTACAAGGCTTCGACTTCACTATTGAGCATAGGCCAGGTGTCCAACATAGCAATGCTGATGGGTTGTCCAGAATGTTTAACCGACCTGAACAAGAGACTCATCCAGGGGTGGATTAGTTCCCCCTGTCCATAGTCTGGGAGGGGCGAGTGTTAGGAAAGATTTCGGATTGTAGGGAATTTTCCTTCCATGTGGCAACCCCTAAACTTTTTGCTATTGTTTTTAACCTTGTTCTTGACTTTGCCAGAGAAGTACAGCCTTCTGCCGCACTTCTCTGGGCTTTCGCTCCTTTCTTACGGGGAAACTGACATGCCCTTAAGACAGTCAGTACCGGGGAACGTTGTTTCCCGTAGTTTCTTTTATCATGTTGCGGCTTTAGTGCAACATGACACAAGAGGGCACTGTAAGCTAAGTTACAGCTCTCTTGGGTCTCTAGCCTTCTACAGGCCCTAAATACTCTTTTAGGATGGTATTTGATCGGTGCAAGTCATTCAGGGACTGGAATGGTGGCAGCGATCGTTTTGTTTATTTTGAGCTCCTTTTGGCGTTCTGAGCACGTTTTTCGCACTGAACCCAAAATGGTGGCCTTGCTCCCAAAATGGCCAGTCCACGAGGCTCCTTTGTCCTGTCCACTGACCGTCTTGCTCCCTTCACCTTCCCCAGGTCGGGCGACCCGGGGCCTTCCTTATTTGGGTATGTACTTTCCCGCGAAACGTGGTTGCTTTCGCAGGCTTCTACATGTCGTTTGTGTGCCTCCAGGGTGTGGGCTGGGATGTCTGGTCCCAATACACATCCTGGGTGCCAGAGAGTCTGGGGTGGTGTGAATGCCTGGGACCACCGTGGTCCGTGATTGGTCCACGTATGGTATGTGTGTTGATGAGCGGATCTCCCATTGGCTCCCCTCCGTTTTGGCGCGAAGGGAACCGTGGATAAGAGGGAGCTGGAAACACCACTACCATGTCGATCTCCTGAGTTCTCATGAACGAAGGAATACAGGAGCCAAGTATCCTGCAACCAAGAGGCTGGACCGAGGAATCGCTGGTGACCCGCTGAAGGAATCCTCCTTTGCACTGCTGTCGTCCTGTGAAACCCTTTCCTCCTTGGATCGAACCAGAAGGCCTGTACTGGTGCTTCGACCTTTGGAATAGCAGGAACAGCTATTCCCGGCGACTTCATCATCTCCTGCCAAGTAAGCCTTCGGAAGTGTCTCTGGGCCATCCAGTTGACTGACCAGCTTACAAGGGAGTCCTGCTCTGTAACTGCCACCAGGTTGTGTTGTATTTCGAGTCCTTGTCACTCTCCCACGCTTCGTACACTTGGCGTTCCCAAGTCTGAAGGGAGGAGTGTACATTTGGCTTGAATACACACGGCCGCTCCGTTGTCCTGCTGCGGCAACAAAACTGTGCTGGTTTCGTCGATTGGGACGTCTTTTTGCTCTACACGACTACGAGGCGTTCCCTGCTCTTCTGAACCTGCCAGCTGCTGAAACTAACGTGGAGAAGCCTGGGTCTGCTTGCTTCGGGGACCGGTGAGTAGTTTAGCTAGGATCTGGTCGCCCTCCTGCAGTATCCCATTGCTTTTCCCTGCTGTGTAAAAACAGCACCCTTTTGGCCGTACTCGTGCTCTGCTTCTGCCCGCTGTGGAGGCTGCGCTTGAGTTGCGGAACCTGTTCTCCTTCTGCTGTGCACTAACCCGAACTGCCTGACTTCCTCCGAAGAGCTTCCCCTTTTGCCCGTTGGCACCGGCGTGGCAGGTACTTTGAGCACAAGGCTCCACTCTTCGCAGGGCTCGGACTTCCATCTAGTTAGGTGCCTCTGAAGGCGAACTGAGTCTAAAGCGTTATCGCACTGCCTGTTTTCCTTTCCTTTCAGGTGGACTACATATTTCGTGCTTTAAACGCTTGCGACTGTGTATTTGTATATATATTGTGTTGATATGGTATGTGTTGGTTTAATATTGTGATATTGTGATTTTCTCGCTACGGTCGTTGTTTTAAAGGCCTTAAAATAAATGTGTTTATATTTTTGATATAACACCTGTTTGGAGTAGTTTGTAAGCGCTCTTGCTTTGTGTGCTCATTGCGGGCTTTCAGTCACCCTCACCCCTCTTGAGACCTAGTCTTGACCGCCGCGATCGCTACCTTGATTGGTCTGGCTCGTCCAGAGGTTACCCTGTTCCAAGTAATTAGGTTGGCCTTCTGAACTTCTGCGCCACCAGGACAGAGTTCAGAAATCCGTCTTAACAGTTTGCACCATGATGCACTAAGCAATTGTGGTGTAGTGGTTGAATGCTGGTCCTTGAACTCTGGCATACCAGCGTTCAAGATTTTGAATTATTTTAAATTTAAAACACTAAATTGTGGTCATAGTGAAGAGAGGATCCCTGGAATGCTCCTCCTCACCCCCATGAACATGACGGCCCGAAGAGTCAAAAATGCACAAAGTCACTACCTATTTGGCCAGTCCCCACGAGGACCACTGACTGAGAGAATATCTTTCTGCATGCGTGCCAGACAGCCATCCCAATCTTATCCAGTTAATGTCTTTATGGATACAGGTGCTTCAACATTGGCCATGGACCCAAATGCCTCGATGGATGACGTTGACTAATGCTGAGAAACCACTGTGCTGACATCATTAGTGACACCACGACGTAGCCACGTTAGTCACGAAGTACACTCGCAGCCATGCACAAAGTTACACAAACACACACGTGAATATACAAAGAACGTGCTTACAGAGTTCTGTAGATAGAGGATAGATACATATACATACTGTCAAAACCTTTTATTATTTTCCTCATTAGCTAAGTGCAGAAACTCTGAATACAAGGCAGTGAAGAGATGCAGAGCAAGCTTGCATATGCTTATGGCAACTAACCTTATGGAACTACATGATCACATAAGGGACCTGAAAGAACCAAATACCACTAACCTAGGGAAGACATAGCATGGTATATATAGGTAGAAACCACCGTATAAGTATAGCAAGTATCACAGGCCACAAGCCGCAGGACGGGAGACAAGGGAAAGCAGAACCAGACTGCACAGAACAGGAAGGCCAGGGCTAGCAGCCAAGTTCATAGAAAAGCAGCACATTCCAAACTTAAAATGACAAGGGGCTATCTGTAGAAAAACAGAAAAAATCCTCATAAATTGCAGACCAGAAGAGCTCGATTTCATGGTCCTCAACCACATGATTCGGCGAGCTAGACAATGGTTATTCACCAACGATGGGAAGACGAACAGTTCTCAGCAACACAGACATTAAGTGACACATGAACTTCTTAATAACGTTGCAACGTGGAGGGCACTCTCACAGGCAAAAGTGGTACTGCTAACATATACATTGGGAACACAAGTCATTCCCATCACCATGAAGAGGTGCACAGATCGCTGAGAACAGAGCTGGGTCCCAGGCTTGGGGAGACCAGTTCCAGCCAATCAGGGGACAGAAATCCAGGGGTGGATGGCAAAGGGCAACGTCCAATGGTAATCCTGCGACCCTGCAACAGTGTAATAGATAGTTTCTTGGGGTAGGGGCAGACTAGCCACCTGACATGAGAGGGCCAATTAACTAAGATCCATAGGGGCAATCTATATGGTATACCACTCTGATCACCCAATCAGAAAGTGTGATAGGTTTTTTAGGGAAAGGCCCATGTTGTGATACTACTTTGTAACAAAACAGCCTGACACAGGTTTGGGAGTGGTGATTCTGGAGATTTGTGAATGTCCTGCATGATCCCTGCCGGTTTTTGTAATAAACGACCGCTCTAACTTGTCCTTGGCTGAGTCTGCCGTTTGTTCTGTGGGTGGGTTGTTAGGGCCTGGGAGCTGAACGGGCAAGCTCGTAGTAATTTTTTTGACAGAGAAGGTGGTGTCCCCTTCTTAAAAATAGATAGCCAAATCTGCTATTTTTTTCAAATCCTGTTGCATCATCTACAAGGCTGTCACCCTGAAGTCCCCAAGATATCTTACTGAGAAACTCTGCATCTTTGGAGGCCTGCGATCCACCAGAATTAAGGAAATGTGCAGAAAGGAAAGAACTAGAAGACAGGCCTTCTCTGTCTATGCTCGAAGACTCTGGAACCTCCTCCCCATCAACATCAGACTTGCCCCATCGCTTCTACAGTTCAGGAAAGAGCTCTAGACTTTTCTCTTCAAGGAATGACACCTCCCTAACACCTAGGTCCCCACGCTACCTGGAATTCGGTAATCTGTTTGCCACAGCATCATCCCCTGGTTGCTTGTTGATTACCTGCTGCCAATTGGCCACCCTCACCCTCCCCTGTTAGCTCCCTACTCACATGCGATTTTATATGAGCATGTCTCAGAAAACATGCCTTTTCAGCGTGACCCCTCAGTATAAATGTCATTTTCCGCTGAACTGAGTCTTAGTGGTTTTGACATGAGTGTTGTATAGGTGTGGCCGGGGCTCTCTAGCAGTCACCACAATTATCAGCAGAGAGCACTTAGGCCGATCAAGCGCCCCACAACAAGAACAGAAGACAGCCTTGGGGCAAGGTTACTGTCATTTATTAGCAAACAAAATGACCAGGATCACACCAGAAAACCAAGTATCCTCCAGAGCTCTCATCTTCTAAGTATGTGTCACCCGATTTTATCCCAGTGTGACATCACAAATTCAGGTTCCATCCCAGAAACCTATCACACATGTACATTGGTCAGTTTGGGTAGACTACATATAGAAGATATAAGGGTTAGTCCTACAAATGGATAGCCATTTCTAGTGGCACCTCCTAGGACCACCTAACTAGTATCAATCTACAATGTTGCAGGGTCGCAGAGAGACCATTGCCCCTTGCAACACATAATATCCCCACGTGAAAGGAGAATCTGGATTGGGCAGAATGTGTCCTCCCATCCATGGGACCCTGGACGGTTTCCAGACTGAGTGTACCTTTTCAAGGCAATGGGAATGAACATGGAGGTGCAAAGTGTTCCCTAATGTTGCCATCTCTGATCATCTAAGCTTGGGAGAGTGCATTCAGTTAGCAGCTTGTAGGAAACCCTTGTAGCTTTATTCCCCTCTGGTTCGGTGGGAACAGTCCTCTCTGTTTACCTTGGTTGAATGGGCATTATCCTGTTCGGCTGGGTCATGTGTGTAGACCACAAAATTAAGCTGTGCTTCTTGTAATTATGAGAATGTGACCCTGATTTTCTTCAGGTGGCTTCAGGTTGTCTTGGTAACCAGATATTTCTGTCTTCACTTGTCCTTGGCTAAGTGCCTCATTTCTGCTCACCTCTGGGTGCAGTGATCATGTTAGCTTTTCAATGTACTCGAAGCCTGTATCTTCTTTGCCATCCATTTCAGAGACCTATAGCTTCTATATCATTCCTTATGGCTTCACCATGTTAGTAACAGTCAAGCATGTGCAAGTTAAATATATGCATACTTTACATCTTACGGTTTCAGCTTTGTTGAAAGATATGAATATGAAGATATGCATTTGTATTGTCCTCTACCTACATAGGTCACAAGCATGTGCTTCGTGCCTATATGCAATAGACTAGTGCATGTTCATGTAAATTCATGAATTGATGAATATGTACTTCATGTATAATGCGGCTACATCGTGATTTCAGTGGTGATGTCATTAATGTCTGGTTTTGCAGTTAGTCGACTTGTTCGATTAATGTCATTAACATAACATCCAAATCATCGATCAGGTATGGTTTGAACAGTTGTCTGTGAGAATAGTGTTTCTCGCACCTGCGATACATCGATGATTGAGGTTATGGGCCTAAGAGTGAGGCACATCTGTCATTTATCTGCCTTCGTGTTGAGTTGTGTGGGGGGCATGAGGGTCAGAATTGGCCCTCCCATCTACAGTGTATAATTGCTTTCACTTACTACATTAACTGTGACTTGTACCGATATATTGGGAGACCATCCTTAACATGGGGAGTTCCTCCCCTCCCTTTAATTAAGGTGACACACAACACAACTGTTATTTTGATTCTGTTCAAGCTAGCCCTATCTGTGAATCATAAAGAGCCACATAGATCCCTCCCCCTGTGCCACCAATGAGCCATGAACCAGGCTGGGGTACAGAAAACATTTTTATGTTAAATAATAGGTTACATTAATATTCACACACAATGATTACACACACCATACTCTCTGTGGCAGACAACAAAGCTTCTATACAAAAACTTACTTTTGGGGGTGTTACTTTGAATTTAACCTTTGTCCATGGAACACAGGCTAAATAAACAGTTCCACCCTCTTGTCCCATGAACCCCTTTTATGTCAGGATTAGACAATACCTTGGAACATTGCTATATCATGAGCATTAACATTTCTTGATAAGGTTTAGATTTAAAACAAGTGCAATATTTTCTGTGTTCAAAAGCAATCTCACACATGCAGCTATTTGTATGTTTAATTTCCCTGTGCACTGGACAATGCTAGCAGTTTTGAAGTCACAACAGACTTCTGATACTCCTTTGGATTGATAAAACCCTTCTTCACTCCCAAAGCAATACAAAATATTTATTTGCTCAGGGTCATGTACTCACTCTCAGGAGAGAGTGTGCATTTTTCAATTAGAAATTACACTTGGTTTCACTTAGCAAAAACATTTCGCTAACCCGGCACCAAACCCAGACCTTCTGTGACATTCAGCACCCCTCTGCTTAAAGGCCAGATCTAAGGAATAGGTCAGTTAGGAATTTCATTTTTGGTCTAAGACACCCCTTTCCTTACGGATGTCTGGGGTTGACAAGAAAAATAGATGTACTCAATAACCTTAACAAATTATAGTTGTTTAAGTACACTGGGAATTAAATGTGTTAATTTCAAATGGTGTTTGGCTATGAGGGAATTAATTAAATGTTTATTATTCAAAATATACTAAGGATCTACTTCCATACCCCAAACCCATTAACAAAAGGGAAGGTATTAAATCAACAAATCTGCACACTTTGTTTTGACAAGCTACTTACATTGGAAACCTATGGATTTGGCGCTCAGGAAAAGACACCAGTGTTTAAGGATCATCTCTTGTGGCAGCACAGGTATCTGATCAGGCACTTCAGTCAAAGATAGCCACCATCATTCCCCCCTCTATTTGTGTCTTCTTGGTTATAGGACCCAGTCAGCTTGTAGGATTTTTCAATTGCTGTCTTCCTAGGCAAAGTTAATCCTGCAGCAATTTTTAGTTCTTTCCAACCCAAGCACTATCAGGCAGTCTGATGACTTTAGCAAGTGACCCAGGTTTCGCCCACATGGTTTTTAGGCAGGTCAGCCTTGAAGATATTTAGGCAGCTCTCCCCTTCCCCATAGTGTGACTGTTTTATCCTCTAGCCACACCTCTGAAATATAAAAATTAGGAGGTGCATGTTTATTGGTTCTTACTTTTCATTGGAGAGGTATCCCCTTATCCTCCCGCAACGTCCAACCCCTCTCCTGCTGATAGGCTCTGGGAGTTCTGAAGTTGAATTGATGCGGGAGAGGAACACACCTTCTGGAGTCTTCATTTGCCATTTTTGTACACATGTAGTTTTGCACTTAACAAATCCTACATGAGGAAAACTTTTAAATAAACATCAAAACATATATATTTCAGTGTTCCTCTAATCATTCAGGTCTTATTCCGCACCGGCAGGAGGTTGCAGATTCAAATGCCAATTTTTCACACTTTACACAATAATTCTAACAGTTACCAACCTCAAATTTTTGGCTGTGATATCTAAGCCACCAGCTCCCCTATTGTTTGCTTCATAACATTTTCTTGGGAGCTAGAGTCGCAATTTAGTTTGTAACAGGGTTTCCAAAGTCAGCTTTTGATACATATTTAATCAACAGGCTCGAAAAAGCTTTGAAAATGACACCTGTCCCATTTCTGTACATATAACAGTTCAAAGGTTAATGGGTAAAATGTAATTACTGATATAAAACTATGGCGACATATTTACATATATATTTCTGAGTTTCATTTCACAGTTTAAGTTGCTGTTTTTGTCGAGCATCTGCGGCCTCAATCTTGACTCAAAACTGGAGCAAAATGATCAATTATTCTTGCGAAGTCAAAAGCCGGGCTAATGGATACTGAAGAGATTTTATCTCTCTGCCCACACACTTTTAGACATCACAGTTTCTGTGTGGGCAAAGGCCAATTTACATTTAGAATAAGCATTACATTTTTCTTGGCCTTGAATTTTGCATGCATGGCCCATTATATAATTGAATGTTTGAGTCCACTAGGCACCTTAACAGTGTTGATGTTTTGAGGCTGATTGTCCATCTGCCAGTGTGCCTTTCCATGAGAAGAATGTATTTCGGCACATTGGGGCCTAACCTGGCCGTTTTCTGTTTATTTGTTCCTGGGGCTGCCATTAAACCCCACAGGCTACATGTCTGTCTGGAATTCAAGGGGCTTGGGATTTCTATGGAGTAGCACTTTGGGACTGTGCTCAGTGGTGGTGGTGTTTCCCAATGCAGTAAATGTAGTCCTTCTTCCTCTCTCCACTCAACGAGGTGTCTAAATCGCTTGATGAGGGTTCTTTGGCTTTGAGGTAATGCATATTTCTTTCTGATCTGCGTGAGTGCTTCCTTTCAGGCAATGTGGGTTGTCATTGCAATGTCTGTTCATCTTAGTATGGTGAATGCCATGTCTCACTGTCTCTGCATTGTAAGTGTGTACCTTCTTGACATGTTTGTCTCTTAATGTGATGGCATTGGCTTATGACGCTCAACCCAAATACCTGAAGTGGTTCTCTCTGCTGCAAGCGGTACCTGGTTGTCCTAGTGCCAGACAGTTTCCTTCATGTGGAAAATCATAGCCACATTTGTAGTTCTTCCAGAGATTTTATTTTGTGTTGGTGTGGTTGATGTTTGATGCAGGGGCATCGATTTGGGTGACATAATCTTCTTCTACTTGCAAATCAATCGCCATGGCAGGGCAGGCTGTCATTAGCATCTCATCTAACATATGGGTTTTTATTTTATCAGCTTTTTGCGTAATGTTGATGACTATCATGCTGCAATCCCCCAGGATCTCAGGGCGTCCTTGTTAGAAATTACTGTGTTTACTTCGACACTTTATAAATTTGTTCATGGTTTCTCCTTTCCTGGCAAGGAATAGTTGGCACTCATAATGCATATTTTTGTGTGGGGCAAAATGCTCCTTTAGACTTTTCTTTGGATCATCAAAGGTGGGGATTGTGTTATCTAGAGTCTCATGAATTTGATCTCTTAGTGATGGGCCAGCTGATATAGCAGTAAGATGCAATTTTTCGTTTTTCGCCTTGGTATCCAAGGGCATCTATGTATACCTAATAATCACCCACCCATCAAAGCCACAAGGGTTCTAGGCTGGTTGTATCCATCATGCCAAACCCCGGAGGGGCTTGTACCAGGAATGTGTCAATGTTCATGGATGGTGCTTGATGTGGTGGCGTGGCTTGCATGATGAGTAAATGTCAGTGTCAGGTATATTGGCTGTGAGGATATGTGTGGCTTGATGGCATTTAGCTCAATGTCACTTTTGCCTTTTTACTCTGCACTTGATGATGGTTTCACACCTGAGAGTATTTGGGCCCCTGGCAGTCCCAGTATGGTGTGTCTGTCTAGAAGTCCCTGTAAGTGGCAGGCACTGTAAATGAGGTCTTTCTACCTGGTGTTCTGCCATTTTATTTTCTTTTTTTTTAATCTGTTTATTGAGTTTCAAATTAAATTAACTGTATTGAAAATAGACAGTTACGGCCTGCAGTGATCGACAGCAGATAACAGGGGCCTTCAGCAGGGTACCATCAGGGCCCCTGGAAAATGGTGCACGGGCCACCACCGTGGAGTAGCACACGTGTGGGAGTGAGGACAAACAGGGCACAGGTGTTCCCCACAGACGGAAAGAGGGCACACAAGGCCAGACTTGGCATGGCATGCACTCTCGGAGAAGCAGAGCCTGCAGAAAGGGGAGACCGTGACACATAGACAGGAAGACCTTTGTCGCCAGTGTTGGGAACTGCCTCAGGCTGGTGCCACTGATGCACCAGTGTATAAAGAATGCTCGGAGATTGGAGCTGATTGATAGCACGTTTCTGTATTATCTCGCTTTCATACTACTATACTTCCCTTTTTCGTTACGTCACTTCCACTGTACTGCTTGAGTCCAAGTCCCTCCTACCCAATTACTTGGACGAACAGGACAGGATGCTACAGTGGAGTTCAAGAGGAAAGTTGTCCTTTTTTGGCCAGACAATTCCAGAAATGACAACCGTAAAATATCATCTGCACAGCCATGAACAGAGGCTTTAAAAGAGGACTATTTTGGGATAGTAAAAGGACCAGGTTCAATTTCCCAATGCAAAGTCTTTTAACAGAATGGACGTTTAACTCGGACAAAGAAGTAAAATGCATACACATACACCAATATCAGTGAGAAAATCAGCACTGAACAAATACGTTCAGGTCTCTCAAATAATTTCCCTGCTTCCCGATCACTTACCTTACGTTACAAAAACATTAAAATGGCTGCAGGGGTGTGCTTCTCTACCTCCCCAAAACAACAAAAGTTCTCAGCGTGCCTCCTCCTAACAAAGGAAAACACAGACGACTAAGAACTAGTGCCAACATCTATCCCACCAGTCACTGGACAACCCTCTTCTCCTAGCCACAGCATGCAATGAAACACACTTTTGATAGTGTGCTTGCTACACAAACTGTAACCAAATGCAAATCTCTTCTCCTCTCAAAGCCATATGAAGATAGCGATATTTTAGCATTACAACAAACATCAATGTACAGCAACATGCAAGCTGTCAGTGTGTGCTCATACTGTAAATGTGACAATTTCATTTTGTTTCACTGCACTGCTGGAGCTGAAGGTCACATGAGTTGGGTGGAGAACAAAAATGAAAACTTCAAACAGTTAAGATGGCACCCCAATCAATCCGCTCCCGAGGTTTCTTCTTTACCTTTCAGTAGCTTCAAACTACTGTTGGGTTTGTATAGATGGGGAGTAAAAGCACCAGCAGTGGCCCTGACTGACACTCAAACGAAATTAGGGGTTCTCAGGGAAGGCGGCGTGTGTCTGCCTTCAGAAACCATGTTTCATCCCTGCCTGCAGCCAATGAAGACAGAGCCAACAGCCCAGGCATATGCCGCCTGCAACACACGAAGAGAAGGAAGACGACGGCCTTTGGGCAAGTTCCAGAGACCAAAAAGTGCACCTCAGTTCCAGAGACCAAAAAGTGCACCTCAGTTCCAGAGACCAAAAAGTGCACCCCGGAGTGATCCTGGTCTGTCTGAGCTCTAAACAATATTATCTGAATGCCTAGTCTAGCAAAGTAAGGGCCATCTTCAGCAAAGTCTGTAAGGGCAACAGCTCCTACCCTGTCGATCCCCTCTTTGTGGCCTGTGCCGCTGCCCTCATCAGTCAGAGATTTGAGTGGCAGATCCAGGGGCAAGAGGAAGCCATTTTTACTTTGAACGGTTCCCACCCTATGTCCATTCCCCAATCCTTCCCCCAGAAAACAGGAGGCTATTGTGGGTGGTAGGTGGGCAGGGGCAAGCAATCACTTCATCCATTATTTGTCCCTCACTGCGTGCACCCAACAGCCAACCATTTCCTACTGGGAACTGAATGACTTCCTAGCTTTTACAGGTGATCTTCCATTGTGCCAAAAAAGTTTGAGAAAACAGCAGTTGTGTTTGGTTTCGTATGCCTTGCGGCATAAGGACACACATAGGAAAGACTGTCGTTTAGACAGTCCTTCAGAGATGACATGCCTTGTGCAGGAAGATCCTTTTGTGTGTACGGGCTCCAGGGCACACACAGCCTTTGGAGTTGTGAATAAGAGGAGGGGGTACATGTGACGCCTCCTCTTTGTCCCTCAGCCATTTCTGTGACCCACCATCTTTCACTTTCTTTTTTATTTGAAAACAAATGAGCCCGCAAACTGGTGAAACGGAAATAGAAGATAGATCGAACCAATAACAATTTGATTGGTGCTTCAGGGCCGGCCCCACGTCTACTAGCGCCCTGTGTTGCGATTTTTAAACCGGCCCCGCCACCCAATGTTCTGTAGACTGCAAACAAATACCAGAGTGCAAAGAAGGAAAAAAGTATAGTTCACTGTGGGACTGGGAATAGCTCATATACTCACCCCTTTCTCTGGGGCACGGGGGTCAATGTTTGCAGGGACACACAGATCTACAATATAGCAAATCAAGAAATGACTGTGGACAGTTTGCAGACAGTGTGTTTAGGGCCGCGCCAGGCGGACGTGTTTCGCGAATCGGTGCTGGTGCTGCGCCTGTGTCACTCACTGTCATGTAAAGTGTCAGTCAATTACTTTCTTTTAGTCAGTCACTGACACTTTACATGAGACTTTACATTGTGTGAGCTGGTCGTGCCCTTTATCGGCAGCGCCCCTCGGCGACTGCACCCCTTGATCGCCCCTTGAGCCGGCTCTGGTTCTTGTCCTGGTAGTGTTGAGATTGAGTGATGTGTAGAAGTTAAATAGAGTTTTCTGCTCTGTTATGTGGGCTATCTCTGTAGGCCAATGGGCCTGCTTGTATGGGTCAGTGCTAGTTTAGGGAAGCCGATGCTGACGTGGCTCTAGGAAACGAGTGGGTGAAGTGCAACAATGCCGTGGATAACAGAGCTTTCTCTGGCAGGAGTGTTGGGAAGCAAAGTTCACTGCAGTAAGTTTTCAATGCTAGGAAGATAGATGTTTAGACTTTCGATTTGTCTTGTGTCTTAAAGTAACAAAGCCATTCTGGATCCTTTCTTGGGAGGAAGGATAGCATAGGGGCAACACTTTGCCTTGAAAGCAAGATAGGTAGCAACACAGGTTCGAATCCGATCCTGCACCTAGAAACCATTCGCTATTATAAATGAACTATAACTATATAAATACATTTCTTTCAGTGGTGTAACTGACGCAAGGGAATATGCACCTTGTGTTTCTCACCAGCTTAGAGACAATTACACAAATGTTCCTCAACAAACTCATTTTCAGGTTATATAAAGGAAATCGTATATATCAAGACCTAACAATCCGGGCAAGTTTGATGGATGTAGTTTGAAAACAAATTACACATAAGGAAGGAAGAAAGGTTATTTCACATTACTGGAGATGTACAGTTATAAAGAGTTGGATATTGTATACAGTAAGAAAACGGTCAACTCTATCCTAATTGTGTCTAAGGAAAGATATTTTGTGAAAAATACATTCTCTATGAGGTCGACTTTAGTGGTACAGTGAAAGATTCTTGTCGCCTCACTTTGTAACCATTAACGCACAAGGAATATGCACAAGATCATATGTTCGTAGAAACCCAGATATACTGCAAGGGATCTGCAATCGAGGCCATAGCAAGAAGTCAGTCTCCACAATAAAATGTTCAGGAAATCCTTACACGCTCACATTGAAAACAATGTCCCTTGTAAATTTAAGGAAATGAAAATAAAGAATAAACATTAAAAAAAAAGAACAATGCCCCATTGTACCCAATGAAGACTAGAACATGAAAAGAACATGGTAGCTTGCAGTGGAAGTATATTAAAGTCTGTTGTAAACACGCACATGAACTAATGACACACTACCCAAGGGTACGTCACACTACCCAAGGGTAGGTTTAGAGTGTGTGACAGGAGCGAGCAACACACCAGGCTCACGCCAATCCGACTAGGCAGGGAGAGGGTTAAGCATGTAGGGATTGCGGCACGGCTAAGACCCTGCTTATTTCAGTTCTACAGTCTGTGGATATCCATAAGGTTTGGAAAAAGCTCCCATAGCTCAGAAAACTAAGGGGACTCTAGCCTCCCAAGTGAATGGTCCAGTTTGATATCTTAGAAACATAATAGGGTACTTCCCATCTCTGACTAGAAGGTTGACTCTGTCGAACCAAACTCAGTCTTCACGTTCACAGTGGACCAAGCCTTATCGTAAGCCTTACAAAGGGATCCACGAACTTCACTGCCGATGGGCAAAATCGCCCTATTGTGCCTATTGTGGTGGCGGGGAATGAAGAGTGGAGGAGCTCTAATCACTCCCAGGGGCAGTTTAGGTAGAGTGTCGAGCACCTCTTTGTAGGGCTTCTCTAAGGGGACAAAGGCAGTCTTACTAAGACTTCAAAGTCAAAAGGGTTCCATTCTGCCTGTAAAGAGAGGTCCTTATTTCACTCAAGGGACTTCTGCAAGGTTTATGTTTGGGGATAGCCAGCCTGCTTCCACCACCTCCTTCTCCCTGACAGTACTAGGCAAGAAGCTATGTAGTGATAAGAGAGTGAACACAGTTGAAACTCGGATCCCTAAAAGGCAGCAGAATGCAAGCAAAATATTCAATCGCCAGCTGCTGTGGTCACACACAGAGCCGAGTACACCGTAACCACAATATTATTCCATAGGCAAAGACCATATGCATCTGTAGTTTCAAGCTCTGGTGCAGAGTGTCAGACACCAAGAACAAATATTCAAGTCGTTCTTGCAGCCGTCTTATGAACGATGCAGGTGAACGCACCCTGTCAGCCATTGTAACTGGTGTCTTTGAAGATAGCCCTTCAGCCACAATTACGCTGGAAAACAGTAAACACCCACAGACTACAGATTTCTCCCATTAGGGGAGATGAGCAGTGCACTCTCGCAACTCTCTCTTCGGTAATCACACTTTCCATCTTCAAATGTAAAGTGCACACTCTACGTCGCTAGCTAACAGACACTGGGTGCTAGTCTGGTCTGGTGGGGCTAGTTCTTACCTCGATGATTAGAATTTATCAAGGAACAGTGCCCAGGGAAGAATTCTATAATGCAGACTAAGGGGCATAGCTTCACAGTGAGTTAGAATGCTTGAATTCAAACTTAATTTTGGTAACTTTGTTGCCTTCTATGATTCACCTGTCCATGGTAAACCTCCTATCATCCACCTCCAAAATGCATCTCCTGGTTGCACTTCCATTGAATTAGGGTCCACTATTTAAGACAATCTGTGATATTTCATAAAATGTTCTACATTAACGAGACTGTGCTGCTGACTTCAACAGAGTGTTCAAATATGCATACTCGCCCTGGAGCTGGAAAGAAGAGACGGGAGTGCAGAAAATCCCTTTTCCCCCAGGATCTATCAAGGGCCAATATCCACACTTTCCAGAATTCTTCAGCCTTACAGAATGATGCTCCTCTAGCTATTTTACAAGTATGGTATTCCTCCAGAGAAGTTATGTTATGTTGATTTATACAGCGCACCGATACCACCCACGGGCAGTCTCCAGGCGTCCACGTGGCTCTGCAAGAAAGAGGACGGGTTTGGTAAGTGAGGGAAGCATGTCAGGATAGGTCCAGAACCTGGAGAAACTGGCACCTGTGAGTGTTGGCTTGCAGATTGTAGGTTGCGTGTATTAGCTTGTTGTATCCATATGGGTAAGGTTTAATGCCTGGGGCATTTTCTGTGAGGCTGTTTGCTGTGTTGGGGTGTGTCTGTGTTTTATGTGTACATTGCTTGTATTTAGATTTTTCTGCACTGGCTTGTTGTATCCATACGTGTAAGGTCCAATGCCTGGGATGTTTCTATGTGACTGTTTGATATGTTCGGGTGTGCATGTATTTTATGTGTAGATTGGCAGGTGTTTAAGGTTGTGCGCACTGGTTTGTTGTTTCCGTACGGGTATGGTCTAGTGTCCGGGTTTGTTTGTTGTGTGTGTAGCTTGTGGTAAGTTTGTGTTAGGGTATAGGTTGGCTAGCCCAGTGGGTGTGTATATTGTTTGGGTGGTATGTTTGAGGAGGTAGAAGTGGGTGGTTAGTGCTTTGGCTACTCGCTAAGTTCTTCTATGTGGCTAACCTTCACAGTGCTATCTGTTGTGTTAAATGGCTAATCTCCATAATTCTTCTATCTTAGTCTGATGCATAGTTAATCTTCACAATTCTCTGAGTGTGATGCATGGTTAATCCTCACATTTTCACTCCAAGTGTGACGAATGGCTAAACTTCACATTTTCACTCCAAGTGTGACGCATGGCTAAATTTCACAATTCTATGCAAGTGTGACGCATGGCTAAACTTCACAATTCTGTCCAAGTGTGACGCATGATATGATATGATAGGTTATTTATAACGCGCTTAATACCCAGAGGTTTCTAAGCGCGGACCCGGGGATCGAACCTGTGTTGCTCTGGGTCGCCTTGCTTCCAAGGCGAGCACGTTGCCCCTGAGCTATCCTCTCAGGACATGGCTATATCTCACAATTCAATATATGTGTGACACATGGCCAAACTTCACATTTTCACTCCAAGTGTGGGGAATGGCTAAACTTCACATTTTCACTACAAGTGTGACACACGGCTAAACTTCACAATTCTATCCAAGTGTGACGCATGGCTAAACTTCACAATTCTGTCCAAGTGTGACACATGGCTATATCTCACAATTCTATCAAAGTGTGACACATGGATAACCTTCAAAATTCTATCTAAGTGTGACGCATGGCTAACTTCACAGTTCTATCTAAGTGTGATGCATGGCTAAATCTCATAAATCTGAGTGTGACGCATGGCTAACCTTCACCTGGATAGAATGTGAACTCCAAAATTGGAGGTACAAACACCTTGATTTGAGATATCTCGATACAGGGAGAGCACCTAATTATGGGACACAACAGTGAATAAAACCACAGAGCGGTTGCTACACAGCAATGACTGGGATACTCTTTACTTGCTTGCTAATTGTGGTGTGCTATGCTATATAGGTAAGAAGAGAGGCTGGGCTTTTTGTAATACAGTGATTGCTGTACTCCCCAACCAGACCCCACTTATCGTGTCAGTCGCTGCTGGTTGACGGCTGGCTACTGGCTTCTCAGGCGAACATGGGCAAACACAGTCTGGAGCTGCTTCTTCAGGAGATACCCTTTGTCATGGGGCACTTAGCCGCAGGGGCTGCCTGGGCAGATGGGCTACCTGGGGTGGGGGGTCGATAAGTAGCATGTGATGATATGACTCCGCTCTGCAGGACTATGAGGAGTAGTGGCTTAGCCATCTACTCAGCCCGCACACTTCTCCAAACCCATCATAAAGGGATCCCAATCATAAATGTAAAACAAGCACAGCTAAGAAATATACCATTAACACCTTTTGTGGTAATGTGGGCCGAGTAGAGGCTGTACTCTCAGAATGGGTGGAAATGTGAATTAGTAGCAACCCAAAACACAATAGTACAACAGTTCCAAATAAAATAATATCCAATCAATGTTCTATAAAAATGTATATACACTTTAATTAAACAAATTAATCATGCAACTAACTATTGAAAATACAATCAAAACCCACCCCTAAAAAAGAAGATGGAAAATGCACAACAGGAATGTATAAGCACTCTGGATATTCTGTCAAGGAGGAAACAGGCAAGAAATGCAACAATGTTGAACATCATCCGTGATATGCTTTGGTGAAAAAGGGTGGAAAAGAGCCTTAACCATTCTCTAGAGTCCAGACGGTAGGCCAGGGGGGCTTGACACTTGAAAGCACCTGATTCCAATGTTAAGTGATTCAACTGTGTTGAACCAGACGGCGAGTTGTTGTGTGTGCTTGCAGGTCAAACCGGTGTCAAAGGTGTTGAGTCACATTGATCCCAAGTGGCCTGTTGGCATTGAGTCAGGTTCTACAGATGCTCTGTGCAGTTCAACGGTGGCATCAAGCAATGTAGGTCGGAGGATCACCAGGAGTGGTTTGAAGATTGAGCATGGTTTGAAACGACGAGTACCGCTGTTTCAGTCAGCGAGTAACATGATGATCCAGAAGTTCGATTCCAGCTGTAATGCGATGTCCTGATGGTTTGATGCTTTGTTTGGTGCAGTGGTTTCAAAGTCATCTGCACAGTTAAGTAGTGCTCAAGCTGGACAAGTCTCTGCTGGGGTGATGCAGCATTGATCCAGTTTGATGATGCAAACAGCAATAGTTCAAAGTTCGAGTGAGTGCCAAAGGCAACACCAGTTCAAATGAGTGGAACATGATTCGAATGTGGCTTGAATCAGTTCTAACAGTGAAAACAGGGATCCTGGCTCCTCTGGCTCCCAGGAGGCAGTGAGACGCAATCCAGGGGATCATGGACAAGATTGGTCCTTGTTATCATCACTCCCAATTTGGGAGACTGTAAAGACTGGTAGGGGGTGTCTGTACTTCTGCTCTCTATATGGTAGAGGAGCGGCACAGCAGACCCCAGCCAAGATTCTCTATAAGGTAGCAATGAATGAGAAATCAAGGCCTAGCTTCTCAGGAGGTGATGCAGGCTGGTTCTTAAGTACAGTGTAGTCCCCGAACCCCCACAAAAGAATGTCCACACACTGTATTACTGAAAACACAGTCTTTATATAATTAATATTCAAAGGTATGTACATGATCACAATAATGCACTTTGTACTCGGAAGTCAATAATGATAAATATATAGAAGTCTAAAGTGTTACCACTAATGTTATCAAATCTCATTAAAGTGCATCATCTGTACGGTTAAAATGTCACACAGATCAATAACGAGTAAACCAGCAATAGAGATAGGCAGGAACGTAAGATGGTTGGAACAATAGGCAGAACACTGACCCGTACCACTAGGCGCAGTTCTGAGTGGAGATCCCCCCACCTGGGCAACCTGTAAATAAAGATATATAGCACAAGCCCAGTCCATATAATGTTCAATAGTCTTACTTCTTCCTATTAAGGTTTTACCCCCCCAATGTACCTGGTGGAGTAGAGTTCTCCGACGATGCGCCCACCGATCCGTCTTGAGTGCCTCCCTTTCAGGCGGGAGCCACGGATCGTCGAGAGGTGTCGGGGAACTTGGCGTTCGGTGTCGGGGAATCGACGGCCCTTCTTGAGTGCCCTCCCTTTAAGGCAGGAGTCACGGGTCGTCGAACGTCCGACGATGAACAGGGTGAACTACGGCAGGGAAGTGGCAGCTTCGTTCCTAGCAGTGCTCGTCGACGACAGAGCTTTTGGCGTCCTGCAAGGAAGAGGCCTGCGGGGCACCTTGGTGACGATAGTTCTGGACCGCAAAGAGATGATGAAGAACTGTGGCCCAGCAAGGGCGTCGAGTCGTCGGTGCCTCTGTGGTCTTTAGGTGGCGGGAAACCCACCGGTGGATGCTCCTCGGCGCGCCGACGGTCAGGCCTTCTCCAGCGGGAGACAAACGGATGACGATGCAGACGAGAGCGTCCGATGATCAATTGAAGTTCTTAGGCAAACCGGAGCACGGCGGCTCCGGTCAGCGACGGCGGTCGTCGACAGTGGCGGACAACAGTCTGGGTGCTTCTCCTTGGAGTTCCGCAGCAGTCCCCGTATCGGGTCGGCAGCCTGTCGAAGGTCTGTCTACCAGGCAGCGTTGGCAAAGATCAGCTGTGCACGATGGTCCCTCGTAGTTCGGGAAGAGGGCGCCTTAGCAGGTCCTCTCTGGGTCAGTCCTTGGAAACACAGCGGCCTTCAGATAGCGAGGGAGAGCCACAGCACTCCTTCTCGTCCAGCAGGGGTTTCAAGGTCAAGCGTCAGTTACTCCAGTTACTCGTCGTAGTGGACTTCAGCTTCTGAACACGATTGCTAGCACTGAGAAGTCCCCAGATATACTGTTGATCTCCCATTAATTCCACTGGATCACACGCAAGATTCCAATTACGACTACGGGCATTCATGCAGGCAGACAGCCAATCAGGCACACGAGGTATTCAGGCCATTCACTTCTCTCCAGACACTCACAACAAGTTATGTGTATATTGGGACAAGTACCGAGCCATTCAACACTCCAAGCTGCATTCATACCGGTTTCGGGCAGGGCTGTCTCAGTCATTGTGTCAACCCCCAGATACTAGACACCCACAACACAGAATGCATATTCGTCATACACTCTATTCACCCAGGTCCCACCCACAGGAGGTAACCACAACATACATCACCGGGAAGGCTCCAGCTAGTCTGGCCGGGCCTTCACAACAACACCATATATGGAATTTCCACCCAACAGCCAGTCAGGGGGAAGGGACAGAGTCAGGGCTTCCCAGACTTTGGGAAAACAAGCTAATGGGTAATAGAAAGTAAGAGGCCACCAAGCTTTTACATGTCTGCTGTAGTTGTGTTTTATGGTGTTTTCGCCACAAACTTAAAAGTTAGGTCAAATGGCAGTATAACGAGATGAATTATATGAGATTATATATACATCTAGAACTAATCGTTCTTTGCACTATGGGACTTTTGGTTCTGACTTTAAATGGGGGTAGTTCATTGCAACCCTTAAAAATGTTGCTAGGGAGGGTCTTATCGAGAATTAATATTAATTTGTAGCGGCTATTTTCCATATATAGGGGATGCTTTGCATTAGTATAGACACACCAGGAGGGAGGTTGAACTAGGGTGTTGTAGTAGATTGATGCAGTCTGCAGAATATGGCATTTCCACCCAACAGCCAGTCAGGGGGAAGGGACAGAGTCAAGGCTTCCCAGGACTTTGGGAAAACAAGGTAATGGGTAATAGAAAGCAAGAGGCCACCGGGCCATCTTGTTTTCCATCAGGAATCAACTGATCCCAATGGCAGGGCCGGGGTTTCCCAAAATGGAGGATACTCCGCACACCTGTCAAGTTCAGCATGGAGCTGCCACCAGCCCATACCCTGCTCTGCGGGCCACCCACAAGGCCCAAAAACATACACTAGGGGCATAGGGTTGTACCCCCACCCATGGGTGCCATAAGGGTATCCCACGGGTCGGTTCACCAAACCAAAAAGAAAGAGAGCTGCACTGCCAGGAGTCCCACATGAACTCCTGCGCGGAAAACACAACAGAACACACGATAAAGAGCAGTAAAGGACAAGGATACGGAGGCCCTGTCCCTCCGATGCATTTCCAGCATCACAGAGACGTTAGCTAGAACCTGCAGGAGTTCTTCACCTCCAGTGAGGGCCCTGGCTGGCTACCAGTGCAGCTGAGAGAGAGAGAGGCACGTCTGATCCATAATAGCAGTGTAGCCCTAATGTGCCCCGAGGATGGGTAGAAAGCAGAGCGCTTTGGAGAGGACTGCCTCCCACCAGGGTCCAGATTTTATTCTTTCTGATGTCCTTGAAGATCCAAAACAGAATCAAAGAAGGGGTGGGAGACCTTTTATAGGCACAAGGCCACACATGATTAAAGGATAGCAAGCCTGTTTTAAGGTGTCCAATCCCAGTCCTCGTGACAAGTGGCCTATGCCTTGTAATGTCATACCCAGAGTGTCTTAATCCACAGGAAGTGGAGGAGAGAGGAAGGCAAGAAAAACACACAGAAAAGTAAAATGGAGGAATCCTTCCTCAGCCCCAATTGTGCTCACTGACTGTCCTAACTCCACCCCTTTCCAAGCCTGCAGCTTCAAAGGCTCCCTTGTGTGCAGCCCCCTGTTGTGAGTCAGGTCTTTGTTATGGTGGAATTGGCTCTTTGATGCCAGGTTCTGAGGGCATATCTAGCTGGGATATCCCAGGCCTGGCAGGGGGGGAGTTAATAATCCCCCCAGAGAGTCAATAGAGGTATGCATCCTGGCTTTTGTCTCATTCACTGGAATGCAGACACGCAGGTGCCTGAAATCCTCATAGCCTTCCACAGCTGTCTGACATCACAGGGCAGACACTGGTATGCAACAACTCAGAGGTGGCTTTAATAATTATGTGCACTACCACCCAACATACCAGAATAGGTATGGCTTATATATTCAGATTATCCTACCACCATGTGGGTAGTTTATCATAACTATGATGGTTTTGGAACAGAGGTGCACATTTAATTGCAGCCTCAGTACTGCAGTGACTGTTGTCAGTGCAGCTGTCAAACTGGGCACTTGCAATCTCTGAACCTGCTCTGTGCCACTAGGGAGCAAGAGCTGCAGATCAGGATACTGAGGCAGCCGGGCACAGGTGTACACTATGCCTTTTGAATTGAGTTTAATGAAAGGGGGGTCTGGTAAGCAGACTAGACTTTCTGAAATGCAATTACCCAATAATTGTGGTATTTAATACAAGTGAAAACTACTAGGGCTCTTACACCCTTGCCAGATGGCAAATCCGCACACACGATTGCTGGTATTTTAAGGGTATATTACTCTTGAAAGGAAAAACTAGCATGGACCTTAAACGCTGCACACTGAAGGAAGTGGTATTTCTTTTGTAGCTGTTATTAATATATATGTATATAAATATATTACTGAATGTGCTGTGTTCCTTTCAAAGGTGCTCAGCTACACAAAAAAGTATCTCGAATAAAAGGGCATAGGATGCATTCCAACACTGTACTAAGAAGACAGAGGCTAGTACTGCCCCTTACAATAAAGTCTCAGTGTGCAGACAGTTGTCATTAATGTCACTGTCCTGCTGCAATAATACAGTGATGTAAGACGAGCAAAGGTTACTTGCCTTTAGTATTAAGCCAGTCCAACAGACTTGTTCCAGGCAAGCAGTATTATTGCCACTTCAATGAAGGCAGAATAGTACCAACACTGTTTCATTCGAAAAACAAGGCAGCGCTGCGAACAACAATACTTTTCAATTTCACTCTAATATTAGTACCATTACATAGGCAAGAGACCATACTGTCTCTTTAGTAACACTGCGTTTCCAGGCTCCTCGCATACGCGGAATGACTCAGCAGTCCGTAGTTGCTGCAGCCCCTTGTCAGATTCACACGGCTCGCGAGCACCGCGCGAGATCAATTAAGAAGGATTTATCTTTTCTCCAGCATGGGGTCTGGCATGGATTCACATGCTCATGAATATTCCCCGTCGTCAGGCTGGGAATCCTCGGTAAAGAAAAACCAGTATCAGTTTCGTTTCTGATCTGTCTTTCGTAGTAATAACCAATCACTGGTCTCTGTGTCATACTGACCACAGCCAATGACTGCCCTCTACCTAAGCACCGCCTCTGGCAGCCATCTTCAGATTTTTACCGCACGTTCATGTGTTGGGATCCTCGTGCCATTGCTCTCGAGCGTTAGTGCTATTTTTTCGCGCTTTTTCACAAAAACTTCGATTCTTTCGGTCAAAAGAGCCTCAAGCTCCACCGATACTACATCCGATCAACGGGGACCCGTGTCGGATTCATCTGTGCCCCTCAAGGGTGAAGATTTCGTCGAGCTACGCTTCGGAGGACTCCAGAAGCTTCTCAGGCCCGGTCTCGGAGATGGCCCAGGAGAAGGGAAGCTCGACGCCCGGAAAGCTGTTCAGGGCCTGCCCTGGATGCCAGCTGCAGAACGTCTTCAAGGAGGACGAACACTCTTTCTGCCTTTACTGCCTTCATGGGGACAAGACGCACGTGGAGAAGGACTGTGCGTTTTGCGGCAACATGTCGGAACGGACCATGAAGGACCGCCATCAACGTCTCGCCAGCTGGCTGGAGGGTAAGAGCCCGTCTGGCGAGAAGAAGAAGAAATCTGAGCGGTCTTCTAAGACCTTTGAGGGCGCCCCGGCGACGGGGGCCCAACATAAGGCCAAGCACCGCGAGTCCGCTGGCACCGGGAGCGCCGAACGGTCGGGCTCTACGGGCGCCAGGCAGGGCGCACCCTCCCCGGCACCATCAACCACGAGCCAACGCTCTGGGTCGGGTAAGAGGAAGGCCGAGCACCCGGCGAAGCTCCTGGAGAGATCCCGGTCGAGCTCTAAGGCAGAGGAGGAGCGTGGCAGTGCCCCCTCCCTCAAGGATAAGGCGGTGAGCGCACCTAAGGTGGTGAAGGCCTTGATCCATTCGACCAAGCCCTCTATCGAAACGGTCGCGGCGGCCCTGGCCCAGCCTGTGGAGGCTGCACCAGTGGTGGCGGCCTCGGGGCCCAGAATCTCCCTGCCTCCTCGGAGGGAGTCTTCTTTCGTGCCCATCGATAGGACCCCCGTGAAACCCTCCGTGGGGAAGAAGGGGGGGCAGGGCGTCGTCGTAGATTCGGCCTCAACCTCAGAAGAGGAACTGATCGAGGTCTTAAGCCACGGCCTAGGCGTGGAACAAGACCAGCCCGTCGGAATGGGCCCCGACGCAGGTGACGACGACGACATCGTCGAGGATACCGACGGGGCCCCTGCTCGCCCGTCGGATTCCCCTCTGCCAGCGCCGCAAGACAACTCAGCGGCCATTTTGTTGGCTATACAGTCCTTATGCTCCGAGATAAGGACGAGACTACCGTTACCGACGGAGGAACCTCTCCCGTCTGGGGATCCAGAACCGGGACCTTCTGGTGTTCCCCCTACCAAGAAAAGAAGGATTCATCCACCGCCTCCTTTTCAACCGTCGCGCCCCGTCCAGCCCTCCTCCCCGTCCACCCGAGGGAATGATACGGGGACTGACACGGCAGCGACGGGTACGGACGACGAGGCATACGACGAGGATTTTCCGTCGTCGCCTCCCACCAGGGCTTCTCCGCCCGACGAGATTGGATCGTTCCACTCAATGATCGCCAGGGCATCCGAGCTTTTCCAACTCTGCCCTGAGGAGAAGAAAAAGGAAGGCTTCCTTTACCAACGGCGCGAGACCAAGAGGAAGACGGTCCTCGCAGTGCCTCTGTTGGACGACATTTGGGATGAGGGCCTTTCCCTCCTCAAGAACCCTTCCACGACGCCAGCGAGAAGAGACCGGTACGAGAAAAAGTACCGGGTCCCGGACTCGGCCCCCCTATGCCTCCGGGCGCAGCCTACCCCGGACTCCGTCGTCTCCGCGGCAGCCAGGAAGAAAGCGGGGGGGGGTGCGGCCTCCACGTCGACTTCCCCGCCGGACGGCGAGGGAAAGAAATTGGATACCATGGGACGCAAAGTCATCTCGTCGGCGGCGACGACGATTAAAGCGGCCAACGCCTTGGCTATCGTGGCCCGCTACGACAGGGAACTCTGGTACAAGATAGCTCCCCTGCTGGATTTTCTGCCGGACGACAAGAGGGCGGAGGCCCTTGAGATCCTGCAGGAAGGTGAGGTGGCCTCGGACCACGCCATCACCGTGGCGACGGACATCGCCGACACTGGGTTCCGCCAGATGGGCAACGGCGTTTGCCTTCGACGTCGCGGATGGCTCAAGGCTACGGACTTTCGGCAGGACGTCCAGACCAGGGTCCTGGACATGCCCTTCGACGGGAACAACCTGTTTGGGAAGACAGTGGACGACTCCCTTCAGGCCATCAAGGCGGATACTGAGACGGCCCGGGCCCTTGGAGTACTGCAGCAACGGCGGACGCCCTTTCGGAGCGGCGGAGGCAAGGGCGCCTCCAAAGGTTCCGGCGGCGGTTTCGCTTCCTACCGTCAAGCGGCCCGCTCGTCGTCGCAAGAGGCCTACAGAGGACGAGGCAAGTCTGGCGGACCCCGCCGTCGTCGCCAAGGAGGCCAAGGCGGCAAGGCCGCGTCCAAGCAGGATTGAACCGGCCGTGGGGTCGGGCCCCCACCGAAGCACCCCGGTGGGAGGCCGGCTGGCGGGCTTCGTCAGCGTGTGGGAGTCCATCTCCACCGACCGTTGGGTGCTGGACGCCCTGGCCCGGGGCCACGCGCTCGAGTTTCAAAGAAGGTGCCCGCGCGTCCCCCCCGTGGCCAGGAAAGAACTTCACGTCCCTCAACTTCTCCTGGAGGTAAAGGCGATGCTCAGAAAGGGCGCCATCGAACGCGTCCCAAAGAGGCTTCGGGGCTCCGGAGTCTACTCGCGTTACTTCCTCGTGAAGAAGAAGACGGGAGGATGGCGCCCCATCCTGGACCTGCGACGCCTGAACAAGTTCATCAAGGCGCAGAAGTTCCGGATGGTCACCCTCCAGCACGTCCTGGGTCAGCTGGAGGAAGGAGACTTCCTATCGTCGTTGGATTTGGAGGATGCCTACTTCCACATTCCCATCCTAAAGGGGCACCGAAAATTCCTCAGATTCGTGGTCCAAGGGCGTCATTACCAGTTCAAAGCCCTTCCCTTCGGACTGCGGTCGGCACCCAGGGTTTTCACCAAGTGCCTCGCACCGGTGGCGGCGCAGCTGCGCCGCGAGGGGATTCACGTCTACCCCTACCTGGACGACTGGCTCATCCGCGCCAAGACGAGGGAGCTCGCCGTGGTCCACACGGCAAGGACCGTCCAACTCCTCACAGACCTGGGATTCTCCGTGAACTACGCCAAATCCCACCTGGTGCCCGCGCAAGTCGCACTGTTTCTGGGAGCGAGGCTCGACACAGTGTCCCTTCTGGCCTCCCCGTCGGAGGAGAGGACCAGGACCATCCTGGGCAAGGTGCAACGGATGTTGGTGGCCGACGCGGCCAAGGTGAGGTCCATCAAGTCCCTCCTCGGGATGATGTCTTCCTGCATCTACCTCATTCCCATGTGCAGGCTCCGGATGCGCCCGTTGCAAGAGTTCCTGGATGCGCGCTGGATCCAGACGACGGGCAGCTTCGAGGAAAGGATCAAGCTCGACGAGAGTTTCCGACGAGCGATACGGTGGTGGGGCACCCGCGCGCATCTGACGGCGGGCATGGACTTCCAGACCCCAGCCCACCAGGTGACTGTGACCACGGATGCCTCCCTAGAAGGGTGGGGAGCGCACACCGAAAATCTGCACGCGAGGGGACTCTGGCTCCCGACGGAGAAGTCCCTGCATATCAACGTCCTGGAGCTCCGTGCAGTGTTTTGGGCCCTCAGGTCCTTCCTTCCGTCCCTCAAGGGCAAGGTGGTGAGGATCTTCACCGACAACACCACCACCATGTTTTACATCAGGAAACAGGGCGGAACCAGGTCCCCAGCGCTGTCCAAGGAGGCGCAGGACCTGTGGCATTGGGCCGTCGCCCAAGGGATTCTTCTGGTGCCGTTTCATCTGGCAGGGATAAAAAACACCATCGCCGACTCACTCAGCAGGGAGCTGCGCTCGTGCCACGAGTGGGAACTACGGCAGGATCTGGTGGATCGCCTCTTCCGACGGTGGGGCACACCCCAGATCGACCTGTTCGCGACGGCGACGAACACCAAGTGCCGGAGGTTCGCCAGCAGGTTTCCCCAGACGAGGAGCATGGGCGATGCTTTCTCGTTCCCCTGGGAGGGCCTGTTCCTCTACGCGTTCCCTCCCTTGCCTCTGCTAATCCGGCTCGTCAACCAGCTCAAGAGGTCACGGTGCAGGATGATCCTCGTCGCACCGGCGTGGCCGAGGCAGATATGGTTCCCGGACCTTCTGGACTTGTCGGCGTCCCCGCCAATCAAGCTGCCGGCGGACGCGGATCTACTCTCCAGGGAAGGAGGCGCCATCCTCCACCACGACCCGAAGTCGCTGAACTTGCAGGCCTGGCTCCTGCAGCGCTAGAGTTTGGAGGATACGACATACCGGCCGATTGCAGAGAGGTTCTTGCAAAGGCCAGGGCGTCCTCGACTCTTAAATGCTACGGACACAAATGGAAGAGGTTTTCTGTCTGGTGCCACGCACAGAAGATTAACCCTCTACGGATTACGGCTCCCCAAGTGCTGCCGTACCTGCTGACGCTGGCCAAAGCTGGTCTGGCACACGCGTCCATCAAGATTCATCTTGCTGCGATCTCCCGATACACCAGAACCACGGGCCGGACGTCCTTGTGGTCTCATCGTCTGGTGAAAGAGTTCATGAAGGGACTGTTCAGATCGTTCCCGCCGGTGAAGGCTCCGGCCCCGGCGTGGGAGCTCAACGTGGTGCTGACCAGACTCATGGGACCTCCGTTCGAGCCTCTGCACTCGGCCCCGTTGAAGTTTCTATCGTGGAAAACAGCTTTTCTCGTGGCCATCACCTCCGCACGACGAGTGGGAGAGATCCAGGCCCTTTCCTGCAAGGCCCCGTACTTGACTTTCCACGACACGAGGGTAGTGCTCAGGACGCACCCCTCCTTCATGCCCAAGGTACCGTCGGACTTTCATCTCAACGAACCCTTGGTGTTACCTGTGTTCTTCCCGTCGCCTTCGTCGCCGGCTGAGAGGACTTTGCACTCGCTGGATGTAGCTAGAGCGCTGAAGTTCTACGTGGACCGCACGAAAGGTTTTCGGAAGACGTCACAACTCTTTGTGAACTTTGGACCTGTCAATCAGGGGAAGGCTCTCTCGAAGGCTTCCATCTCCAGATGGCTCTCCGGCTGTATCATGTACTGTCACCGGTTGGCAAACCGACCGCTGCCTGGCCGTCCGAGAGCCCATTCCACCAGAGCGATCGCAGCTACCACGGCGTTCCTATCTGGTGTGCCCCTGCTGGACATATGCAGGGCTGCTACGTGGAGGTCGACGCACACCTTCACGAAATTCTACTGCGTCGACCGGGATTCCAGGGAGGAGTCCAGGGTCGGCCAAGCAGTGCTGCGCAACCTGTTCGCCTGAGGTGAGCCTGGTGAGGAGGTAAGATGCTTAATGTTGAGTTGATGTGATGCTTAATGTTGAGCCTTTGCCACCTCCCGTGGTTGTGCATGTGTGTACTGCTATGTATTCTTTATTCATGAGCATGTGAATCCATGCCAGACCCCATGCTGGAGAAGGAACAAGTTACTTACCTGTAACTGTTGTTCTCCAGCATGGGTCTGGCATGGATTCACATGCGAACCCTCCCGCCTACCCCTCTGCGGCTCTTCACTTGGTCATACTGCCACTTCACGTGCTTCCAAATCTGAAGATGGCTGCCAGAGGCGGTGCTTAGGTAGAGGGCAGTCATTGGCTGTGGTCAGTATGACGCAGAGACCAGTGATTGGTTATTACTACGAAAGACAGATCAGAAACGAAACTGATACTGGTTTTTCTTTACCGAGGATTCCCAGCCTGACGACGGGGAATATTCATGAGCATGTGAATCCATGCCAGACCCATGCTGGAGAACAACAGTTACAGGTAAGTAACTTGTTCCTTACTGCGAGACCAAGCCTGATCACAGCCTCCATTTTGAGGAGCAATCCGGGACCAGTACTTTAAGAGACGGTCGCATATACATGTGCCTATGGTCAATCTAACCCCTTAGCACTCCTCTCTCATATAGCCCCCATCCTGATGAAGACCGTGACAGATACGAGGCTCATCTAGCCCACACACACGGCCTGAAACACCTCGGTGTACATGCACCTTTTCAACTACAGTGCATTGCCACTGTCTCTCTGAAAGAACATTTTGTTATTTGTTTTGTTGTCTTTGTCAAAAATGTTAATTTGTACTCTGTTACACACTATTAGACCTTGACAGTGCATGATTCATTTCATTTTTTGATACACAATTTGCGAGACCAACCAGTGCTTATATTATTGTGTTTTATTTCCCTGTATGAGTGTTGTGAAAAACCTGTATTTTTGTTGACCAGATGCATAACTGCTTAAATTATAAAAACCAAGAATTTACCCACGCCGGGTATTATAAATAGAGTGTAGTATACATTCATTTTGGTCACAGGACTAGAGGAGAGTGCAAAAAGTGATTTCCCTTGACTTATTCAAGTGTATTTTTGTCATATAAGTAGCCCTTGTGGGCAGAATAGGTCCCTCACCAGGAGCCCTGTTCTATAATCTCTTTAGTAATAGGGCAGTTCAATTTCCGAGTGGCAGTGCTGTCATAGCCATTCATAGAGGAAAGTCTGCACTGTCATTGCAAAACTATGTAAAGCACTTCTTAGGTGTCAGGGAGCAACTAACAAAACAAAGGGTGATGGCTAGAAGGTTTAGAATTAATCTTAACCTCTGGCACAACCTTCCAAATAATTGTTCTTTGCCTAACAAGCTATTACAGAAAGGGGAAAGACCATATGCCAATCAGACTTGTCCAACCCCAAAAGAGGCAGTCCAGCCTGAACTACTCAGTCACATCCTATCTGTACAAGCATCCCCGTAGGTATTCACCCTTATTAGTCATCATCAGTGAGGAATAGCTTGGGTCTGTAGGCCCAGCCAGCTCTGGACCCGCGGCTGGGTATGCCCATCCAAGTCGGGGTGACTATAGAAAAACAAAAGGTGATGGCTGGAAGGTTTAGAATGAATCTCAACCTTTGACACAGCGCTGCCACAACCTGGCCAACTAGCAGCCATGCTTCAAGAACTGCAGTCTTAAAGAGTTGCAAAAGCGGTGTCCCTTTAAACTACATGTTTAATTTACTTGTTGCTTTATTTGTTTATATCACTAGGTGTCTTCGTAGCAGTGCTTGTAGATATTTACCTTCGAATAGCACATGTGGGGAGTGGGGTGGGGGGGTTTCCGCCGGTACAGTTTGCAGTTCGTGCATGTAAAGTACATGCTGTATCTGGAGGAATGGATTGAGAATGGTGAGAAGTCAACTTTCCTCGTTTGTTCAGAAATGCTCGCTGATATTAGTGGTATATCAGAGAGAGCCAGCATGTGAACACATGGGTATGTCAGGGGTGGATCATTTCGTAAGTAAGAGGGGATCTGCTTTAGCATTATGCAGGTGGGGTGACAACATTTGTAAACGCCTAAGAATGAAGTTGCATTTTTGGACACTGGAGGAAACATTTGCAATTGCTGCATCGCGAGTGTCCCAGACGCATGGAGTGACTACTCCAAATCCCCGACCTCCGGGAGTGTGTGCTTATGTGTTGGGATCTCCAGCATCGAGGCAGCGGTAGTGTCGGTAGGGTGGATCTGAATGAGAGGGGGTTAGTGTGTCTGTGAATTAAGTTGGTGTCTCGTTGTAAAGACCTTTGTCTTACATGAATGCACTTGAAATGGCATTTGGGCTTCTGGGAGCCAGAGCAATGTGTTAATGTGAGTCAGATGTCCTCATGCTGCCTGAGGCCATTCAGTCATTTGGTTTATAGATTAGGACTAGTTGGTCGTCACGAATGTCAGCGTTTGAGTGAGTTTCAAAAGTAAAGTTTAGGGAGAACCAGTGCTTGTGTGGAAATTATGAAACAGTTTGTGGGGGAGGGGAGCTTTCAGGTTTTTTAGCAGTTCCATGGTGCCAAAGTGGAGACCGGTATTGTACCTCATGTAATAGAAAATGAGAGTTGATGAGGGGGAGCATACAGGGATACAAGGTACTTCGTTAATGTGCTGAGTTCTGACATGTCATAGCATACGGCCTACCCTGGGCGAATTAATGTGAATTTTGTTTTGGTGTCATCGAAACAGCCAGTTTGTGAAGATTAATTTCTGAATTTAATTTAGATAAAAATCTACTGCATTATCTCCTTTAATCTGTAGGAAGAATGGTGAGTTGTCAATGTAATAAACAACAGAGACGTTGTGTGATCCAACTAACGTTCTGATTGTTTCTACTGAACAGTACAGTGGGGTATTCTTAACCCCTTTCTTCATTTAGGTGTATTTGATTGGTGACAAAGCTTTCACCCAAAGGAAGGTAACGCCATTTCAATATCGAGTTGTGATGTGGGCTCACTAGGCACCTCTATGTCTCTTTGAAGCATTAACACTAGTCTGCTTATCAGTCTTAGTGTTGCATTTTGATGGGAGAGGTGTGCAGTCTGTCTTCTCTTTTCATGATGCTTAGAAATGAGAAATCAACAGCAAGCTGTGGCCATTCCAATTCAATGCTAGAGCATGTCTATGCCTGCTACCAATATCTTAACCGAATTTGGGTAGTATGAGGTATTAGGACATCAGTTAGCAAGGGATCCAGAATTAAATTAGCCACAGGGTTCCTGTCCTCTACAACGTGTTCTTCTATGGACTGCTCAGTTTGGGCAGCCCCACAAGCAGCTGCCTCTCTGCTCCTGTTGATAGGATGGAAACGCTGGGCGGGTCATTTAAAGATCACAACTACTGCTGCTTTTCTTGTGCTTACACTTCCATACCTGCCTCCCTGCAATCTCTGATAATGTGTTCCCTGCAATCTCTGATAATGCGTTAAGCAATTGGGTTATTGATAACACTCATTGCTGATTGGGCAAGCTTCTAGAGATTTCATAGCAAGCTTTTGTAATGGGTCACATACCTGGTCATGGTATGGCATTGCTTGATAGTGGTACACACATCTTGCTAGAACACGGTGTGCTGCCACAGTGGGAATCCTGCTTTTGCCAAAGTTGCCTTTTCCACGTTGGCTGATTGCCAATGACATTGCCACTGGCAATGTTTTTTTTTGTTTTCTTGCTATATAACCTTGAAAGTGGGATAAGCCACAACTCAAATGTCATCAGTCCCCCAGCATGTCCTGTAAATCACAGGGACTAATGTTAAACAGGTGAAAGCAGAGTTTTGTGTTTTGACCATCTTTGGGAGATGTCTGTCATTGACCGGCACTGCAAGTCCATGTTACTCTATGTTAAGACAGTGGGCCTCATTCCGAGTCAGGCGTTCTGGTAAAAAAGTGCTGGTATTTGTGGATACCAGCATTTTACCGGACCGCCCGACTGCAGGTTTGCCGGTGGGGCACCCGGGTTACATCTAGCTAAAAGCTGGAGGTTAGCAACGTGCTCTATCAGCAATAAAAGCCATCTTTACCGCCACCGGCATTGCTAGTGGTGGTAATGACAGCAAATCCCCTCATGTAATCCTATGGAATTCCATGAATGGGGATGAACACCATCCCGCCGGCACTCATAATCCGGCGGAAATGCCGCCAGACCGAGTGCTGGTAAATGTAAGTACCAAATGCCGGTATCCTGGCGGCTCTACCGCCAGGATACCGGCAGGGTCAGAATGAGGCCCATTATTCCGAGTTTTCACTCTTGTGGTAAACATTGACCAGTGACAATTGGCATACTGATAGCTTTTTCCCCTGCCTTCATTATGGAACGAAATTCCACAGCACAGCAGGTGTACACAATAGTGTGTCGATGCCGATGTGGGAATTAATCTTTTAGTTCAAAGAGGACCTAAAACTGAGCTGGTCTGATTCTTGTAGCTGACGCTCTTTGAATGTGTGACTCATATTCAGTTCGTTTTCCGGTCTTAACATCAAGTGGGAGCACTTTGTCAATCAGGCATAGCTTTGGGTCATTAATGTGCACGTGACATCGGTACCCATTTTCCTCTCCCACACAAGTTATTTGCATAGAACAGATCAATTACGCCAAGCACTGCTGAGCACACCATCTCTGCGCACTGTGGGCGGTCAAGGGTACCGAACAACTGCATGTCGCTGGAAAATGCACTTGTGTTCCCCGATTACTGCTGCCAGACAGAGTACTGAAATTATCTTTACAGGCAACCTTCGTATGTCAAGGGATTGCTACAAAAAGAGAGGGTAGAGATGGGGACACAGAGAGATGATGAACTGTGGAGACAGACACGGTAGAGAAAAGGTAAAGAGAGAGAGATCAAAAAACAAGAGCGGAGGGGAGGAAGACAGCAGAGGAGCATAGGGTGGGAACTGCACCGGAACAAGATGGAGCTGTGCTCCACCAAAAACTGTCTTGCCCGAACCCTGTATAGACATGAGGCAAAACTCCCCTGAAGTTGCAGAAGCTCTCAGCCCCTGCGTGCCGTGAGTCTCCTGAACACCTCGTCTCATTCAGTTGAATGGCGCACATTTTCTCAGACTGCATCCGATAGTTGTCCTTTGCTCAACAGCCCAAACTTAAGCAATCTAACTGTCCAAAGCTGTATGCATGTCTCATGGTTTGCACACATTTTACTGTCAGGGTGACTATTCTGATAGAGGAAATGAGCACCATACCAAGTGTGCATTGCATGCTCAGAAGGAATGAACGTTTGAATTACTAGCACAGATATGTTTGATACACTGGTGGTTATTCCTATGTTCCCAAAATGCACTTTGTTTTTATGCAAAGCAGCCAGCATACTATATTCAGGGCAGGCAAATCATTCGAAATCTACCTCTGCCCCCAATCCTGCCCACACCACTGACAATCCCCTCCACGCTCAAATGGAAGGGGGGTGGGGGGTTCCACCAGTAAGGTGGGGGGGGGGTTCCCCCAGTACATTTTGTCAATTTCCAGCACTGAGTATGGTGATAGAGAGGGGAGAGGTGGTTTACATAGTAAAGATATGTGGCAGCGAAGGGGTGTTGAGGGGAAGAACGTCCCCTTGGCTCGGGACTATGGTACCAGAGATGCACATTAAATAACTACACTGCACTCGACGTGCAGCTCGTTATTGCCACGTCCATGGAAGGCACCAGAGATGTTAGTCCCTCCCGTCCGCGTTAGTCCCCCATAACATCCAGCAGGTTAAAGATCATGCCAACATGGCCTATTCATATTCTAAAACTCCCGCTATGTAGCCAGTAGCCTCCTCGTGGCTCTCATTGGACATCTCATGGCCTGAGACGCCCTGGGCAAGCATGTCACTTCATGGGCCAGATTGGATCATGTCTCTTGGAGGTCAGGTTCATGTTCCTCAGTCAGTGAAGCATTTTTGCCTACTCCCTCCTCCAGACCTCCACACCCAGCCCCTCCTCTGTCATGCTATGGTAGAAGAGGCTCTTTTTCTTGCACTTTTTCCATAAATCACTTAAATAAACTGGAATTTCCTTTACGTTTTATTTCACTTCACTAACAGTAATCATGGTGCCTTTGGTGGAAAGCACCATCCACCACTGAGGTTCGTATAGCATGCTCAGTTTTTAAGAGAGTGATTGTTTAAATGTGCACCTTACCACCAATGTTTCTAGTCTATTGTCACGATTTGCCATCCCCTACTTAAAACAAATATATGCTTTATTGCGATTTAGTAGGGGTGCAGAAACAAATGAAACCCAACTAGAAAAATAGAGGCGCATCAATTACATTACGTGGTCAAAAACAATAAAGAAATATGACTAAATATAATCAAACAGTACTTCTATTCATCAGCGACAGTGTCAAGAACTAATCACCTTTCATAGCAGTGAACGCTCTCACATAATGCATCATAAACAGGTCTATTTAATAACTGAGATGGGGCGGGGGGATAACGCTGGAGTGTAAGAGGTGCACAGAAAGAGTTGGCAAGCAATGTAGGGTGGAGCTGCCACCCAGGAATTACCTATACACCAAGGGGCGCAGGAGTACATGTGCATATGCCAGAATCCCAGCATAACAGTCTATAAAGTAAGACATGTAGGATTTCATAGCATGTATCTCACAGGAGCAGTGTGCGTTATATAACACAGGCTATTCTCTGGTTGGTATAATAGACAAGGTTGACCTCAAGAGTCTTCTCACATTTGTGAATAGAGGAGGACAGTTGCCGCTGCTTTGTGACCTGTAAACAAAAATGTTATAGGTTAGATAACACTGTTGGGTTCAGGGGCAAGGGATGTTGGGACCGTGACAAATTGACTTCTGCCCTGCAGGAGAACAAGGATGTGCAGAAGATAAAACACTCACTCAGCCCTCACACTTCTACAAACCAAAAGCCAACACAATCATAAAGGTAAAACATGCACAGTTAAGAGCTATACCTCCCTTGCCTTGTGTGTGGTACCAAGGGCAGAGGGAAGGCTATATGTATAAGGGCCGTGAATGTGGTGCAGCAGTAAACCAAACAGCAAAGGAATGTTCAATCAAGGTTTTATAAAACCATATACTTTAAACAAACACACCATGTACAATAATAACTAACTAGAAAACCTGGGATGTCGATTCACCAAAATGCCAGGGGTTGCGGAAAGGACATCACACAGCTGATGATGACAGAAAATGATGCAACATGACCTTTGACCCAGATGTCATCAGTTTCTCTTTAATCCTGGTCACATCACCAGAAGTGGCTTGCAGGCATACAATAAAGTACACTAATGTACATTAAAATACCAAATAGGCACTAAAGCAGACAAGAATATTTTAGATACCAACCACATTTTAACATAGGTGCTGCCTTCATATGCTTTTGATCGGGTCATGGTATGATAGGGTTAGACCCAATAGAATCAACATAGGCCGACCCATCTCCATTGATATGCCACTTCAGCATTGTATGGCCAGTTACTTCCATAATATGCACATTATGGCTGCATGTCAGGTATTGTGATTATATGATAAGTAGAGCCCCTACATTGCCAGTTGCTGCGATATTACAGTATCTAAAAATCCAATAGATGTAAGTCACCAACAGTGTACAGTAGCATAAATGCTTTGAATCATAATAATGTTTTGTTATTTATGTAGCGCTTTCACCAAAGTGCTATACATAGCCCATATTTACATACAATTATCATCCCAACCGAAGTTGGTCCTCATTTATCAACCTCAGAAGAATAGAAGGCTGAGTTGGCCTTACCAGGATTCGAATCTGCAACCTGCAGATCACACATATATCGCTGCAGTGAGCATGAACCTGCTGAACTATCTTACTGCTTTGCTATTAAAAATGCAATGCCACAATAAGACAAAACATGTCAAAACTGGCTACGCAATGTAGGCCAGACACGTAATAATGCTTATCATGTTTGCTGTAGCCCTTATGATACACAGTAAAAAAGCAAATGCCACAGTAAACATACCCATATGGGCTACACGAAAATGCCAATCTAACCATGTAATAACACTTATCATCCTTACTTTATCATAGGTGCTCAGAAGCATATACCATGCCACACTAAAGAAAGGCTAGACTGGCTGCACCCAAATACCAATCTAGCCAGGTAATTACACATATCATGATTGTTTTATCAGAGATGCCCAGTACAAAATGTTAAGCCACAGTAAGACATGGCTAGACTAGCTGCACCAAAATACTAGTCTAGCCACATAATGCAATTTATGATGCTTACAGAAAGTATGCCATGGCACCGTATGAAATGGCTAGTCAGGTAATAACACTTATCATGCTTACTTTATTTTAGACGCCCACTCAAAATATCATGCCACAGTAGTAAATGACTAGACTGGCTTTACCAAAATGAAGAGGCATTGGTTGTAGCCCCAGATAGAAGCTCAGGGGCTACAACCAAATGGCTAGCTAGCCCTGAGTCCCGACAGTCCCGATATTAGCATAGACCCAGATCTTTTCCAGACCAAGCAACACCCCTGTCAAAATGTGAGTCTATCAGCTAATACATATCGTGCCTGCTTTTCGTTGATGACCATTATATATTGGATCACCCCTCTCATGACCCACCCTAACCACACATCCACTCTCCTTCTCACTCTCCTCTGCCAAATCCCAAAATCAGCTCCCCAGTGTGGGGTAAAAGGACAGCCTCAGAGCGACAGAGATGAAGAGGCCATGCTAGGCCCCATTGTGAGAGTGAAGCTGGCTCAGTGTGGAGTTTCATTGAAATATAAAACCAGTACAAAATAGTGATTTCAACATGAGGCCTAGTGTGAGTGAAAAATGGGCCACCCTCCATTTTGTTACAATGTACAGGCACTCAGCGGAAGAAAGTGCAACTTATAACTGGAATATTGTTAACTGTGTCAAATGTGTTCCAAAAGACATGGGTTACTTCAGATACTGACTTTGTGTAAATGCCCACTTTGACAGATTCAAAACAGTAACAGTGCACATGGGAAGAATAAATACATTTGAAATATTCTGCATCTGTAAGCTAAAAAGGAACAATGATACCTTACATTGGGAAAGTAAAGTCAAATGACATACTGCATTTTCAGGAATAAAGAGACTCAATTTCAGCACATGAAAATGACAACATTTATAAGGAGAGGCCTTGGTGCAGTATTGGAAGCCACATGTACACAGTGAGTAAGCGCAATATGCTAGCCTTTCAGAATTGTGAACTGCAACTTGTTTTTCTCTCTGAGCTGAAACTTTGACCACAAGACCTTTAGGGCTGTGCTCACCAAGGAAACAGGTCTGGTTGACAATTTGAATGGTAAGATATATAAAGATCTAGGTTGAAATTATGGGATTTACAGATAACATGACCAACAGAAAGGACCTCTAAGGTCAGGTTCCACATAAAATTTGCATTAGCTCTGAACAAAGACCATTTGAAGCGCAGCAGAAGAGGGTAGGACAAAGAAATGCCCCAAGCAGGTGGCTGGTCACATGCTTCAGGAGAAATGAAAACATGAAAGAGAAATTAAACTACCTCTCATAGCATGCAGTGCCATTGATTAAACATTGTACACATTTTCCTAAATAAAAAGAGCATTGTGTGTCCTATCAAGCCCACCCGGGTTCATTTTAAAGGGGATAGAAAGCCAGTTGGCACCATGTAAAAATGACATTTTTGTGATGTACATAACTTAAGTTATGATCAAAAGTATGATTCTGGCATTTTCATAAATCTGAGGAATTGGAAATATTGATAGATTAATAGACAGTGAAATTAATGTTGGAAGTATGTAGTGCCAGAGTTGCAACTGTTTTGGCTCAGCAGCAAACCACAAAAAATGGTAGCTCTGCCCAGGAAGGTTGTGCCGAAATAAAATTAGAAGTGTCCAACTCGCCATAAAATATAGAAATCAAATAAATATATATACATGTGGTTATCTGAAAGATTAAGGTAGATGCCACATTGTGAGATTTTTCAGAATACAAACTGTAAAACCCACATGTCACTTTGAGATGACAAATCTTTCTCCTCCCTCAGCCCCTCTAACACACACCTCTCAACTCCTGGTCCTATCAGCAGGCAGTGGGAGTATTGGTGGAGTGGACGGGAGAGAGCTAGCCCTTCCTTACCGTGGGAATTATAACAATGTTGGAGTGTCATCGGCCCTATAAGAGGGCATGTTTGCATCAGAACAAGGCTTTTCACTTTATTCTGGGAGATAGCTTGCTGACAGACTCTTGCAAGGAACAACTAGCAGAGAGGCCTCAATCCTTGCATTGGAGACAGTGACAGCAAAATCTAGAAGCTAGCCGGGACACCATCAGAGGAGCAGAAGGAGTCTGGATGCAGGTAAAAATCTTTGACTGAAAGCCCTTGACCAGATCTGCACTGTCCTCAGGGGAACCCTGCTGTTTTCTCTGATCAAAGCCTCCCATGTAAGTGGACCAATCCTAAAGCCATTAATTGTGTGAGGAGCAACCTGACTTATATCTTTCCATTAGTGGGTAGAGGGGTGAAACTGGATAGGCCCTTGGCACATTGTATTAAATCCAATTCAAATTAATTCCACTATAGAAAATCACCCTATCCATTTAAATTGCATTGTGTTGGGAACAGCCCGTCCTAATCCTTTCCATTAAATTGTGGGGAGGGAGGAAGCTGTGTAGATTGAAGTTAAATCAATGAATTCCCATATTGAAAATCATGGGATGAGTGTTGTTAGAATTTGAAACTAACAAAGTTCATGCCTGGTATAGACCATAAAGATTGGGTGACTGTCTTTCTGAAACCCCTAACTCTTCTCCCAAAGGGGGGTGTCCATAATCCCAAAATAAGTAATCCTAAACACTACCTTTCAAGTGAATGTGGCTGCTAGTCTTCTTTTTTTGGTCAAACATTAAATAAATAAATAAAAGTATATTCTTACTATACTCCGACCTGGTTCCTAGTCCATTGGATACACAGTGTATTTGTTGGGGTGGGTGCGAGATGGGTTGGAGGCCTCACCAAAGTGAATCTGAAATAAATAGCGCTTTGGGTGTGCACCACCTTGCTTTGGAGCGAAAGGAACTCCCTCAGTTGACTGTGACTGCCCAATAAACTGCAACACCAGGCCAGAATTACCTCCACATCCCTCCTCCTTGTTCCAGTACTCATGTATGAAGCAAGGTGCTTCATAGGCAAATACTGGGATGAGGAAGTGTGGGAGTAGGAGTAATGAAGATCATCAGTAAGTAATTGGGACATTTAACACAAGCACACACATTCACTTTCTCATTTACATGTGCACCCATTCACTCATACACACACACACCCATCCAGACACCCATACATCATGCACTTATTCACACACACATTTACATGACATATACACACGTACACTACGTAACACACACACACACACACACACACACACACACACACACACACACACACACACACACACACACACACACACACACACACACACACACACACACACACACACACACACACACACACACACACACACACACACACACACACACACACACACACACACACACACACACACACACACACACACACACACACACACACACACACACACACACACACACACACACACACACACACACACACACTTATACTTCAAAAATAAATGTCCTTGCCTTCACGAATATATTGCTCTCATCTGCAGGCAAGCCTCTCACTCCCATGCTCCAGCACACACAGAAGGAACCAGCTCTTGCTCATGTCACACATAGCAGAGCAGAAGAGACAAGAAACTCAATGACCTGTGGGAGGTGAGGGGGGCGGATTTCAAAATTAAATAACTTATTTTTGAAGTCACTCTGACTAACCTCAAAAAGAAATTATTTCCGTTATGGATAACAAAACTGACATAATTTCTTTTTGACTTCACAGCTACTTCAAAAATAAATTATTTCTGTTTGAAATCCGAGCCCCCCTCCATAAGCAGGGGTCTCAGAGGCAGTGCCAGGGGTTGCATGGAGGATGCCAGGGGTTGTAGTTGCAACCCCTGGTGTCTCCAAATTGAAGTCCCTGTAGAAAACACTGTAAAACCCTACTCCTGTAGAAGGAGCACAGAATATGAAAAGATAGAATAGATGCAACATTCTGGGTAATAAGGCAGGGGGGGAAAAACGCTATTAAAAGTCAACAATGTTATAAGGATATGTTGCAAGGTTTAAAAAGGGATTAAGGTGACCTATCCAGGCTCTAGCGTCCACAAATGGACCAGGGGTTAGATAGTACATCAATGATACCATTGGAAAGGCCCTGGTGGCTCAACGGTGCTGAACAAGGCTTCTCTGCATCGATTGTGGCCTCTTCTTGGATTGAAGTTTGCAGCAGTCATGCTGGTCCAGTGGCAAGCAGGCGTTGAGTCGGGGTCCAATGCATGCTAGCTGCTGTTTGGTTGAGCTGGTACTAGGATGCGCTGGTGAGTCAATTTGATGCAGAGACTTGGAGGTCGCTATTTGGGGGAACTAGGGTTGGGTCGATCGTCTTACAGGAGCAGCAATGTAAAAGCTGGTGACTTGAAAAATGCAAGTCAGCCAAACTTCAGCAGTTGCTACAGTGTGGCAGGGAACGGAGTCAAACAACATCAGCGGTTCGGAGAATGATGAACGTCAAAGATAGCTTTGAAGGGTCCTGGAGGTTTGCTTGACGTTGAACATGCTCGAATCACAGTTCGGAGCTGGTCAGCATCGAAAACACAAGAATCCTTGATGTTCAAGCTTTCAGGAGCTGTGAGTCCACTCCAGGGTCTCAAAAGTCCTTTTTTTGGGCTCCCAAACATGGAGAGGCTGACACACATTTGCAGGGGTCCTGCAATGCAATGTGTTCCAATGCAACAGGGTGATTGATAGAGATGCATGTTTTGGTCCATCAGCTGGGTTCACCAACAAAAGTGCCTGGAGATGGTTAGTTGACAGAATGCGCTTCTGCCTTGGAATATCTGCCTTTACCTCAACTGGAGAACTTTAAAGGGCTGCTCTCTCAGCAGGGTCAAGTGAAATGTTCTTCCAGGGTTGGATTCTAAAAATGAGTCAAAGAATCGCTATGATACCCCTTCTCTTAAAGATGAAAGCCCACAGGTGATTGGACTAAAGCTAGCCTGCTTTAGGGTCCAATTCTTGCTCTTGAAATGAGTGCATCTTGCTCTTCAGACATCATACCCAAAGTGCTTTCTGCTACAGGAAGTGGAGGGGGGAACAAGGAGAGAGATAGAGGCAGGGAGAAACAAGATGACAGTATCTTCCCCAAAAAAGATGTAGAGGTCTCTCCCTGGCTGCACTTACCCCACCCCCTTCCTTCTCAGTAGAATCAAAGACCCTTAAAAATGCAGCACCAAGTGTGAGGCATACCTCTTTGTGAATTGATGTGCCCTTTGATTCCTGTTCCCTGAACACCCTCCTGTGAATTGGCTGTCCCTGCCAAAAGGGTGTCACCTGCCCTTACAAAGAAACAAACAGAATAATTACCTCAAGATTACAATCCAGCCAGTGGGAAGGGGGAACATTCTCTAGAACAAATACACATCACCTTGTAACGGTTTATTGAGAGGCCACCCTCAACATAGGGAGTTCCTTCCCTCCACAAGCTAAGTGTCGCACAATAAACGGTTAGTGTCAGTTCTTTTATTCTGCCTTATTTCCACCTCATGTCATGCCTCTTCGATCCCTCCCCCTGAGCTACCAATGAGCCAAGAACCAGGCTGGAGTGTAGGAAATATATCTGTATTTATTTGATTCATAGGTAATAAAAATCGCACTAAACTACTTCTTTGTGGCTCACAATTAACTTCTTGTTAGTCAAACAAATCACATCAATGGGTTGGGAAAAAAAAGACCTTTCTTTCAACAGAGTTCACTTCAAGAAATAATCAGCTCTGGTCAATGACCGAATTTGATTTAAATATGCAATGCTGTGTAGTTTCGATTTTAAAAGGCTAGCAGTTTAGTTTTACAAATGTGTGCAAATGCATATGGCAATTATTATTTCACCCACACTTTGGCTTTAAAATAAACACAGGGTGATTTTTCAGTTTGTTTTTCAGGCCCCCAAGCCCCTACTTTGGTCTGTGTTGGGGAAGTCAGACAGAAAAATTGGATTGGCTTGGGAATTTTGGATTTCAGACCCCCCTCCACTTTAAGACCTGTGTTGGGGAAGCTGAACTGAAAGATTACATAAATTACAGTCTTTAGTTTTCAGCGCACACTGGGAATGAGCTTTGTTATTTGTCATTTTTTTAGATAATTTCCAGGCAATTTTGTGGATATAAAATTCATCCACCTGTGACTTAGGGAATTGTAATGGCAGGCTAACATGTGCCCTGGATGCTTTTAACATGTCCTGAATGTGAGAGTTGGCGTGCTGGTGGAGGGTAAAATTTGGAATATTGGTAATAAATTACATGTTCATAACTATAATGCTTTTTGTAAAAACAGTGGAAAATTGCCAAACACCTTCAGTTTAGTTTATTTGGGGGCTTTAATTAATCCCCACAACCTGCCAAAGCTGAGCTTGGCTCACAGAATCTGACACATGTGATATCAAATTTTATAGTGGATTCAATGATCATACATAATGCCATGCACCAAGCCTTAACCCAGTAATAGCTTTATTTTATTTTAGAGTTTACCCTGCCACCATGATGGGCTATTTATGATCATCATAGTTTTGGTACAGGGGTGTATATCTTAAATGCAACCCCTTTGCTGCAGAGACTTGGCTGTTACTGCAGCTGTCAAATGGGCAGCTGTCACTGCTGAAACTTCTCTGTGCCACTGGTAGAGCAGGTGTTGCACATTAGGCTACTGATGCAGCAGGACACAGATACACACAATGCTTTTGGCATGGAGCTTATGAAATGGAAATCTGATCAACAGATGACCCTTTCAGAGATGGAATTACCCACATACCTTTATTATTTAATAAAAATTCAAAACAGCCAGGGCTTTCACACACTTTGCTTGATGGCAGTTCATCACAGGTACCGTGTGCATATCAAATATGTATGAATCTAGAAGTGGACTTCTACGCGTAACTTTGTTGACTGGGCTGGACTGGGGAAGCTTGTCAACCCGGAATGCTTATGCCAGCTGGCCGCTATATCACATTTGTGATGTGTGAAAGTTATTCAGTGCCCCTCTTTACAAAAACATTAACAGGTTCCCAGAATGAACTCCTCCTGTCATGTGCCTGGGGATCACTTCAGACCCATCACATAAGATACTAGATTACACCATGACACATCACTGATTCCCTGGGAGTTTCCCCCAATTTGAGTTGATCTTTTTGATAGCATGGTCAAAGAAGTATATCAGTAGCAGTAAGTTCTATTTCGGTTTTACGTGTTTTAAAAGATTTTTTTTATTCTGCTATTTGTTTGACTAGTTTTGGTCGACCTGAACTTATTTTTTGATTATAGGTTGGGTCACCCATGACTCCCTCCATACCGAACGCCCCACAACCCTCAGCCCCACCTCTCTTCTCCCCCCTACCCTTATATACACAAATATACATATAGATTAATAAAAAATGGATCAGGGCGATATTCTCTAGATATTTGGATTGTCAAGTCACTTTCTCTTAACTACAACTTTCGTGTCTGCCCAAAAGTATATAAACATTGTAAAGGAAATTGGCGCTTTTGCACTCATTAACTACACAATTTCCTTTTCAATATACATATAAATGTTGAAAGGAGAAAATCCTTTTCCATTACAGAAAGGGAAAGAAAACGGGATGCACTCCAAAAAAGCAGCAAAAACACTGTGGCTTTCTGCAAAGAGGCAAGGACACCGAAGCAGGTCCAGACAGGCAAATCCCTTTATTTTTTAATTTGTCAGCATAACAAGGAAAGGCAAAGAAACAACGTGTTTCGTGGTGCTCTCACCTCTTGATCACGTTAGGAGTTTCGACATGGTAAAGGTGACTTAAAATAGTACATCAGTCTCTGTGGTATCACCTCCAGATAGAGTGTCAACAATATGAGGCATAGTACTTTTCCTAAGCAGAGAGGCAGACATCTTTCAATATACAATTGCAAACACAGTTGCTATGTTCTATTAAAGTATAAAAATCACACCACATAACGTTTAGGACAATTTGCTCGTACACAATGATAAAAAAGGAAGAATTAATTATTTCTTCACATAAAAAAGTGTACTTAATACAGAATATGTCACGGTAAATAACCACTGTATATATAACACAACTATGAGTGTATTTAAACACAGGTGTAATGGCATGTCGCAATGCATTTCAAAATCGGGCTAATTTCAAATGCGAGAAAACTCACAATAATGCTTACCCAGAAAGAATGCAAGAGCGATAGCCTCTAATTTAATAGCTGCCTGTGTGCTAGCTATGCGCTGTCTCGCAGCACCACCTCAGTTTGACCCTAGTGCTACCAAATTAAATGGCTGATTGTCATTTGCGCAATGCAAAGTTACTAGCCTAGGATATGCAGAGATGTACAAGGACCCCATGTTGCATCAATGGATAAAGTGCATAGTGCTACTGGTGAATGTCTTCACTGTAAACAAATCAATTGGTGCAAATAAGCAAAGCAGCAACTAGCTGGAATATAGTATTTCCAACATAATATTTCCAAATAGGTAAAGTGCTTAGTGCCTATAAACTTCCATACGGTAAACATTTCGACTTATGCAAATCAGCAAAATAGCAATAGAATGTTTTCACTCTAAACAAATCAATTGGTGCAAATAAGCAAAACAGCAGCTAGCTGCAATATATTAGTTCCAACATGATGTTTTCAAATAGATAAAGTACTTAGTGCCTGTAAACTTCCATACGGTAAACATTTCGACGTGTGCAAATCAGCAAAATAGCAATTGACTACAGTATATGGATGCAAACCTAAGCAACTATTGTTCAGGAATGGGCGTCCCTGATAAGATGGTTCTACGTTAAAAACCTCTAATGTGCTAAAAACTCTCATGCATATGTCATCCCATAAGTGCAAGGTCCTATAAAGAGGTGCGGGTAGTACAGTATACTAAGCTGTGACATTTATGCTAGTGTGTGATAAATGAAAGAAGCCTTCCAACCTTGATGAATCTTCAGGAGTAATTCTAAATTAAGAAACTCTTGTAAATGTCTAAATATGCTCGACTATCGAGCACTCCTAATGGAACATAATAGAAAAAATAAGGTAAGAGAGAAAAAAATAATCTCTAATTCTAAAAAGCTGTGAAACATATTTCTCCAAAGGTGTATCGGAGGTACTACAGGAGTTTCGATATAAGGTTATAGCAATTATACCAACCTGAAATGTAGACCAAAAGGTGTCCCCCGTACATAATGGATACAAGAACAAACAAACCATCAGACCTTAGGTAATCTGTGCGACCAAAAGACTAATGAGGGCTACATTATATACATTATATACATAGATAAACTATGCTCTCTCGACACAAACAATGTCAATGCAAACAGAAGGCAAGGTCATGAAAAGGGAAGAAATAAGAGAGAGAGAGAAGCAGACACTTAAATACAATTCAGTAAGCTCCTTCAGTACAAACTGGAAACTGTGTGTGTGCAAAACCGCACTAGGCAATGCTACGACCGATCCTGTCAAAGTATGACAAAAATATAGATGAGGAACCCAGATTCAATACACTAAAAGCATGTGTAATAACAAAAAGCTTTCCACCAATTCTAAGTTCCCAGAAAAGTGTAAAGTTCTTCATCTAAATTATGTCCTCTCGGTTTTTTTTTGTTTCCAGGTCCAAAATGCATTTGGTTTCCAATTGTCTGAGCAACAATTCTCTGTTGCCACCCCTAGGGTGTTTGGATACTGTATGTATAGCAAAATATGCAAAGCCGTCTAGCTTCCCATCATGAACTTGCTTGAAATGTAAGGCCATGGGGTACGTAGGATCTACATGTTTAATGGCATGGATATGCTGGAGCATGTATATATAATGTATTTCGTCAAATCGACAAAAGTGTTTGACCAAACTGCAGACTTTCAAAAGAAGGTATTTTGAACAATGGCATACCTTTGATTTCCGTCTTTTATCCAAGCTAGGAACTGTCAAGTCCACACTAGCTATAAACTAGGAGACACGAATCTCTGGGCCTAACATAGAGCCCAAGGTCTTCCACTCTGAGGACCAGTACCTCTGCAATATGCCACAATCATACAGCATGTGCTTTAAGGTATCCTTTGCAATACTACAAAACCAGCACATATTGTTTTGTGCCAACTTCCAATGGGACAGCATCTGAAGGGTCCACAATATTATGGATCCCACCCAATAGATGGATTGATTTAACACTGCAGATTGACAGTTAGCAAGTTTTTCCTGATTTTGTGCCCTTGTTGCAGATTTAATGTAGTACCCTTATGTGTTCTCAGGATGCCTCTGAGTGTAGCGTGGAAGGTAACTTTAAAGTGTTCAGTATTTGGTCCCATTGGCCACTTTTATATGTTGGTTATCCTGAAAAACAGAAAAGGCATGTCACGCAGATGTATTGCTCCATTGGAGTTTCCCAGAAAATGAGTGCCCACGTATTTGCCCGTAACAATTGCTTAATACATTTATCAATGCCTTTGATAAAAGCACCTGGAATGCCTATTTTACAAAAACAGCCAGACTTTGGGAACCCAAACCAATTGGAGTACCCTTTCCTACCAGTGGAAACCATTTACCTATGTGTGATTACAGATCATCTAGGATAAGATCCATGTTAATTGTCTGGTTTGATCTACCATATGGGAACATTTGACACCCTTGTAGGAGATGCCAGCAACCCTCCAGGTAAGATTGGGCAGGGCGTGCCCAGCAGCAAAGACTGAGGTATTAAGAGAGAGGATCTCCATCTCGTCCCAATTTCCTTTGTAGCCTGAGAAAAGAGGACAGGGATTTACAAGGAGGGGCATCAATAATGTACACCAAGAGATCATCTGCGTATGGTATGCAGACAGCTTGACACTGGTTCAGCCAACTGTGATGCCTTGTCAGTGCTGAAATATATACAATGGGGACGGAGAAAACACCAAACGAGTACTGTATGTAAGGCCGAAGGCCTCCGACACAGCACCTTTGACAGCCATATTGTATGAGAGGGCAGCATAGAGCATCTGTTTCATACCTTACATACGAGATCCAAACCCCATCCAATGCAACATTTTAACATGTTCACTCAACCCTCAGCCTCCGTGTTGATGTTAGTGCAATGCGTAGTTTGCCCAATGGATGGGATTGCACAGATTACAGAGAAGCTATGTATTATCCCTTGCCAGGCAATCCCCCTACACACCCAACCATGTCCACCAAAATAAGGTAGGGTAGTATGGTGTTGGCTCTATTTGCCAGAATATTTGCCAAAATCCTGCATTCATATTTAATGAGGAAGAAAGGGCAGTAATTTGTGACCATAGTGGTGTCCTTACCTCGTTTGTAAAATAAACTATTATTCCCACCCCAACTATTATTGTTTAGTTTGAAAGCAAGCATTTTCATTAAATAAGGTATTCACATAGATAAGGGGGTCTTTCACATTTGACAGGTAGCCCTTCGGGACCAGGGGCCTTGTCTTTAGTGGGAGCTTTGAGTGCATTGAGGATTCCAGAATGTGGGATTTGGCACTCAAGTGGATTTATATTGCCTGTGGGAATTCAGAGAGGAGAAAGCAAGCCTATGAAATGATCTGGCTGGTGTTCTGAAGGGGGTACTTCCAAACAGTGGAGGCAACCCTAGAAGGAAACAATTGTCAAGGTAATCTCATTACTGTCATCTACGACTGGTGGAACTCTGTCCACCTCTTGCCTCGCTTTTAAATAGCGCTCTAGCTGTTTCCCTGCTTGTTCCACTCATGTGGGATTTACCACACATATTCATAATAAGGATAATCGCCTGTTTTATCAGAATGGTGCTCAGGTCACATTTACTTTTGCACAATTTGGAAAGGGCTTCCTGATCTCCGGTGGCTGCATATGCATTCTCGCAATAACAGTCATAGAATATATTTAATTTCTTCTTTTTAGGGAATGGGCATTAACAACCATCTAAGGGATTAATAATAGGCACCCCAATTGATCTGCGGTATTGTTTCTTACAGCTTATTGTGTCTGCAATCGCCTGCACGGTGTTCCACAATGGATTCCCTCGCATGTTTGTCTAGTTGCATAGTTTCCACCAGATCGTCTTGCACCATTAGGATCTTACTGACCAAAATAAAATCTATGCAAGAGTGCATGTAGTGTGGGGTAGAGTAGTAGGAGTATTTGAGGTCCCTGGGTTGGTCAGTTGGCCACAAATGTATCATGTTCTTCAAGGAAATCAGCAACTGCAGGTGTATGAGGCTTTTAGATTTCGTAAACTTGGCTGATGGTTTTTTGTCTGGGTGAAGGTTTAGGAAAAGATTAATGTCTCGGGCAATGAACGGATTATGAAGTTGGCCTAATATGTGAGTAAAACCTTCTATAATTCTATGCCAACGGTTGGATCACCTGAAGTGCCAGCATATATGTTCACCAGAATGAGGTGCTAAGTTAGTATCTAAACGTGAACGGAGGATAGCATAGGGGCAAGGCTCTGGTCTTGGAAGCAAGCCCACACAGAGCAACAAAGGTTTGGTTCTGTGTTTAGAAACCGAACTCAGGTATGGTATTAGGCGTGTTATAAAAACATCTTAAATTAATAAAACATTGGCAAGGGCCAATCTACTCAATGGATCCGCAATGTTCTGTATTATGTTCATGCCCAAGGAGTTGTGTAAGATTACTGAGATGCCTTGTGTATGATTAGTTGACAAGACATGCACAGATGCAATGGCACAATCCCTCTGGGGCTTAAGGAACTCCTTGCGAGTTTCTTGTTACATTGCTATATCACATCCATTCCTTTTCTGTGCAGATAATTGGTGCTTTTTACCAGGTTGGCTACTCCTTGAACATTCCATGTAGGCAGTTTAACAAAGCCCACTAACGCAAGCTAACAATTCAATTACATGCATCATGTAAGCAAAGTTAGCAAATAAAACAATAGGCCATGATGCCATCATACATATAAAGATCACACCCTTCACAGATGTCTCAAGCGAAAGCATTTTGTTTCCCAAACAGCACTGACACCAGTATTACACCAGGTAGACAGTAGAAAAAGAGCATTAGCGGAAAGAGAAGAAGCATAAGGCTGCTGGCTAATGGCTATATGGACCAACCCGCACCAGATAGCAACCACAATATCAGCAAGAGCAAACCACTGCTTTTGTAGGATAAAGGTTCTTTCATCACCCGTGAAATCAGACAGAGTACTTGGAGAAATGTAAGAATGGTAAATTTGCTACTGAACTTGGTTGTATCACAAGGATGCACCCCTTGTAGCTTTTTAGAGCTATCATTCCTCAGCCAGATCCTGCATAGATCTGTGCATTATGTGTTCTGGAACCAATGATGTGTTCATTGAATTTTTGGTTAAAACTGTTAATGAAGACATGCAGTCATCAGGGGTTTCAAAGCACTTCACTTTCTCCTTATGATTGTTAATCATGTGTGCTAAGATCAGTGATCTATACTTAATACCCAGAGAGCATAATATAAGCTGCATGTCCAGGAACGTTTTCCTTTTGTCCACTCTGCCCCCGGCATAGTTCTGATTGATATAGCTCTTAGTGCCCTGCCAAGAGAGGGCCCCCTTTGATCTGGCAGCCTTTCAGCATATCCTGAGAAGGGTATACCTCAAAAGGTAGTAAATTGTGCCTTTTGCTTTCTGGTTATCCCTATTGGTCTACCTCTGGCCCCGCCGCTGCACCTGTTGAAGTTCTAGCAGGCACATTGTGCGGAGGCCCAGCAATTTTGGGAGCAATTTCTGCAGAAATGTTGCCACATCATCACCTTCGTAGCCCTTCATATATTGTGTCCCTACCTATTGTCAATATTGTGCATTTTGGACTGCAGGATGGTAATCTCTGCTTCCAGTTTCTGGAGGATTACTCATTGCATCCGACAACCCTGTTATCCATAGCCTCAAATCTCCCATCATATTTTCCATTCTGGCCCGATCAGCGTTCATATAATCTTTTATGTGTGACACACTCTTTGCTGTTTGGGCCATACATTTTTTAGAGATGCAAGCTCCTCTATTCGTTTGGAAATGGATGGCTTGGCTGCATGTTTGGACTGAGCTGGCGGATCTGATTTTTGGAGACAGCTGCCTGCTCTAGAACGCTGTGTGGAGGCCCTGCAGTGCCAGATCTAGGAGATGCACATCAATATACTCAACTATAACTAGGCGAGATGTATGCCGTGTGACTTTGCCATGTACCAAGCAAAGAGTTTCAGATATCTAGGATCTGTCATCGACAGAGCCCTCAATACCAAAGAGAGGACCTATTTGGTACTCATCAGCAGATGACTGTCCGTTACCATCCCTGGACTACTTCGCAGTCCAGATATCAACATCCACGCTGTGATCCCAGCTTGAAGAACAGGAGCCCACAGGACCCTCCACAACAATTTATTCCATTCTGATGAAGGCCAACATAACAGCAGATACATAATAAAGCTTCAAATGGCCGAAACACAGTCATGTTGACTTTTTGACCCTTGGTTCCAGTGGCTAACTCATAGACTGTTAAGAATTGTGTAAATAAGCACACTATAACATATTTTGTATATTTATCCCCATGTTATCCTTCAAGGATTGAAGGGCATGTATTTGTTTTGTATTGTGATTTGAGGTATTTGTCTTGGGTGAGCACCAATGTATCATTTGTGGATACCTTTTGTGAATTGACGAGTGTCCTGAAATATGTTTTAGTTGGATATAATTTATGTTATGTATTCAATTTCTCTGAAAAAGCAAAATCAACTAGTCTTCTATGTGGTAACCAATAGAAGCAACTTAGCTGGTGTCCACGCCCCTTGGTCTTTCCCAGAGCCCCACCCCTGCAAAGAGGTGACAGTTCCCTCAATACATTTTTTTATATTTCCAGCACTGGTAATGGGACTCGAACTTCCACAGAGGGAAATCTTAAATCAAAGATTCAAAAGTTGCAGAGTATGGGTTAAACTTTTTTTCACAGCGACATGTACCATCGTTCCGGAGTCCTCTGAGAACGTCTGAAACACGTGGGCCGTGCCTAGCTGCAGTCTTCCTGCGAAGGACCGTGCATCAACACGAACAATACATCCGTTTAAAACTGCTTCCTCAATGCGCCATGAATAATGCACCCATACTATTTGCATGTCGCCAGAATTAGCGCAAGGGCATCGAGTTTGCCGCTACACAGCCATATTTGAATTGTAGTAGATATTGTCATGGTATTCATCAGTGGTGGAAATGGAAAAAATGTGGTGGGGGATCCACCAACACAAGGGCCGGGTGGGGGAGGAGTTGGGGGGCGGTGCCCGAGGGGGCGTGGTCACGAGGGAGCGGGGCTCGTAGTGTGCTTCCAGCTATGCTGGAATCCTAACAACAACAAAAAAAAGCCTGCGACGTCAGCATTGCCATTTACCGCGGCTTTGGCACTGGTGTGTAATGCACAATGCTCACTACATGTACAACTGAAAGGAATTAGTTGTACATGTAGTGAGCATTGTGCATTACACAGCAGTGCCAAAGCCGCGGTAAATGGCAATGCTGTCGTTGCGGGCGTTTTTTTTTTTTAAAGTCTTCCAGCGTGGTTCATGGTCTTGGGCGGCTGACTCTGGCTGGATCCCGAGATCCGGCTCCATTTCTGGTGCCAGATCTCAGATCCGCCGAGAGCAGGCCCAATGACCAGCACTGGTATTCATGGTATTCATGCCCCGGGGCAAGACGATGCGCGAGGACAATGAAAGAGAGCAGCGTCCCTACTATCAGTCACAGCCTAGCAGTGTAAGGCAGAGGTTGACAACAGGTCGTGCTCTCACCCGAAGGGCTTGCTTGCCAAACCTTAGTAAATATGTACCTATTGTAGCCACTTCCGCATTGCCCCGCCTCATCACATGAATTCTTAGCATCTCTTTATGGTAAGCATCAGCTCACACAGGAAGGAAGAAAGCTGGGGGCAGGTCCTTCCGGCCTGACTGCGGGCAGGCAGGTAGAGAGGTCGCCACACTGCCACGACTACATTATCTGCAACCGCGCTTGTTCAAATACCCGACTGCTCCGATTACTGCCATACTGAGGCTTAGCTGGGAGCTAACATGCTAGAAGAAATAATCATGTTTTCTCAACTCAATTGGGTTCCGCTTGCGCCAGAATTTAGACTTGCGAATATCATGTGTTGGGAATTGCACGAGTTAAATGTACCCATTGTATCACCCTTGGAAGGATGAGTCTACTCGGCAGGGGCTCGATCCTGCACCCGGGGGGGTCGGAGGGGGGTCAGGACGGTCTGAGCAGCGAGCAACACTGCACCGTTCAGAGAGAGGCGATAATGATCTCTTTATGAAGGGACGGGCAGGCATTGATGGGACTTGACCAGTGTGATGAAACAGGACGTGCTTTATTGAGGGTGCCAGATGAGGGGACAAAAAGCAGCGCCTTGCTGTTCTGGCAAAGGAACAACGCGGTTTATGTGAGGTGAGCTTGGGGGCATTTGCAGGAGTGATTCGCGTTCTGTGCGCATTGGATACGTAGGCCAATTCCATCGATAGTTGGCGATAATGTCCGCTAGCACACGTTCCTTCCACGTAAGTCTTTTCAATGTGCACTATGCGCGTTTGCCGCAAACTGCCTTAATAACTGTGGGCACCGTTAGCGTTCATATGCACACATGTTTAGTAAACCATTGTTGGGCATTGCGCCAGAAAGACAGCTGAACGATTTAAGGGCTCACCTTGGAGATCAGTAACAGTTTATAGTGCCAGATTCGGTTCTTGAAAGGACAGACTCACTTCTGTATCTTTTCTAGGCCTCGAAAGTGAGTACAGGTTGGTTGGACCCAGTCCCTTTCTTGTGGGGATTCACGTGCCTTTTTTCAAATAGCTTGGCTTGTGGTTTGCCTCTTTGGGTCAAGCCAGACATCCGGCTTGGTGCTGGCTTTGTTCTTCCCATACATTTCTTGGCTTTCCCACCTCTATTGCAAACCAGGCAAAGCAGCTATGTTTCCTTAGCGGCATTAGATAATTGCTGAGCAAATGCTGACACACCATATGTATATGCGGGAAGGTTTTAACCACTTCTCCCCTAGAAAGTCATCTTCCCGAATGGCATTGTGTTGGAATGCAACCGGCAAGGGATTAAATGCCTTAGATTTGTTTATTTCTATTAATAAAATTATGCAAGTAATTCTGTTTCTGAAAAGGGGATGGCTAATCAGACCCCCTTTCAGAATGCTGCATGCCAAATTATATTGCACCCATGTGCCTTTGTTGAGGCAGTCTCCTGACACCCCCAGCACCAGCCCTGCAGTGGCTGTAAAGGAGGTTCAGAGGTCAAGTGTGACTTTCTGATAGCTGCTGGATCCCAAAGTTCCAACTGGCAGAGGTGACATTTTAATTGTATATTCCTTTGATTGAAACCATACTAATTGTGTATTTTAGTATGCTTGGCGACACATTAAACTGTAAATATAAGCTATGCTTGGTTATGGCAGGGTGGCTACTAGGGTCACAACAATATGCTGCCACAAAATGTTATAACATACTGGTGTCAACTTGGTGAGCAGTGCTCAGTTGTGACAGGGCGATGTGTATTCACTGACTGGCCTGGATGTCACCACAACAGCCATGCTGACAATGGCCAGGAAGCTGCCCTTTGATCTTCCTGGAGGAAGGGTAATACCTACCTCACAGGGACAGGAACACTGCCCATCAGATCCCCTGGGAATCAGTGCTTCAAGAGTAGCACTGACATAACAAATACAATCTTGTACTAGGGTGCTGACCTCTGAAGGCCCTTTTCAGTCCGCAGACCTTGCTAGAGGTGGAATTAGAGTAGACAGACGATCAAGGTAGGCTAAGAAAAGAGGCCTCTTTATACTTCCTGCCCCGTCCCACTTCCTGCAGATAAAAGAACTTTGGGTATGTTGTCAGAAGGCAAAGGATACTTGTCACAACAGCCTAGATTGGACATTTTACAGCAGGATTGCTTTGGTTCAGTTCTCTGTGACAGTTTGCCCTCCTCTTATTTGACTCATCTTTGGACTCTCACAAGAAGAAGAAGGATTCAATGCATCTCTGTTGGGAATAAAGTCTGCTCCAAAGTTCTCTGCCATAGAGGTGAGGAGAGAAGACATTCAAGGCAGAGGCAAATTCTGCTCCCTAACCATCCCCAGGGAACAGTGTGAGTAATGTTGCTGTGCACTGAAACCAGGATCCTGCTCACTGGAGATGAATTTATTTAGTTTATTTTTGCATTTAAGGCCTGAGGCATCTAGGTGCTAGTTACAATTGCAGGCAGGTTGTACGTTACAGGTTACACGGTTACAATACATTTACAAGGTAAGGTTATAAATTATGAGGTAGCATGACAGTTAAGCCCTCTGTAAGGGCCAGACAACTTACTGGTGTGTTAACATGGACATAAGCACCAACCATGTCCCTGGAGGCCCTGGATTAAGCCTCACAGCAACCCAGAAGTCCAGATCTGGAACTCTGTTTCATCACCTAGAGACATCTCTGAGCTGGATCAACTATGCTGATGGGCTTCGAGCTGCTAGAGGACCAGGGCTGCTGCATTTGGCACACTGTGCATCTTCAAACAGCTTACCTGCCATTTGAGCCATCCAGATGCTGGTCTGTGCCATTGAAGGGGACAGCCATCTCTTGACCCAATCGCTGGGTTGACTCAATGGAAGCAAATGATTTGAATGTTGACTCAACCCAGCAGAAGCAACGTTTCGCTGCTGATTGGACAGGCACCTTGAACCATTGGGAGCTATTGACTCAACCGTCTTTAATGCCGACTCCTGCAAACAGGAGCCCGTATATCAAACTGACTCAAAACCTACTTGCCAGTGGGCTAGCACAACAAAAATATCTGACACAGGCTCACTCACAGTAACGGCTCCTAGAAACCTGGCATGAAACTGTTGAGCACCCAAGACACGACTAAAGGTATGGTGAAGAGAACCTGCCCTCCTGGTCCTCTTTAAGGGGCCACAGTAACTTGTAAGCCCCCTATCATTGCCTTTATAGAACATAACCTTAAACATTGATATTGCTGCTGAAATCTCGTTCTTGAACACCCTTGCTTATCGACCCAGAGGGACTTTTCTCAGCAAAGTCTACATTCTCTGTGTTTCTCTTAGAGGGGTGGAGCGTTAGTGTTTTAATTGGCGGTGTGAACTAATGGTTTTAATCAAGTCTCTTTGCTTTTAGAACCTTGATTGGGCATTCCTTTATTTTAGTACCACCACACTATTGTTGTTTTGTGCTGCAACTGTATCAGCTCACACCCTGTGTGAAGAATAGCCTGCTCTTCGGCCTTGCTACCAAAAAAGGCAAAGGAGGTTATCAAAGTGGGGCTATGTCTGTTGCACTCTTATGATTGGGATTACTGCTGCTTTAGTAGGAGTGTGTGGCCGAGTAGACGTTTTAGCAACAATTCATCCATGTACGCCTGCAGAGCAGCAGTCAGTTTGTCACAGCTATGAAGACACGCCACATTCTCCCACTGCTGAAAGGGCACACTAAGAAGGAGTCAGGGAGGAAGGACCCGACAGACGCGGAGGGAAGTCACCCTGTTTATGCACTGGTGATGGATGAGCCTGGCATGACACTTTGGCGGTTCTGACCCAGCTCCTGGCCCACACAAAAACCTAGAATTTGGAGAGAAAGGAGGCATAAGAAAAAGCCCTGCTGAGGGCTAGGTACCTACACTGAGGAAGAAGGTGTACAAACAGTGAGCGCTTGTGTGAGGAGGAGGGAAAAGCGAGCTAAGAAAAAGGTAATAGGACAGCATTTGCTGCCTACAATTTCACAGTGGATTTGGCAGGAGAGGAACCGACATTTGATCTACTGAAGGGTTTTGCCAGAGTGTGGGTCATGGACAGGCTCAATGACTGAGCCTGTGGTAGGCTCCCCAGGAACCAGACCCTCTGGTGGGCTCCAAAGGAACCCAATCTTGTAGGGAGCTCCCAAGGAACCGAAGCCTCTTGCGGGTATCCAAAGAACCGGTGTCTCTGGCTCCCATGGAACCTGACCCTCTGCTGAGACCCCATGGAACTTGAGCCTGCGGTGGGTCGTGACTGACCTAAACCTGGCTGGGGCACATGACAATAATGACTTCAGCCGGAAAATCCAACGGGAACCGAAGGGAAGGAAATCAACTCACATCAGGATGCTAAGCCATGTAGCACTACAGAACAGTCGTGAACCCTCACAATATATGGGAACTGTGAACCACTCAGGGCATTACAGCCCTGATTACAAATTGTTGAAAACTAGGAAACTGGGACTTGCAGTCATGCAGAAGATTAAGGTTTCGGAACTCTCCTCTCACTTGTCTGTACCTTTCTTGGACCCCAGCACTGTTATATGGATATGTATCATCATTATGGTGACTTTAAACCTTGGTATTCCTGTAACCTTCCTCCAACCTCTGTGTTTTGACACGTCACCATATTTTGGAACATGCTTGGTCTCGAGGCTTCTGTTGATCTCTCGGCTATTGTCAATGCTCAGAACTCATTATTAAGTCTCACGCTGAAGCCATGCAGTTTTCAGTCAACATATGGAAAGGCCAGAAGTTGATAACCGAGCAGCAGTTTCATACGATTTAAGCATGTGATGTCCTTGTCATGAAGCACAAATACTGTCTATGAGACGAGCGAGGGAGTTTGCCCATGACATATTTAAATCTCTCTATGGTCTTACTCCTGATTATCTTTCTTCACTGGTCTCATTCTATATTCCTTCTCGCTCACTTCGTTCTAATACTCAATTTAGACTGACAGTCCCAGCTTTACCTTGCGCACAATCACGTGTTCGTACACTTGTGCACCTTGCTCCTTTGCACTGGAATCTTCTTCCTCTTCCCATACGTTCTATCACTTCTTATTGTTTATTCCGCAAAGCACTGAAATTACATCTGTCCTCTCAAGGCTGATCTCACGCATTCATTGTCAATTTAATTTTGCTCAAATTTGTACTGTTTTTATTAAATTGCTATGTAAAGCGCCTTGGATTAAGGCGCTATATAAATAACAAATAAATGTAAAATACAAAAACGAAAGCTTCCTGGAATGCTCCTCTCCATCATAAGGTGTTCCTGTACCTTTGCAAGTCCTCGAGTCGCTAGTGTGCCGCTAGGGACAGACTGAAAAAACTCAGCATAGCATTAATAAAGTACACATTTGCTGCTCTGAGACGTTTCCCATAGAAGGTAAAATTAGTAGGTTTTTTTTTTTTAAAGAGAATGATTTATATAGTATGGGTATTTCTGCTAGGAGAGGTAAAGGCCCCATCACAACATGAGCCCTGTCTTTTGGTAAAACTTAACTGGAAGCAAAAGCATTGACCTTCTTACTTGAGTTGAACAATTCTTAGATGATAAACAGAGTGCAGGCAGGCTGTACCGGGCAGCAATGGCTAGTCAACCGGAAGGACTAGCCCTGTTGAAGCAAAAGCCAATGCCAACGTCTGAAGAATGTTAAAAGCTGGTAAGGCCTGCCCTTGCCACGTTTATTGCTATTAGCCCTGGGCAAAACAGCTTTGGTGCTACTATGATATGATATGGCATTTATAACGCGCCTATACACAAGTGTTTCAAGGTATGACGAGGCTATTGAGGGGGACAGGAGGACGACAGAGACAACGATCCTACTAGGCCGGGTGACATTGAGATCGCGCAAGTGCATGGGAAAGGGAAAAGTGTGGGGGTTAAACACGTTACAGCGATGCAGCTGCTCACTCACATCTCCATCAATTAACACATTTTGGGCCAAATCCAAAATGGTCAACATAAAATCGGTGGCAGAGCTCAAAACAGAAGCATTTTCCCTTCCCACACACGAATGCTCAGTCGAGGGAGAGCAAGATGGAAACAAGAGAGTTTATGGGAAAGTTCACCGAGATGCAAGCCAGGCACGGGGATGAGACGTAGGAAGTGGAGAGAGGCAGGGAAACGAACCTGTGGCAATGGCTGTCAGTTTGCTTGAGGCTCAGGGATGCACCAGTAGAGAACCGCCCACAACGTCTTTGGTTGACTCTTCTCGACTCTACTCGCTGCAGACAACTTTGCACGTTGTTTCTACAGGGAATCTGCACTCATTAGCACATGTTCGTACATCTCCGGACACTAAACTCTAAGTAGCCTTCTGACAATTGACCCGGTGCCCTTTGGGGATCCCCTTCACCAACTTTGCTCACTAAGGGTGCTCCAATACACATTTTCTAGCTTGATCTGTGCTGGCGATATAAATCATGCTTTCATGTTTAATGCCGTAAAAACAAACGTTATTAAACCATCGAATATTTTATATCGCACGTTCCTTAATGTTAATGAAGATGAAAATAGTTGTGCAGAGCAGCCGAACAAACACAGCAATCTTTAGGCCATGCAAACTGAGGCACCAGTAACTGTGGATCGGACCCAGCAGGCCACAGTTGTTGGATAGGCAGAAAAAGTGTACATTATTGCACCATATAACAGGTAAAGACGTTCACATACAATGCTCTTGCGCATTAATCTTTAAGCCCTGACTACCTTCACCGGGCTGGCACACCACAGGAATCACACAATATCGTGGCTTATCAGATGCTTCCGAAGCTGAGGCCGGTCCCTCAAGGTATGCCTCAAAAAAGGCTTCACCTAGAAACCCTGCATGATATGACAGATCGGCACCATGTGCCTTGAAGGAAGCCCACCTCGCCTGTTCTAAGCCAGCATCGTAGAGTCCTTATTCAAGGGAATGCCCTTTGCTGCCCAGATAGTGCGTCATAGGACTATGCACCTCGATATCTGCCTCCTAAAGTCATTTGTCATTTGGGGTGAGCTCACTTGGGCCCTTCATCCAAAGGGTGCATGTTACTACCATTCCCTGCTTTCATATGCACGGTAGACTTGGGAAGCTACTATTTGCTGCTGGCTGCCAAGCTTTGAATTCCCCTACCTGAAGATTTCCACCGCCTGAACCACTTGTTAACATTCCTTTCCTAAATTCTTTGGTTAATTTACTCCAAGTACCCCAGTGCTCGCCTGACTTTCAACCTCTTGGTGCTATGCTGATGTCATCAATAATTATGTTATTAGCTTACAATATGGTGCCACAGGAAATGGAATAAAAATATATGCTGGCCATAGGAATTCTGCGAACAGCCAGAAGAACAGAACGGTTTTGCAGTGTAGATTACAAGAATCATAACGGGGGAACAAGAGGTGATCTTGGTCCATAGTCTAAAAATGGCTTCCATCATGAACTGTGAATCAATAATGTCTCTTTCTGTCAGCTGTGGCGTGATGCAGTCTCACAGGCCAGATAAACTGAGTTTTTTTCTGTTTCTACTGATTGGCACACCAGAAAGACCAGCAAGTTGCAGCAAAGGGCGCCTAGTACCCTTACCCTATCTTGAGAAACAGCAAACCAGGACACCTTTTTCACTTTTTCCAGAAACATATTTCAATGATCTTGGCTGCTTGGGCCCTTATAGACAACTCCTTGACCAATGTGCCATGTAGGTGTTTCACTGAATCCCGATGCTTCATGGACTTGCTGAAGAATAGAGTAAGCAAGGGCTAACATCTGAGCCCCACACTATGGATTTTGTCCTCAGAAGGATGACCTCTGACTTTCCTCACCTAGCTGGAGTCAGTGGTCCAGCCTCCAGCCAACATTTTGGTTTAAACATACCCTTAACTATCAAGGAAACAAAAAGATGGTGATGCCTCAAGACACATGTTGGTATTGCTGACACAGAACAGACATCCCAGGCTGAACTCCTCAATGATGGCTAATACATGGGCATCATGTTTAAGAAGATAAGAGATAATTGGAAACCATGTGATACTGCACATGTTTGCATGGTATCACTTGAGAAGAAGGAATAAAGGCTGTCTTGGTAGCTTGCCTTTATAAAAAAAAGGTAGCTTGAGGCGATACCTCCCGTAGACTGACAGCTGCTGCTGTCTGGGAGGGCCCACGGTGCCTCCGAAGGTTGCTTTGGCATATTTTGGACACAAAATAATTTGCTAGAGGTGAAGCTAAAGCACATCCACTCTCGTCATCGGTATCCATAATTAGAGAGCAATGTAGTTTGACAATGTTCACATGTAAGCCAGGATCCAGTGATATTTTTTCTGCATGAAAATTAAAAATGCTGTGATATACAGTGTCATGCGAGTACATCTTGCAGGTCTTTCTTGTGGAGCAGTTGTAGCATTTAGTCAGGCCTTCAAGTTGGTCATCTAGAAAATCAAGGCCTTCAAGCTGTGGCCTTTCAGTTGAAAGTGCTGCATAATATTGATCATCTTCCAATGTACTGCATCCACAGACATGAGCGCCTTACTGCTAGAGCCCCATCCAAAATGAAAGTCTGCTATCAAAATCTTCCGCTACGGAGGCCACAACCCCACAAGACTCCCATCTTAAAATAAGTCCCTCCCTCCCAGTCAGATGTGAAGTAGAGGGGAGGTAGTCTTATTTCATTTCTAAGAGCACCCTTTCTTAAACTTGTATTATGTTAATGTTAAAGGTATTTGTACCGCGCACCATCACCAATGGGATTGGTCCCCAGGCACTCATTATAAAGGCCTGATTCTGAGGCTGATCTAAAGCGTTATCCTGCTCGTCAACAATCACAATCTCCAATTGGGGAGGATTGATGTCAAGACGTCTGCACAACGATCAACAAATTAGAGCATATCTGTTAAAACCACGTGTGGCGCTCAATACCCAACGTCCATCTATCAATGAATACAAGTAGATGTAATATATACACACACCCAAGAGGAGGCATCAACTTAATATTTTTTATGAGTATTTAAGTTAGATAAAATGAGCAAAAAGTGCCCAAGGGGAAGGGGTGGGGACCATTGCTACACCATGAATGGTTGTGTTAATATCATCCATCTTCAGGGAAAGCATTTTCCATGAATTCCATTGTCGAGAATAGGGTAAGCTCAAGAAAATGTACCTCTCCAAGAAAACAAGTGTCATTCCTTGTTGCAGTGAAAATATTCCTTCATTGGGTCTTGCTGATAGGAGAACTGAAAGAATGAAAACATCCCAGCGATGCCACAGCAGCAGACGGAAGTGAAAGTCCATTCATGAGCGCGCTGAAGGCGCACACTGTTCCAACGCACGCCCCGAGGTTTGGTGTAAGAATCAGTTTGAAGTTGTGTTGATAAAAAAGTGTGCCTTCCCACTTGGGAAATATGCATGCTGTTACTGCAACATTGGCTGTTACTGTTCAGGAAAAGGGTTTATAGCGACACTGGACTAAGCAAAGGAAAGATGCCCCCTTCTATGGCTGGGACGTGTTAACCCACAGCTATATGACAGTAGGATCAACGGCATCACTGTTATTTGTGTCTGCAATTAAGTACTCTGTTTCTAGTGATTAGCACCCGGAATCCAAATCTCACCCTGCAAGTCTTTATATCCTCAATTTATGTTCCCCATATCATGCCCCATATGATTGATGGCACGTAAAAAGAAAAGCTACTTGAGGGAAGGAACAAAGAGCACTTTGCTAGGAGCGGGATTAAATTGGATGGGACACAGCCTGATTTCCAGAAAGTGAAAGGACGTCACGCCATAAGAACAGCAGCGTGTGCAAACATATCAGAACAAACACTGGAGTAGATACAAACATACCACTTTCATTAACATTTTTTTTCCGACTGGACACATTCCCCAAATACGGCATTTCAGTGAAAGTGGACAGAACGTGCAGGGGCGGTAGACTGAGGAGGTAATGTGCTGGGTTTAGGCATACTAGAGAGTGTGGTGGAAGTAGTAGGTGCGGTGGCAGGAGTGAGCGGACCAAGCAGGAAACCAGGGATTGAGAGGGTCCCCCGTCACAGTTGAGGAAAGAGTTGGGTGGGGAAGGTGGAAAGCGAGACAAGGCGGTCTGCAGAGGTGTCCCCTCCATGAGAGAAGGGATAGTGGGGAGAGTGGGCAACAATATGTGTTTTCCCCACGTACCAAAGCCAGACTCAGGGTTTCTGGAAAGGTCGCCTGAAGGGAAACACATAAATCCAAGTGGACAATCCCTAGCAATTAAATTTACAATTTGCAATGCCACAATGCCAGTATCTACCAATAATGCCCCAAAGTCAAGAGGCATATTGGTGAATTGAATATCAAGAGCAAAACAAGAATTATTCAAGCTAGGAGCTGTCTCCACAATCAGATACGTACAGTACCAATGGTCTTTTTATTTTTATTTTATAAAGTAATGGTATACATAGGGACTAAGGAGTGGCATGTTAGAGGAGTAAAGAGATATTTTGGTCACATGTAAATACAAGTCTACATTCCTACAGTCATAAGTGCTAAACAGGTTATAAGGTAGGCACCAATAAGACATAGGGTGTTAAGTAGAGACTAGGTCGGAGGATAATGCCGAGTTATGTTCCTCATGAGTGTATGAAGTATGTCAATAGCTTCCATGTCATTTGCTTTCTGAATCTGTGAGGATTGTCCAGAATTATGAATTTTGGGCTGAATGCCCTTGTGTTGACAGTAGTCAATTCCGATTTTCCTTATGTTAGTGGATAAGAGTTTCCACACTGTTGATGATCTCAGAGTGTTAAAGAGTTGGACATATATTTTGGTCTTTTTCTCAAATGTTGCCTTACGAGTATGGGAGTGATTATTTTAGCATGAACTTTGACTCCACTACTTAGCCATCAGAGGGGTTGTAATGCTGGGTAGATGCGCTCCAGACTTTGAGACCCAGGATTATCCTAAGAGCTCTGTTTATGAACAATTGTAAGTGGTTGATGAATTCTTTAGGCCCTAGTGTCGGCTGTTACAATAGTCAAGTATGTGGAATATCAGTACTTGGTTTATCTCTGTTCTGATATTGGTGTTAACATAGTGTCACAGATGGCTCAAGAATCGCTCAGAAGTGGTTCACGGATTGTTGAAGATATTGTGGCACCTAAGGCTGTCCCTCTCTCTCTCTCATTTAGTTTAGAACCACCACCCTAACCCAAGTTTCACTGATGCCAGGTTGGTGTCTGTTGAATGTTGACCCCAACTGTCTGTTTTTGTCTTTAGTTGGCAATGATAACTTAAAGGATGAATGCCCTATCTCTGAAGATCTCCCTCCAGGACTTCCTAACTCTCCCTATGCTGTCCAATGTTAGTTTGTTATCTTTTTTTTTAAAAAAGCTTTATTTATATTCCAGGAATATCACCAACATTGCCAATAGCACATGTCTATAAACCATTATAACATACCATCTCTAATAGATTTCAGTATTCCTGGAGTTTAAACAATATAGTAAAACTGTAAACCCAAACCAACAAAACAACAAAGGTGGCTTGGAGATGGCTCACAATCTTTAATTCCCCCCTGCCCTCCTTCCCTTGTACTCATCTCAGACCAGAGAGATAAATCCCCTCATCCTTAGATCCCGTTTCCCAACCACGTCTAAATGGACAGTGCCCATGATTTGCTTCTCATAGTATAGAAAAATTCTTCAGTAGCATTAGTTTACAAAACTGGTGTTCTCTTTCCTTCACCAGGTCATTGTTACACTTTGCCCTCAGCCGCACCACGTTCCCCGGGTTCTTCCTCGTTCCTCCCGTGTACACAAGGACAATTGGGGAGTTCCAGGTAACACCAGAATAAGGGACAGGAAAGTGATCGCCCTTCATAAAGGGTTACGGCGCCGGCATGCGCCCTTCTTATCGCGCTGGCAGCTGCCGTGGAAAATTGCTACACGAACTACATTACCCAGAAAACCTGTCAAGGGTTGTAGTTCCCGGCGTTGATACGGGAGCCTCATTTTCAAACGGTACGCCTCCTTGTTGTTACTTATTCCACAGCGGCGTACAGAACGCTGCTTCTGTTTAAAGTTACAACCGGCATACTTTCCGAAGTGCTCTCTCTGTACCTTGATTTTGGAAGTTCCTGTTTTCCCATGTACCGACCCTGCCTGCACACGGACTCCTTCTTCTTAAACCTTATTTTGATTTGTTTGCTGACCGCCCGTGTACCAGACCTCTTGCCTGCTTCCTGGACTCTTGGATAGTGATTTTGCTGTGTTAATTAACCGCCTGTGTACCAGACCTCTTGCCTGCTTCCTGGACTCTTGGATAGTGATTTTGCTGTGTTAATTGACCGCCTGTGTACCAGACCTCTTGCCTGCTTCCTGGACTCTTGGATAGTGATTACTCTGGTAAGAACAACTCTATAATTGGAATCCCTCTTCATCAGACTGTCATCACGTCTGTGGATTTTGGCGTCATTTCTAAAGTGCATTTTGGAACGCTTTGCTGTGGTGCACCATCTCGAAACCAGTGCGACCCTCGTTCCGCTCGGGGATAGCTGCCTTACTAACCTTCCTTTTTTTTATTTTATACTTTCGTTGTTACCCAGGATTCTTTACACCTATCTTACTTCCACCAGTGGTAAAGTATAGTTTTCTTGGTTTTCAATATTGGAGAGTTACACATTTAGCTATATACTAAAGCCTCTTTGCTTTATAGATTGTTCCAGTTCTTTTGGCTTAAGGGGAGTTAAACCAGGTACTACTTAAGGGCTATAGTCTTGGGGAAACCAGATTTAGAATTGACATATAGTTTATCTTGTTATCCTTTCCTTTACAGCCTGGGTTCGAGGCGGTGTGTTCTCCCTGCTCTTTTGATCGATCAGTCCCCTTGTCTGTACTGTTCAGCAGGTGGTCATATCGGTTTAAAGAGTTCTTTCCCTCACAGAGAGGAGGCTTGGGTGGAGGCTCCAACCCTTGCTCCTTCAAGCAACCCCCCAGCACTAGAGGTCCGGCCTGTTTTACGTACTCCCCATTCTGGTGAGTAACAGTCATAAAGGGCAACCATACAATATTTGGTAACTGCAGTTGGACAGGGCATAAATCTTCATTGCCATGACCCCCCAGATTTTCACCCAACATAGTGCTACAATCGGTCCCTCTGCCGACTTCCATCCCTGGGAAAAAAACATTCTAGCCGCAGTCAATAGATGTTTAAGCAAAGACGACTGTGCCCCACTAGCCGCACAACTCCCTTCTGCTACCGTGCCTAGCACTATCACTAACGGGTGCATAGTTAATTGTACACCGGTTATTTCTTTCGTATGTCCTAGAATTTCCTTCCAAAATACTTGTGCTTTTGGGCAGAACCGCCACATACGGCTTACATTCCCTTCCCTTCCGCAATTCCTCCAGTACAGGGGAGAAGATTGGAGTGTTATCCTATGGATTCACTCTGGGGTAAGGTATGATCTAAGACATATTTTATAGGGTGATTCTTTGATCAAAGCACTTTTAGAAGCTTTAGGCACCCTACTCAATATAGTATATAACCTGATAGATCTGCGTGAATGACCTTGGGCAGGACTACCATCAAACGAGCATTCAGCTGGGTCTTTACCAGCCTTAAGTAATAACGATGTAGAGGCAGCTCCCATATCCCGTGAAACCTCCCTCCTATCCTGAATTGCGGTAAATATATGAGTTATAGGTGTCAGCAGCCATGGCCTAAATGCCCAATAATATCCGTTCCCAAAACCATCTGGCCCCGGGACTTTATTTCACAGTAAGGAATCTATTGCTTTGCCTACCGCCGCAGAAGTAATCAGGGCTTCTAGTATCTTTATCTTCTGTCGATGCCTGTGTTAAGCCTGCCTTCTTCAAAAATTCTAGTTGGGCCTTTGGGACCAGTGCCCCTCCAGTCACCAACTGCCTGAAAAAGAACTCCATAACACTTAATTTGTGCCCCTCTGTTTTCTTCAATACACCCGTTTTATCTTTTAATTCTAAAATATAGATTCTCTCCCTTTGTTTATGCAATTTAGCATCTAAAAATGTGTTCGCATTATTTTCATGCATATAATAAGACTGTTAGTTAGCAGCAGTGATTGCGCCGAACGATCTGCTCGATGCTCCTCCAATTGCATCCTTATCTTCGTAAGCTCACGTATTGATCTCAGTGTGCCTTTAATCTTATGTGTGTGTTCTGCCTCAGGGACCACCTGTTCCAACATTAAGAGCATTGATTCTTGTGCCCTCAGAAAGGCAGCAGTCCTCCCAATAAACCTTCCACTAACAGCTGGTTTCCCGGGAATCCTAAATTGTTCTACAGTCCATTTCCTCATCATCATTTTCAAGGAAATAATTACGGATTAGCTCCTTTATATGTGCTAGGATCAAAGCATCCCTTTAGAATATTTCATTTAGTCGCCATGGTCTTCTCTTCTTACTCAGAGACCCATCCACCTGTATCTGTAGTAGAACTGAAGCATGGTCTGATAAGTAACAGAGGCCAATGTCCACTGCTATGACCATCAGTACCAATGTCGCCGTGGTCAGGATCATGTAGATCATGGAGAAACCTCTATGCACTGCCAAAAAATGTGTGGATTCCCTCTACGCCTTTCTGAAAAAATGCCATGATTCAATTAAAATCAGATCCTTGCCAGTTCCTGTCGATTTCTGTTATCACTTGATGTGGGAGAGATCATCCTATCCATTAGAGTGTCCATCACACAGTTACAATCAATGCCAAATACTACCTGACCCTTGCATATCCCCCTAAGCTTCCCCAACAGCATTTCAATATAATGATCCTGACGTTCATTAGGCAAATATGATGCAACAAATGTAAACACCTGTCCCCGTATTGACCCTTTGAGTATCAATAATCTACCTTCAGGGTCCCTGTAGATAAAATGCTTGTAGAAACATAACTCTTATTAATATTGCAACACCTCTTTTTGTGCAACCACTAGTGGCAAAATATTGTTTGGGGAATGATTTACTGTGTAATCTCTCCTCATCCTTTGCCAGCAGATGAGTTTCCTAAAGAAAAGCAATTGATGTTTTCATTTACACAAATCTTCTCAAATTGGAGCACCTCTTGGAAGGGGAAGTAAGACCCCTCACTTTCAGGGTCATCAATACGAAGTCAGCCATCACCCTTCGCTTGCAGCAAGTCTTTCCAAAATAGTTTCTTCAAAATGAGTGTGTGCCTGCATGCCCACTCCTTCCAATCAATCTGCCATAAGCCACCCCTAGCTACACAGAACAATATAACACTGTTAACATACCCATTACCAAAGAACCCATGTAAACCCTTCACAGACACACCCTGCAGGTCCCCAAATTGGCTCCTTTTGCCATGGGGCAAATTCCTGCATCCCACACCATCCGCACCCCTCTTCTCAGAATAAACTTCCATCCACCTCCCTCCTCATTTTGAATCGCTGTCAACTAAGACAATCTTAATGCTAAACATCCAGTCCCCAAACAGGAGTTGTAGAACTACAGTGATGAACAAACACTGTAACATTTTGTGGTCGTCATTCTCCATCCTTCCCTAATATAATCAAGTATTTCCAGCCAACCACCCATCGTCTTTCAAGAAATATTTGAGATACATTCTCCTTTACCCCTCCCTTTAAGATATGGGCAGGTGGTCTTCCATCCCTCCTTCTCTGGCAACTTCTTCCCTCGTTTCTCTCTTTCTCTCTTCAAGGATGATTCCGACAGAGGGTCATCATCATCCTTTCCCATGAAATCTGCAACATCTTCTTACCTCACAATGTAGTAGGATTTCCCATGGTATTAAAATTTCAGCTGGCATGGGAATGTCCACCTATATCCTATGTCCTTATGTCTAAGCCAGTTCATAACCACCCGCAGACTCTTCCTTTTTTGCAGTGTCGCCTTGCCCGGGTCCTGAAAAATCAGTACAGAGGCATCTTGAAAGCGAATCACTTCAGATGATTCTTTCCTTCATCTGAAATAGATGAACTCGAGTTAAGACATCTGGAAGCAGATTCTTGCTCTGCTGAAAGGAGGTGTACACCCTATGCCTTTTATTCAGGCCTATTGCCTCTACTTCCGGGACGTCCTGCATATGTTGAAACAGTGCCTGTACATAGCTCGGCAGGTCTTCATCCTCACTCTGCTTGGTTATGCCTCTCAGCCTGATGTTATTTCGTCTAGACCTGTTCTCTGCGTCCTCTTTCTTTATCAAAATGAACTCCATCTGTTGCTCTAGACGGGCAACCATCTCCAGGATCTCCACATGTTTGTGGTCTTGCACACATAGGGTTTTCTCCACCTCTTCCAGCCTTTTTCTGCTGATATCACATGTTTGTCTAATTCTGCAATCTATTTTGTTAGGTTCCCGCACTCTCTTTGATTTTTTTTTTATCTCAGGGAGCATTATTTGCAAGTCCAATTTCGTTGGTGACACATCTTCCAGTTGTGATTGTGAGCTCTGCGGGGAGTGGTTCTGAGCCACTGCCTCCATCTGATTCCTCTTTGTTTGTTTGTTTTCTAATGGGGAGTTGGCATAGTGCCTTGTAAATGGACTGGTTGATTCAAGCCCTGGTCTACCCTGCTCACTCTTGCCTGTTCCTTTTTGACTCTTACTATCGCTCCATTCCTTTTGGCTCCTCTCACCACTCATCTTCCCTATGGTGTTCTCACTCCTCCTATGCCTCCCACTTCCACCCTTTGATGTTACCTCTCCTTCCTCCACACTACTTCTCCCTCCTCCAAACTACTACTCCCTCCTCCACATGATTTCTCCATCCTCCACACTAATACTCCTCAAAGTCACCCTCCATTCACCCAGTAGCATCCGCTTCACACCCAGTCCTTGCACTATCCTGTCTAAACACTCCACGCACAAACACAGACGCTCACATTGCAGTACCACTTTCACTCTTTAGCCAATAACTCACCAGCTTCACAATTTGCCTCCACAATCTGCTGAGGCAAGGATGGAGATAACAGTGGCCTGCAGAAAAACCTTGCTTGCACAAAGGAGGGGAGGGCAGGAATTGGGGCTCTCTCAACTGCCACTGTCCACCCCAGGGATAGGACTGGCTCTGGATTTCTCCCTGGTAGGCTCCCAACTCCTGGCTGAGAGGGAGTTCCTTTCCCTCTTGACAAGGCCATATTACTGGCCTTGTCACAGTAGAGAATAACTCTTTTAGCACATGTAGTTGAAATGTACTCTTCTAGACTTAACATTGTGTTGTCAGTTGGAATGTGACTCTGACAACAATCCATGCTTACTGTGTGTGGGTTCCATGGGGAGAATGGGAAGTAGTTGGAGCTGGGGAGAGAGGCTAAAAGGATGCAAAATATTACTGCCAGCGAGGGCAGGGTTTGAAATTGAGGGGAGCGGTGAGCTATTTAGTTCCTGCTTGTAGCCTAAAAGATCCTGATTAGCTTGGCACCCATAGCTACCAGAAGCGACTTATGGCTCCTCAGGCCAACCGATGCCAAACAAACACACCTGTTTGAATTAAACTATGTGCATTTGGGACATTCTAAAAATAAGCCTTAGGACACATCTATATGACATTTAAAGCATAAGGGTGCTATAAAATAAGCAAAATGTTAAGTTTGCATCTTATGTTTGCTGAACGCTATGTGCTAGCTCCTGGTTTCCCAGTAGTAGCTCTTGCTCAATGGTTAATGCTGGATACCCAAGAGCTGCTTTTATCTCCTGCTAAACTAATCTGAATTTTTATCCTTTGATGGGTCAATTTTTTTGTGAGATTAAAGCTCGATACTTATGGGAATAGCCTCTGCTTGTTTATAAGACATTGGCAATAAGGTGGAGGAGGATCCGCTGTGTAATGGACCCTTGCCGAGGTGGTTTCCTTCCCGACCCCGGGAGGATAGCTCAGCGGCAGCGTGCGCGTCTTGGAAGCAAGACGACACGAAGCAACAACAGGTTCGATCCCCGGGTCCGCGCTTAGAAACCTCTGGGTGTTAAAGCGCGTTATAAATACGTAACTAAAAAAAAAAAAAAAAAACACAATTACGCAACTAAGAAAAACAAACAATTCCTGTAACAGCGCCTCGATGCCTGTGGGCTGTGTGAGCGCTTTATAAATGTAAATAAATAAATAAATATCTGGGCTGTGTGCTTTCCTTCAGCACCATCAACTCTCCTCCAATCCATTGGTGAGTGTGGATATGGGCGGGGAAAGGACAGTGCACCTCCCTGAGCAGTATTCACAGGCACAGGCCCAAGTTCAAAACCTGTGGCCAACTACAGTGATGTGGGTGTAACCCTGACAACATTTCCAATAGACGAGGGAGGACCTGCCATGCTGAATTAGGTAGGCCTAGGAGAGGCATCACTTTGACAATGCAGCTGGGCGAGAGTGCCACAGCTAAACAAAAGAGACCTCACCAAGAGCGGGAGCACAAGTAGCACAGCCAGATCCCTGGGAGATACCCAATTGGAGTGGCAGGAGAACCACAGTCACCTTAGGTAAAACTCTCCTGGTAGGAGCATCCAGAAGATTCAGCCAAATCCCTTAGAGAAACCTTGTGCAATACAGCATGAGAGCGACATCCATAACAGACTATCTGCGCAATAGAGCATACAATAGGATACAGCCAAGCATCAGTCGAGGTGAAGTGGGCAGAGCAGCCAATTATGAGCTAACATTCCAGGGAAAGAACACACTCTACTGACAGTGCTGTTGAACTAACCTGAAGCCAACCCAGAGCAGTCCAAGTATGACTCCTCCAGCAAGGTTCCTGGAGAGCCTAAGCGAGCCCACCATGGCATGGAGGAATGGGAGGACCTATTCAAGTTTTACCTGTTAGCTTTTGGAGTTGACAAATTCCTAGAGGAGTGTAAGCACACCACGCTAATGAGCTGTCTAGGCAAGGAAGCTGTGCACATTCTCAAACACTGTTTGGAGTCAGAAACCATGCAAAGAGTACTGAGAGGAACGATATATGGCATAACCTTATAGAAGATGGTGGAGCAATATGGCAACATAGTTCTGGAGCATTACACATTGATCTCACGCATACTCCTATAGAGAGTGTAGACAGTTTTGTGGCAGACGTACGAACATAATTAAAAACATGCTACTTCACAGTAGTGGAAGATGAATACATTAGGGATCAGTTGGTATTGCACATATCAAACGAGTGAAAGCATAGAGAATGGAACTCAGTAGTGAATGTGCAAAATATATGAAAACTGGTGAGGCACCAGCTGTAAAGGGCAGCAAGGAAGTCAAGGCGATAGATTCCCAAGAAGAGGAAAGTGTACTGGTGGTGGTAGGAATGTTTAGGAAGGCGTGTGCAATTAGCAAAAAAGCAAGGACTTGCAAGTACCAAAGCCTCCAGTTCAAGGTAATGTGCTTCCCCTGTGGAATGACTGGACACATTGCCGCTGACAAAGACGTCCTTCCGTTAGAGCTTGGTGTTGTAACTGCAATGTTAAGGGCCACTATGCATATGTGTACAAAGGGAGCACTGGATATCCTGAACCACTGATGACCAAGTCCAACATCATTTTCCAATAATGAAAGAAGAGACTTTTCACGTGTTATGGTCCATGTAGAAACCGGTTCTGATGTGAATTAAGAACATGAAGAAATTAAGGGCTATATAGGCCCCCAGTTACAAGTATAATGGTGGATGGGAAGCAAGTGCAGTTGCTAGTAGATTTCAGTTTGTGCTACCATTGGTGACTATGATACATGACAAATTATTGCAGAAAAGGGACTTCCCAGGAGACTGATATCGAGGTTTCTGCCTACAGAATCACCCCAAAACACATCATTGGGCAGAAGTGGTACATAGTCATGGGCTATTGTGAGATTGAAGTCAATGTGCATGTCACAGAAAAGGGGAATAGCTTACTATGGTGGCGGCACCAGGACAGGTTGCAGGTGGCGCTCAAAGAGGAACAGAACGTGCAAATACATGTTGCTTTTCAGGTACAGGACACAGCCAAAATAATTGTAAAAATATTTCCTGATGTTTTCAGTGACCGTATAAAAAGAACGAAAGATCAGGTTCCCATAAGTATAAAGGACAAGCTGAAATCCAAGCTTGAATAATTGTGCTCAGAGGGAATCAATGGGCTCATCAATTCCAGCAAATGGTTGCCCCCCATTCTAATAATGCAATAGCCAGATGGGAGGATCGAGGGTGTGTGTGGATCTCTGGTATTGTCAAGAAAGCGATAAGAGTAGAACAATACTCCATCCCCAACATCAGTACCATCATGCCCACTATGGGGAACGTTACATGTCTCCACCATTGATCGATAATCATCTTACAATCAAGTAGACCTACACCCTGAATCATGAGACATCTCATCTTTTATAACACTTACGAAGCTCTGCAGATGGAGTGCAGACCCACACATAGGCCCTCATTACGACCCTGGCGGAAATCGAAAAACGATGGCGGAAATGCAATACCGCGATCGAATAGCGCTCGGTGCGATTATGACCCGTCACCGTAAAGTACGATGCCATTAGCGACACCGTAGTGAACGCCAACGCTAACTGCACCAAGTACGCGCACGCGCGCCAAGCCAAACCGTAATTACCACCATGGCGCAATGGTACGCGAATTCCGACCCTAGCGGACATGTACCTAACGCCATCAAGCATGGCGGAAAGTACCATTCCGCCATGGTGAGAAGTACGGCATCGCGAATCAACCGTAAACGGCCCTACTGAGTGCCTGTACACCACTCCCTGGCCACATTGCACAACTCCTCGTAGGTGCAATGAAGTCACACAATGCAACCAGTGAAATGTACAAGTCACCCATGCATGCCAACGAACAAATGAATCTAGGGGCTCCAAGTGCCTTGTGAGTGGCCATCCATATTTGCCATGGCACCATTGCCGCACTGATGCAGCACAGGCATGTGAAGGTTCAAGTACAGCAACATGAACTGAAATATGAGACAAACAAAAACAGGCCCCCCATCGCTTGACACCAGTGTAAGGCAACATTCAAAGCAGTATCTTGAGTGAGACTGCACCAGCCCTGTACTCCTGCCAGTAAACAAACCAACCATCAGCATAAGAATGTACCACACAAGTTGGCAGAGTGACTGAGCAGCCAGGCTCATCTCAAGAGGGGCCAATGGGAGCTGCAGGGCACAGATGGCACGAATACAGAAGCAATTCCAATGGACATGACCTCAGTCTCCCTCCAAGAAACGCACGCAAACACAGGCACCTGTGACCAGCCATATTCTGATAATCACATCATTCCACCAATCCACCTGGCTGACCGGCATCTGTTACACAAAAGCTAATCCCCCGCCCATGAGCATGACATCATTAAAACAGTCATAATGGTAGCCCCTATCCCTGACCACACTGGGCTTCGTAGGCAAACGCGCCCAGTACAGTACCACGCAACTATACTCAGAAGCCGGAACCCAATGCAGATCTCCTCACAATACATCGCACCACAAATAGGAATATGCTACATTACTTGCAAAGAAGAACGCTACACGGTTAATATCAGAATAGAAATTTAATGCACCACAAAATCACCAAGCCCATACAGCCATTAGGTCATGAACCCCAAAATACATTTCATCATTGTGGGCTGCATCCGCAATAAATGACCAGCTTCTTCTTGTGTGACGCCCTGTTCCTTCATGGTACACAGGGGCTACATTCACGTTCAAAAAGGCAACATGGAAGCGCCTAGAACCACAGGGCCGTCCCATTAGGTAGGCACTAGTCCAGCTGAAAGGTCGAAATGTTGCTCCTAGCCACTAGTACTGCGTAAGGGCATGTGGCCCATTGGCGATCGTCCCATAAGATCGTAATGGTGCTCCACTGATTAACTCGAAGCAGCAGGTGTCGGGAGTAAAAGCCATCTGCAGGAGTGGCATACAGATGGCAGCGGCAAAAGGGGAGGAGATACCTGTCACCCAAATTAAATGAAAAAGAATAGTATGGGCATCAGAACTTGATTTGTATTACTCACTTCAATGATCACACTAAATCTACAGCCATATGCATGCTAGCCCACTCCAAAGGATTATTCCCACCCAAAAATCACCTGCGAATCATAACTATAAAAATCGAGGTGAAAACACTATTACAAACGAGTGTTTGTGTGCATGCGTCTGTCAAAACAGAATCCATTCGATGGGATTAGTAACGTGCATAGACACAAGTGTTTGAAGGCGCGTCGAGACAGGGAGGGTTCAACAAGGGCAGATAGACGATGGTCCCACTATGGCAGCTCTGCATCACATAGCGCAGGGGAGGTGGATAGTTTCCAAAAAGCCCTGTACATGGCAAACTCTTCATCAAATCATCTGTCCATGCATCCATACATCATTCCCTCATCCCGGTATGAAAACGCCTGATTATTTACTCACATAACATGTGAAATTTCCATTGAGTCTGTGCGTAATGCAGTCTGCAAAATCCACTGTGCTCCAGGCCGGAATTCCAGTGTTGTGAAGTAACATGTATTTGGGAACGTCCTGCCTTATCGTCCACTACGCTATTGCGCATCCTATACTATTCATATCAATCATTGCATTCTCGCCATGGCCCCTGTCCCAAGGACATTAAACAATAGAACGTTATATTTGCAGTCAGACCTGTGGGCGTCTCCTCGCCGCTAGCTGAAGACCGAAAGCGCCGTCCTTCGAATTCCTCATTTGCAACATCACGTCGAAAAGGCATCTGTGACCGCTTGAAATCACAAATCCATCCATGTAGTGCGGCAATGTGTGAAAATGCAAACTGGCTTCACTCACAAATGGGACGCCCCGCCCGTCGGTGAACCGCGGTACAGTGCTGCATGAGGGTCCACCGTTAATTGAGTACTACATTCCACTGACCCTTCACAAGTTTGTTCGCGACTGCAAAGATAGTATGTGAAACAATGGAACCATAGCAGAATGAACATATGAACCAATATTTCACTGCCATCGGGATCAAATACATGATTGTAATAGCAAGATGCCATGCGTCGAATTGCAGCGTTGTGTGCGGGACGTGCTCGCCCAAAGGGGATTGCAGCTTGCACAGGTGGAATGAATCACCACAGGTGGAGGCAATACAGCTTGAAAACACATAAATTGCACACCCAACCCCCTCCCACAACCACACCCACTCCAAAATGCTACCGGCAGGACTAGCGATGTTGGCCCTGGGGGACCTGATAGCACTGCAAGTACTCCAACTTCAAGAAGAAGACGAACACCAACTACTACAACAACCGGCCGCACAGAGGAGACGCAGGAGGAGGAGGAGGGCAAGGCAGGGCCAGCAAGGCCCGCCAGCACAGCCACTACCACCACGCAGGCAGCCCGCAATCCCACGCCTCCGAGCACATCCGTTCGACCTCACGGATGAGCAGATCCACACCCTCTACCGTTTGGACCGGGACACCATAACCGCCATTGTGGACATGACACAGGCTGACCTTGTCAGCATGATAGATAGCCCAACCGCCATTCCACCCCTACTGAAGGTGGTGTCTATACTCCACTTCCTGGCCACAGGCACCTACCAGCACACAGTCAGACAGTTGCATGGCATTTCACAGCCAGTGTTCTCACTGACACTATTGCAAGTGCTCGATGCCCTCCTGAAGCACGCAGACGACTACATCTCTCTACCACGCTCGGAGCAGGAAATTACGAACACAAAAGTGGGATTCCATGCACTTGGCGGCATACCGGGTTGCATTGGTGCCATCGACTGCACCCATGTGGAATTGGTCGTCCCACATGCCATGGAGGCCCAGTACCGCAACCGAAAACAATTTCATTCTCTGAATGTACAAATGGTGTGTGACTCCAACAGGATCATTACACATTGTTGTGCACGATTTCCAGGATCAACCCATGATTCTATGGTCTTGAGGAACTCTACAATACCACGCTACATGGAGCGACATGCAGGGAACAGATCCTGGCTACTCGGTGAGTCTCATTTCATGCATGATAATGTGGGGTATGTGATGCGGCAATGACCTGGCAGGAAGGGGGGGGGGGCCTACGTAGCAATGTCATTCCACAAACATCCTTTATTGTCCACATACAGGTGATGCCGGGTATCCACTGAAGAGATGGCTCCTTACACCACTCCGGAACCCACAGAACCAGCATGAGGAGGACTACAACCATGCCCACTAACGTACCCGTGTAGTCATAGAACAGGCATTCGGCCTACTGAAGACTCGTTTCCGCTGCCTCAGCAGGTCTGGCGGGGCACTCCTGTACCGCCATGTGAAGGTTGCAAAGATGGTCATGGCATGTGTCATGCTACACAACATGTGCGTACGTAGAAATGTGCCCATGCCCCCTGACGCAGAACTGCAAGCACCTGAAGATGGTCATGATGAGGGTGGGGATGTGGCAGCACCTCAAGGAGTCTGCGAGGCACAGGAGGGCCGTGACATTCGTCAGATTCTCATTGATTCATGCTTCTAGCACTCACGCCTGGTGGCTGATACATGGACACGGGACTTGTGGCACTGTGTGTGTCTGGAACATGCACAATATGGACTGTACGCCTATAAAGGCCTCGTACACAAAGATCAATGTCCACACATCTCATTGGATGATCGTGCATTGTTTATAGCATATGTGAAATTATGTTACACACCCCATCGACCCGCCACCCAAGTGAGCCCAACACACCCCCTCCACCCTCCTACCTCCCCCCCGAACACCAGTGTCCGAAGATGCTCATTGTCAGTGGGCAGACGCTATTGCAAGCCCCCTCTCCGGGTATCAGGGGCACCCCTGCCTGTGGAGCGCAGGTTCCTCCCAGATCTACGTTGGGGGCTGCCCTGGACGGAACTTGCAACGGATGATGTCTCTGCCTGCTCACGTCCATGCATGTCCCTAAGGGTTTGTGAGAGCTCAGTGAGCACACGGCGCACAGCGGCAAGTTCAGCACATACGTCTTTGGACGTCGCATGCAGTTCCCCCCTCAGGCTCTCGGTGCTTCTCTCCATTTGTACTCTCAGGCTCTCGGTGCTTCTCTCCATTTGTACTCTCAGGCTCTCGGTGCTTCTCTCCATTTCTGCCCTAAGTGTCTCAGTTGATGTTTCTATGGCTGCCTTAGTACCCCCACATTCATCAGCATGGTCCTTGAGGAGCGTGGCCAGTTGCTGCTGTTGCACGATCACCTGGTCGAGGGACTGTTGCCTCTGCTGTGCCATGGCCATTTGCGGTGGTGTCACAGAGGGGCTGGTCACCTCATGTTGCCTTGCCACAGGGCTTGTGGGGGATGGCCAGTCGTCGTCTTGTGGGTGCCCCTGCGTGGTATCCTCATGGTGTACGGGATGAAACAAACAGGGGGATTGAGACAGGTCATGGATGGATCTTACTTCGACATCCCCGTTTTCTGTGTCGGAGCATGCTGCCATTAATGCAGTGTCACCTATGGTGCTGCTGCCACCAGAAGCAGTGCCTTCTGTGGCATCCATTGGGGGGACCTGTGGTGGTGCTGTTGTGGGCATGCTGGCTGCTGGGGTGCCTGTTGAAGTTCCCTCCTGTGTGCTGCCACTCTATTTGTGCTGCTGCCGTGTCTTGATGCGTGCAGCTGAGGTGGAGGGTCTTTGGCCGTTGGTCTTGGCCCTCTTTGCAGGTGTGCTGGTAGGGGTGTCCTGGAGCTCGTCGTTTGAATCAGACCCTGTGGTGGAGTAAAGGAGGGCGAGCGTTATTAATGGGTCTGTTGAAATTGGAATGGCAATGTATCACATGCATTGGGGTGGTACCTGAGGGTGATTTGGGTCGGGGCCTTGGAGGTGGTTTCATTTTTGTGTGGATTGAGGATGCAGTTGTTTTGCAGCCTGCAGTTAGGGTGTGCCTGCTGCACGTGTAGAGGGTGTTTTTAGGATTTTTAATTATTTATGTATTTAATGTGAGTTTTAAAGTGCGCTATCAGGCCGATGTATGTGGACGTTCTCCTGGACATGTGTTACTGTTGGACTATGTGGACACATGGTACTTCACATGATTGGACATTGTGGATTTAGCATTGTTTTATTTGGGCCACCTACCTGATTCTTCGGATGTCTGCACTCCTTTCTCCATCCCTCCGACTCCCTCTATACTCTCCATTCCAATGGTGGAGGCACAGATTTCTTCCCAGGGGGTCAACTTGATGGGTGATTCCGATCCTCCCCCGGTAGCTGTGGCAATGTTTCGGTTGGCAGAAAGTATGCTCCGGACGCGTTGCCGCAGGTCGTCCCATCGCTTTCTGCATTGCTGTGGGTTGCGGGGTGCGGTCCCCACCGCACTTACCCGCTGTGCCACCAGGGCCCATATGGCCTTCTTGTTCGCAAGTGCCGTCCTGGTCATTTGCGTCGAGAAGACGACGGCAGCATTCTCCTGGAGGGTCTCTGTGAGCACGGTGAGTTCCTCACGGGAGAAGTGGACCTGCCGCTTGCGGTCGCACGCTTTTTTCGCTACTTTTCCCATTTTTATTGCTTTCACTAGGGTGGATGACGGGTTGGGATGTGTCTCAGGGTAGTATTTTTCATGGTTGTGTGGGAATTCTGATTTTATAGGTGTACGGCGTGCTGTTTCCTGTTCCGGGACCATGTTTTTACTTCCGTTTCCGTATATTTACGGTCACCGTACTTTCCGATTGCCGCTCATTACGGTGACCGCTAAAATGGGTGGCGGAATTGCACCTAGGGCGCCGTACGACGGCGGTGAGGGGCTTTTTGGGGACATTTCCGCCATCGCGGACTTTGCACTTCCGCCATGGCGTAGTGCTCGTGCCCGATGGGTCGGAATTAGCCGCACTTTGCTCCGTCGTGCAATGGCGGAAACGCTATTTACGCTATGGCGGTCAGGTCAGTCACTTTCCGCCAGGGTCGTAATGAGGGCCATAGTGTTCTGCGTGACACACTCTATCCATCAGCCATGGCTACGTAGACTGAATGCATTGAAATCTGCTGATACTGTGCTCCTCTTAGATAATACTAACACAGCAGTTTTATGAAGAGGTTTATGCTGGGAGAAGCTGAAATGTTTAGGCTATAAATGACCCTGGGGCTGGGAGTCTCCCCGCTTTCCTTATTTTGTAAAAATGTATTTAGCTTCACTTATTATGATCCTGTTTTAATGCCCACGGAATAACTGTTGGCTGGATTTTAGGTTCTTTTTCACGCTGCCACAAGTGTTACATTGTGTATATTAATTCTGTAATTTTGTCATTGTTTTATGAACTTTATGGTTTTAACAATGAATAAAGAATGGACTGACTAACTGATAACACCTATGGGAGTGTACAGATACAAATGCATGCCGTTTGGATTGGCATCTACAGTGCAGTTTTTCAGAGGGTGATGGAAAATGTATTTCTGGAAGGTAAAGGGATACAATGTTCCAAAGACAATATTATAGTAAATGTGTTGGAGGAAGACGAGCATGACAAATTGCTGTCCCAGGTTTTAAAAACACTGAGTAGGGTAGGCCTGACTGTGAAGAAAGAAAAGTGCAAATTTATAGTGCCCCAAGTTACATATCTCAGACACATACTAACCGGCAAGAATCTACAGCCCAAACCAGAATTGGTGAAAGCCTTCATCGGTATGAAAGAATCAGAGGATAAAGACCAGTTACTATCCTTCCTCAGACTGGTCAGTTTCTACTCTATTTGTGTACCTAACGCTTTGGAGAAAGCAGCATATTTGAGGGAGGTACTGAAAAAAGATGCAGTGTCTGAATGGTTGAGCGAGATGAGAGGTTTGTTTGGATGTCTTAAACAGGCCAGTGTGAACACCCCAACTTAATACAGATCTGTGATGGGTGCCAAAACGTCTCTGATTGTGAACAGGAGTGACAGAGGAATTGGGGCAGACAATTTCCAGAAAGGTCAGAAGTGCCATTAGCCTTTACTTCTAAGGCCTTGAATGAAAGTGAAGCAAATTCTCTTTCATATAGAAAGATGCCTGGTTTTGCTGTTGGGCAGCATGCTACTTTAGATCACATTCTCGGGAGGATAGCTCAGCGGCAACGTGTTCGCCTTGGCAGCAAGATGACATGGAACCACACAGGTTCGATCCCTGGGTCCGCGCTTAGAAACCTCTGGGTATTAGGCGCGTTATAAATAACCTATCATATCATTTATGGGGAATCTCGTTTGTGATATATAGCAACTAAAAGCCACTAGGACACCTATTTGCCTCACCTGGATCAAGTTTGGCCATGACTAGGAGAGCAAGATGTCTGGCGAGTGTGCACGAATTTTACTTTAACCTGAAGAACATATCCAGAAGGGACCACCCAGAGCCAGATTGTTTTGTTGCGGTTTCTTACCCGCAAAGCCTGGAAGGGGAACCTGAACAGATTGATGCCTGGGTGGCAGGTATGATGGAGATGGTGAGTGTGGTTTTGTCAATGGACGAGTGGATGAGCACCGTGAGTGAAGGTGATGAAATGGGCAAGGTCATCAGCTATTCCCAGAGGGGATGGCCAAGTAACCCCAAGTGTGAGCCGGCCTATGCAACGATCAGAGATTAACTGACGCTGCATAGTGAGGCTTAACAAGGGGGGACGACTGTGCCCCCCCATGGCAGTAAGGGTTAAGCTAGTTTCAAATGTTCATGGAGGGCAGGTAGGTCATAGTCTCATGAAAAGGAGACTCTGTTAGTAATTCTGGGGGCCAGCTATGGGAGAGTCAGTGGTGAAGAATTGTGGTGCTTTTGCTGAAAAGCTCAAACCGTTGCCCTTACAACCATTTGGTGTTCTGAGGAAGGAGTGGGAGAACTTAGCAATTGAAGTGGTTGGACCAAAATAAATATTGGATCACGAGTCACAGTATGTTGTGGATTTGGTGGACTATATTTAGACTTGGTTTGAAGTCAAATCTTTTTGGGCTGTGAGCAAGCAAGTGGTTATTAGCTTTATGATGGGGGTGTGCATGCATTAGGGATTCCCCAGGTACAGCATAAGCAGTAATTGGGTCACAGTTTGTGTCTGCAGAAAAGGCACATTTTCGGGCTGCACATGGTATATCAAACCTAGTGACGGTTCTATACTACCCCCAGTGTAAAAGGTTAGTAGAAAGGGTGACTTGCTTGATCAAAGAGAATCTGCAATTAGCCTTAGCAAGCGGGCTGCTGTGGAACCACGTGTTAATGAAAATGATTGCTCCCTATAGCGATAGGCCCCATTCAGCAATGGGCTGCACTACTTCTGTCATGATGAGATGGAGGGCTATAAGAACTGATCTGCATCCCTCGCTGAGGGTGGGGAGGGGCAAAATCTCTCTTGATGAGGAATGCATAGCTGAAAAAGGTATGCAGATATCAGTGAGGGTACACACAAAGGCACCACACAAGGAGGAGGGGCATAGAAGAAAAGATTATCCATTGCAGGGAATTGGTAATGCTATGGAAGCTGTTCCAGGTCCACAACAGACAATCTGTGTATTTTGCACTACAGAAGGTTGTCCAGGTTGGTCCTTACCATGTAGTTCTAGATGATGAGCAATGTTGGAACAAAGGTAGGACTGTCAGCTGTGGGTGCAGGCAGTGATAGTACTTTCAAATTACAAAAGGACAGATGACAAATGGGGGGGGTGTTAGATTGTGATCCTGCTGCATAAGTAGTGTCCTTTGATCTAAGAGGAGTAACCAGCCACCCGAGAAAGGGGGAGGGACAATTTAGCAAGTGGAGTAAAACCGGCCAACCAATTGAAGCATAGCAGCATTGCACCACTAGAATTGGGGTGCCATCTTGCAGGTTGGAAGATTATGTTTTGGAGTGAAAAGGTTGAGAGCTATCAACAAACCCTTACTCTAGCATCATTTGTTAGTTTAATGTTTGCAAGAGGATTATTCAAGTGGTATCCTTCTCTATTAAATGTCTCCCCTGTTTCCCTCCCTATCCACTCCAATGTGCTTTTTACTGTCATCTCCGTGTTGATTGTCATATATGGAAGGGCACGTGTTGTAAACTGGAACGTGTAGGTTACATAGCTGGAACAGGAGGTGGTTGGAGCTGGGAAGAGTGATTATAGGGACGATGTATCTTACTGCTGGTGCAGGGTCAATTTCTCTGTAGAAATAAAGCTCAGTTCGTACCTGAACGGCCTCCACTTCATCATAACACTGTTCCACCAGATTACCGCACAGCCATACTACGAGTTTTGGTGGTAAAGTGGAGGATGTACATCCAGCAAAAATCTGGAGGTAAATCAACCACCATAGCACTACAAATCATCAGATTTACCATGCTGCCAAAAATCTCCATGGATTCCTATGGACTCTGCAAATGGGGACTAACACAGCTAGGCCAACATTTGTAATCCTGTGGTAGATCCAGGGGACAGAGTGGCAGTAATGGGAAGTGATTTGGGGATAAATCAGATTTACAGCCAAACTAGTAATGAGGCCCACTGTCAATGGATCAAGTGCGTATTTCAAATGCTGCAGGACATTTGAATGGGAGGAGATCTGAAAGGTCATTGCCTAGCACAGGAAGCTTGGTTTTCTCTCCATGGAAGCAGAGGTAATTGGAAGAGATTCATGTGCATGTTGCTCATAGGTAGCTCGTCACTCTGTCATTGTCTTTCTTATTTCTGTGGAAGTTAAAAAGTACCTGAGTGCCATCCATATAGTGGTGTACCTTTTTGTATGACATCAGTTGGGAAAATACACTTGTTCGTTAAACAACCAGGGGAGAGGGCAGAGACCTGTTGAACCCAGCTTGTGAGTTTACGGAATAAGCAGCAAAGCGGTCCAACTTAATCAAGGTGGAACGATGATGGAGAAATGACTCAGCTTCAGGGCAGTACCTCCAATCCACAAGGGATGCTGGAGGCCATTGTTCCTGTCTTTTACAGTGTCATATGGTGCTGGCAGGTCCAGCAGGATCAATATTGATTGTTGATTGGTATTCATATCTTTGAGAAACTCTTGTTTAATATTGGTTAGCATGGTTTCTGTGCATTTGGTGGGACTGTTTTCTGTTTCACTGCCACCTAGCTAACCAATATTTAGATATCCAACATATTTACTTATCCAGCATCACCGGGTTCCCAATGATGCCAATAACAAAGCTCTTCATGCATGAGTCATCTTTTTCCATCACCCCATTTTGCATAACCAGCTCTCTTGAATCTTAGAAGAGTTAGTTCACTTAATTATGGGAACCAGCAATATTTAACTAGTTTCCAAAACAAAATATCATCTTTGGAAGGAAGTAGCTACCCTGTTACATAACATAACAACATAAACTGTACATAGTACATTTGACCTTAGGCCTGCATGTTCTAAGTGCTATACAGAATATCAAAAGCCACCTCAGCAACACAATGACACTCATTGTATTGCATACTATACAATGAGGCGGTTGAGTTTATCAGCCAAGTTTCAAAACCCATTACTTGCAGGTAACAAGTGCATTGCAGTGGTGAGTGCGTAATGCACAGATCGGTCTCGCCAGGTACGTGAAGCTCTGGAAAAACGTGCTACCACTCCATTTACTCTCTTAGAAATAATTGACCACCATAGAGGAGTGTGTTACCTTCGGTTCCATCTATAGCAAGATTCTGCAACCTGTGGCTGGTCAGATGTTTTAAACTACAACTCCTGCAGATCCCTAGCTGCATAGTCGGTGATGAGGGATCATGGGAAAAAAAAACAAAGAGGTTATAGTTGGAAGGTTTAGAATTAATCTTAAACCTCTGGCAATTACTCTGGACAACCCTTCAGACCATCGTTCTTCACCTGCCAAGCCATTACCGAAAGACGAAAGACCATATGCAAATCAGGCTTGGTCCCAATGCCGAAGGGATAGTCCAGCACGAACTGGGAGTAATTGTTACAAACATCAGGAGAGACGCAGGTTGCAGACCTTTGTCCAGGGTGCAGGCTGAAGACAATCAGTTAGTGAAGAAATGCACACAAAAAGATAATAGGGCTGCTTGCAAGAAGTTCTGAGCCTTGTGCAAGGTACATCCTCCAAACTGATAAAGGTTGTACTTTACATTGACTTGTGTTTTGCATACGTGTGTATTTCCCCAAATTCTTCATAGCAGCCGCTTCACTTAACTCCTTCATAAACCTATGGCTTTCCTGTAGGATCCACCACCAGCAAGAAAAGTTTACTTTAGAAAATCTACCATAGCTAACATTGTAATCGGGTTCAGTGCAGACGTTCCCCTGAAGATTGAAGTCACATCCTGTGACTGTGCAACAGGATAATCTCAGCTACTGATTTTCTGTAGTTGTATTGCTTCATTGGATTAAGGCATGCTTTCAACAAATTTATGTCAAATGTATTTGTTTTTCTCTCCTTGTGAACTTTAAGATCACGTATCGGCATTCCAAATATCTGCTCTTCATGGACTCTACATTTGCCCTGAGGGACAGAACGTTTCACTCATTTGCAAGATCTCTGGCTCATTGATTGACAAACACGATCTGGTAGGAAAAGTCTGGTTTTTCAGCAAGCACAAGGAACCAAACTGTGTAGATAAGAAGCACATCCGCAATGTCACTGAGAAAGAACTCCACTTTAAGAACAGCAGCCGGTACGGAGTGGAGAGCACGTCAGATCACCATGGCACAGTGCGCCTCACGTTAACTCACCTAACCATGCTGGACAGCGGCGGGTACTGTTGTAAAGTGGAAGAATTTAAGCGGGATCATGGCAAGACTTCCGTCAAGCAGTTTTCCCATGGCTACATGGAACTCCAGGTGAAACCAGGTAAGGAGGCATGCAATAGCCGTCTACTAAAGACTACTCTTGCTTTCACATCTTGCAAATGTAAATTTCTTCCTTAAAAATCATCTTGCTAAATGTTCTTCTGATCAAGTACAATCGTGATTTCTAAAACAGACTAGAGCCCTTATTATTGAAAGGCAGAATGAAAAGTGGAGACAGTAATTGGTAACAACTATTGACGATAGAATACCACCCTGTCAGAAAGGTTAAATACCACCTTACAGTAAAACCCACTCCATCAGTTTTCTACAGGCCATCAAATTACTGTCAGCCGTAAATGTCATTTCTAGTCTTAATTCCCCTTACATAGAAAATTACTGCTTAAACTTGCTGGAAATTACCACCAAAATCAGATCAGCTCTGAGTTGCTTTTAAAAAGGGAGAAATCCTCAACCAGATGCCAGTATTTGAAGGATTCGTTATGTGTGGGCACTAAATGATACTTGTTTCTTCTCTGGAAATGTAGGAGACTATGGGGCTCATTAGGAGTTTGCTGGTATCTTGCTGGGAAATCCAACGGGATACCTGCAAACTGACCTACCGTTACCGACGCCTGATATCCCGATATTGTAGGTGCCGGCAACTGTAGTTAAATCCCCAATGCATGTAGTCCATAGGACTCCAGGGGGATTGTCGGTATACCCGGCACCAATACCAGCTTTTCTTTGCCAATGGGGGCCTGATTAACCTCCAGGTATTGGCTGGAGGTAAATCAATTAACCCCCACCGGCAAACCTGTAGTTTGGCGGTGTGTGACAAGTGGCGGCAGCACAATTACTGCCACTTTTTTCCCGCACTGCCAAATTTATAATGCACTCCTATGTCTTCATTCTGCTCTATTTTTTTCTGTGGCGGTAACTAGAAAAGTGGTATTTATTGCTGACAGTAATTGCATACCAACAGTGATAAACCTAAGCCAATGTTGTTAATATCTGAATTCACTGCCTGTGCTACTTTGTACAAAAAGAGGACCAAAGGATCATAATGCTAAAAGGCGTAACGCCAAAACTCAACGGGCCTGATTTACAGGCGTTTCTCAGTGGGACTTTCCCTTTGAAAAAAAGCTTTTGTAAATCAGGCTTGTGGCCTTTATTTTCATATTTACCCCTGCCCTACCTACCCTGTTGAACTCTCTTCATGAGTTGAAAAAAAAGCTTGGCACCTTTTTATAGTGTTATTTCCTAAAATATAAAGGTAAATGCAATATAAGACCATTGGTATCACTATTGTTTCTACATCTTCATTAATTATATGAACAGTTACATGTTAGTTGATGCACACATTTTGTTTTTATTGATTACCCTTCTGGGGAATTTCAGGGAATTGTTAAAGATACATAAAAAAGCAGGCAACCTCTTACAATAAATATAACACGCAGTGCTCCAGGCAAGATTTTGAAGTGGGAGTATGTTACTCACTATTTTTTAAAGTTGGGAGTAAAATGATTTTTGGAGGACTGCAAAGTCTCATTCCCAGTGGGAGTACTTCAAAATCGAGTAAAAGGTTTTTGTGATAAATATTTCTTTGCACCTAGTTCTTCATGCACATTAAAGGATACATTTTTACATATTAGACAGAAATACAGTAGACAGTAATAATAATTATTATTATACATTAGACAGTAAAAATAATAACATTAGTGTCTTCCTGTGGCAGTACATGCCCTACTGGTTCAAACATATCTGTTCAGCTGTGTGGATGAAAGCAGGGGAGACACACTCCTATGTCTCAGTTTCCTATTTTTTGTTGGGAGTATTTTTTTTTCTTTTTTGGGAGTATTTGCCTATTTTCTAGGGAATAAAAGTGGCTGATACACCCTTTATCTGTAGGACTGATAACATGTAGCTAGAAGATGAGGAGAAAGACACAATACAAATGTTTTTAAGGTGAGAAAATGAAGTGGAGGGGGCAGTTAGAAGCTTGTGAAAGAACGGGCATGGGTTGTCCTGCTGTATTGTCTGGAAAGAAACTTTTCTTACGATTTGCCGGCATTGGTGCTTTGGTGTCATCCTCTCAAACAAATGGGATAATCAAGTTTCAAAGAAGATGTCCAGTTCTTTCTCATTACGTGCCTGATCCAGCGACAATACAATGCTCAAAGTTTCCCAGAAATTCATATTATCACCCCAATTCTATTTTAAATAGAAAGCTCAATGCAGAAGAGATGAAGTTTGTTACAAATACATTGAATACATTTAGCACCAAGCTTTATTTCTCCATGGTTCTAATGTCATCATCTAGGTGTTAGCGTTGTGCTACCTCAGCATGTACATGTTGATATCCTACCGCCTCCGAAGAGGGGGCTAGGTAGATGCTGCCCGAAATTCTGGTCACTCGAAGGAAAAGTCTGCTCTCCCTGCCAATGGCCCATACCACACATCTTGAGTACATTTCATAGGTTCAGTTATCCATTCACTCTGATTTCTTCACTTGCTCCCTTACGTTCACTGATATACAGATAACTGTAAAGCCAATATTCTAATTAGATCATGCCCTAATCTTCAGAATATTTGTATTGTGAAATGCTTTATATCGGGGGGGGGGGGGAGGTCGCCAAATGGGTGATCGCGAGCGAACAGTAGCTCGTCTGAGCCTTTGAAGTCACTTGCGCTCGACATTCAGAAAATAAAAACACTGTTTGATGCAAAAAAGTGCTCTGACCATTCACAGGGCTGCAAATCTCTATAGCATATAGGAGGAGTCCTGTGATTGGCCAGAGCAAGTTCCTTGCTCAAAGCTGTGCCCCCATTGGCCGTGGTGGTTCCCATTGTCCTCTGGGGTTAGCCCAGGCTTTCTTCTTTAAAACCACCATGTTGCACAAAACGCTCTGCCAGAATATCTTTTCTGATCATATATGAGCTTTGCTGGGGCTTCGAAGATGAGGACGAGAGTAGGCTCAAGTGAAGATGATACTTCAGGTTAGGTCGGTGGGAGGTGGAAGGTGATTATTTTTTTTCTGCTGTTGAGCTACTGCGGACCCTCCTCCTCCTCACACGCACACATCTGTTTGCACTGTGGGTTGAGGGAGGGCAGCTCGGCAGCAACTGTGTCCATGTTGCACACTTGAGAAATTAGCACAGGGCGAAACAGAGGTATTTAACTATCATGCTTAATGTCTCTGTTTCGTCCTGGGTTAATTTTCAATCATATGAGCTACTTTTAGAAATGGCAGGGCTCAGACGAGCAACCCCTCTCAGGAATTGCTCATTGGATCCCTGCCGTTTCTAAAATTAGCTAATATGACTGCAGAAATCAGCCCAGGATGAAGCGGAGACAATCAGCATGATAGCTAAATACCTCTGTTTCACCCTGGCTGGTTCTCTGCCACAGGATCTACATTTGGAAACGGCTGCTCATTTCCCAAGTGTGGCAGGCTAGAACAGTGTGCGCGTGAAAAGCAATCATACAGACACCGTTTCAGCCTGACACACTTAGGAAATGAGCAGAGCTTGCTCCCCAGAGCCCTGCCATTCCTAATGTGGCTCCTGCTCCTCGGGGTCGAACTGGGCCATAAAATTGTTTCGGGCACCAATTAAAAAGTGACCCACAGTTGTAAATGGCTATTCATTCCTTTTGTGGCACCGTTTTAATAGTACCCAAGGGGGAGTTATTTGATAAAATCTGATGCAAATTGGGCATTTTAAAGAATATATTTTCAGAAACACTGTTCAAATCTTGTCAAAACTACTAGCCATATAGTGAAGTTACATCAAACTGGCCCATTTTGACCCAGAAAACTGGCCCACTTTCACCCCAAAAACTGGCCCACACCAGCATTTTGCGTATTTGATTCAGCCGTGGGTCTATTGCCCTATAGGCCAGTCCCAGCCTGCTGCTCCTGTAACTAAAAATGAGGCCAGGAAGAAGCAGAGACATTAAGTATGATAGCTAAATGTCTCAGCTTCATCCTGGGGTCATTTTATTTTTGGAACGTTCATTCATATGCATACATTTTTGGCAATTTCGGGCACCAATGAAAAAGTGGCCCATAGTTGCAAATGGCAATTAACTCTTTTTGTGACAAACTTTTTGACTAGTATCCAAGGGGAGGTTTTTGATAAAATATGATAGACATTATACATTTTAACAACAATTTATCCAGTACCACTGATCAAAACTATTAGCCGCATCGTGAAGTAACTTATCAAACTGGCCCACACTTTCATTATGTGTTTTTTGGTTGGTGCATTGCCCTATTGCCCTGTAAGCCTGTCCAATTTTGCATATTTGTCACCAAAAACGAAAACAAAACAGTTGTGGGTGCTGTGCTTTTAACTCACTTGACGTAACAGGGTTTCTGGCTGCAGATGTGATGAAGAGAGTTAACTGCTTGCAACCTTGAAGCGTCACTAGAATAATCTCATTAGAATGCAGGCTTGCTTGCCCTTATATTGAGGCAGATTTATTGATATTAGGGACAACATGGTGTGTACTAATGCATTTGTTCATGGCCCCATGCTGTCATCTACAATTGCTTTATTGTTGTACTGGCCCTCATGTAGTCCCATATCACTTGATTTGACAGGCAGATAGTCTCACCATCCATTCATACCAAAGATTCTTGCACAGAGGACGAACTGTAGCAGGGCCAACATTAATGTTCTGCTATGATCATTTATTCAATCAATTATTTTTCCTTTAGGACTTTTAAGGGCAGTCAACAAAGTAGGCTTTTACCTTCATTATCCTTGGTTAAATGCTGTGACTTGGCATAGGTGCATGCCACAAAGTTAATATTTGCAGGAATTGCGAATGTGCTAAAATGGCACTGGTTTTTATTTTTCAACTAAGCAGAACTTTGTGTGCTCAATCATTTTTAAAACTATAAAACACATTGAAATCCTCCTCAGATTAGATTGAACGTGCAGTCCCAAAAGAAACATACAAACTACACTTGGTGAAATCATCATGGATGCATATGTAGGCGGACCATCCAACAAAACGCAAAAGACGTATATTTCCAGCAAGTGGCAGACCAATTTCTTTTTCTCAAGCATAGAAGGAATTGTGTGTGTTTAATCTGCAGTGCCAAAGTTCCAGTGGGAAAAAAGAGTAATGTCGAGAGGCATTTTGCAACAATGCATACAAATTATGAAAATAATTTTCCTAAAGGAAGCCATCTGCGATCCCAGAAAGTAGCTGAATTAAAAGCTGCCCTGCAGATGAAAAAAACATTTTTATCCAACCAGCAAAGAAAGCAAATGCGGCAACAGAGGCACCCTTCAAAGTTGCAAATTATTTGGCAACACAAATGTACTTTTATAGATGGTGCAGTTGTGAAAGGTGCGATGGCTTTCGTGGCAGAGTCAGTTTTAAAAGATTTTAAAAACTGTCCTACAATTATGTCTGCCATTTCAGATGTGCAGTTAGGTGCAACCACAATGGCAAGGAGGGTATCTGCAACATCAGCCAATGGTGATGGGGCAGTTAGAAAAAGATTTGAGCATATGCAATATTTTTTCCATTCAAAGTGATGAGTCAGTTGATGCAAGTGATGCTGCCCAGCTAGCAGTGTTTGCTCGAATGGTGTTTGAAGATTTCACCAACAAAGAGGAATTCTTAGAATTATTATTTCAAAGTGTGCAAAGGCCAAACAGCACAGAATGTTCAAAATATTCCTGGAAGAACTATCTGCTGCACATGGTGTTGTTCTATTGCTAGACACAGAAATCCAATGGCTTAGCAGGGGAAAAATACTACAGAGTTTTCTTTCAATTTTACCAGAAATCAAACACTTCGCAGGGTCAAGAAATGAAGATATTGGCCAATTATGCAGCATTTCCCGCTTCTTGGTTTGTCATTTCTGGCAGATGTTACAGGGAAATTAGATACTCTGAACTATGAACTGAAAGGCAAAGGTAAAACCATTGCTGACATAAGTGCCGTAAAGCCATTTAAGTCCAAACTTAATCTTTTCATTGAACAACTGATGAAAAGGAAAATGCATCATTTTCTTTCTGTAGTCCAAATGCTGATGGAGAATACAGCTAGTGCTGAACTCCTCAACATCGAAAAATACAGCAATCTTCTGATCAGGCTTAAGGAAGAGTTCAGTGACTGGTTCAGGGATTTTGAAAGAATGGAACCATGTTTGATGTTCATCACAAACCCCTTCGTGGAAGTCAATGTTTGTTAATTTACAGAACAAATGCGTGAGCAGTTTAACCTGAACAGTTTTGCTATAGAAATGGAGATTGTCAGCCTGCAAGGGAACATTCAGTGGAAAAGCAGACAATCTCAGACCAATTTCTGGAGCCTTGTTGATTACAAGGAGTACAGTAATTTTTGCAGAGCAGCATTAAAAGTGACTTCTCTGTTTGGTTCCACCTAGCTCTATGAATCTGCCTTTTCAGATATTAACTTCCTCAAATTGAAATTTCAAACCCACCTGACCGATGAACATCTGAGTGACTCCATCCGAGTTGCTATAGTAAGTTACACACCAGACTACAGAGCACTAGTGGATAGCATGCAGTGTCAGCCTTCACATTGGGTGTCTCAATCGTTTTCCTACATTGTAATAGTCTTTTTTTTATGAGACAGCTACTAAAAGATAAGGCATTAAAGAGGTTTTTGAACTTATTAATCGTGAAGGCATATGTCATTCCCTCTTTTTACAAAGGGAAAATAAACAGCTACAAAAATATGAGTACAAGTTCCGATGTTTATGAACATCTCCAACTCCGATTTAGCCCGCAAGTTGCTCTCCACTATTGGCCCTCCACTGAAAGTAGTTCTAGCTCACATAAAGGTTTCTAGACCCCTACTTTATATCCTTGTGTGGAAAGTTGTTCTGTTAAGAAATCTGCATGTGTTTCTATAGGCACCCAGCACTATTTTCTACAATTCCATAATTTGTCTTGCTGAAATTGTGATTTAGTTCCCAATTTGGGCATTTGTTTATGAATGTGTAAGGTATTTTTTCCACAAAACCTGCTTATCTGCTGTTGCTTGCATAATGATCAATGATTGCAATTTTTCATCAGTACTAATAACAATTCTATTTATATTTAACCATTTGAATTCGTTATCTTGGGCCTCAACTGCTCTAACATGCAAAAACTCTTCACAACACAGTACCTATACAGAGAAACACATCATTCAATTGGCAATACAGTATGAGTCTCTGAGTAAGCTTACATTTGGTGAGCTTATGAGGGTTTTAAAGTAATTTGCACTTTCGGTTAAGTGTCACCACATTTGATGTAAGGCGGATGTTTGCACTTTATTCATGTTTTTAACTTTGTTTGAATGGGTTTAATAGGCATGGTCAATTTAATGATGTGTTTCTCTGTATAGGTACGGCGTGGAGATGAGCATTCCCATGTTAGAGCATTTGAGGCCTGAGCTAACGAATTCAAATGAATAAATAGAAATACAATTGTTATTAGTACTGATGAAAACGTTCAATAATTGATTATTATGCAAGCAGCAGCAGATAAGTAAGTTTTGTGGGTTGTGGCTTGATATTGGTTTTTGCTTAACCAGGGATAGACTAACCTCTGCTTAGTAAAAACCCGGGATCTCTCATACTATTTAAATAAGGTATTCTTTCAGCAGAATCTCTGTGTATGTTCATAGAGTGAAGTGAGCAAAGTAATTGTTTTGGTTGGAAAAATAACCCATTGTTTTGTTGACTTTTCCAGCTGAGAAAGTCCTGCAGAACTGCACATTTCACTCATTCGCCAGTGAAGATAATGCAAGTAAGATGATTGCAATGTAAAGTATATCCAATGAGTTGTAAGCTAGTTTGAACTGCAAACCCTGTGTTACTGTTATTGCAAACACTTTTATGGAAACATTCAAGGGCCCACAGCATTTATAATGTTATTTGAATAAAGAAATTGTCTGTGATGAAAGTTGAATTTATGACATTCAAGTTTGTTCTTCTACCAATGCAGGTTTACCAGTGCCGCTATACTCTGGATATGTAAAGAAAATGTAACTGAGCGTCAAAAGGTCCAAGGGATGAGGGATAGCTCAGGGGCAATGCGTTTTTCTTGGAAGCAAAACAAAGCAGCACAACACAGGAAAAATCCTGAACCCGTGCTTAGAAACCACATGTTGGTATTAAGCGCGTTATAAATGAACAATTATAAGTGAAATCTATATTGCATTCTGAAATACTGGCTTTTGCATTTAAGCCTCATACAGTATTAAAACAGCACAGGGATCGCAACTATGAGGCACTGCAATTCAACAGACACCGTATAGCTGGCAACTGGACAACTGTAGGGGCTGCAGTGATGCTTACTGGAAACTTATAGGGACCATATTAGCACGTATTTAAATTCCATAATACATGTGCATCTGGATAACTAGAAGGTCCTATGTGCCACACAAAAGGGATACTAGAACCGATCAGTTTTCACAAACATGGTGTTTCAACTCCCAAGAGAGCAGATTAGAAGTGTTTGAACCCAAAGTAGGTTACTTTGTAACAATTTCGATGTAAATGAATGTATAGTTTTAGGACATTTCCACAAAAATGCAATTTATTAACATTGACGAAAAGTAGCACAAAAAAAGACATGCGTAAACAGGTGGTAGGTGTAGTTTAGTTCAGGAAGTCAAGAGTGAGTAGTGGGAGTAAATGCAGTTAACAAGTGGTATGGAAGAACCCTTCCCTTTAAAAAAGAAGAAAATGTGCACATTCGCAAAAAGATACGTTTAAAATGACAAATTAAATGGATGGGCATGTAACCTTTGACACCCTTGGGGGCCACACTGAAAAGTACAAAAAACGTACAGGTGCTACAATGATGAATACTAGAAAAGCATACCAACGGGCTACTAGATGCCCACCAGAGGCATCATGCAGGGTTCTAGAATTCAGCAAAGGCGTGCTAAACCAGAACTCCGGGCGACAAAAGAAACCTTCAGAGATAGAACTCTACCCATGTGTGGACTGGGAACCAAAAGTGGCCTTGGAAATGTTTTTCATAGTGGTCCCATATTACACTTCTAACTTCTACACAGAGTTTTGGGGGTGTGGGGGACGGAGTTCTCCGCTCAAGAACATTTGGAAAATCTGTCCAAACAGCAAATATTAAAGCACTTTTGTCTCTACATAGGGAGTAAAAAGTAATTTAAATATATATATATTGTTTTACATAAACCATTTGTTAAGAGTGAGGAATAACATACTGAAAGCTTTATAGTACATTATTTCTTCACATGGGTCTGGGGGATGAAGGCAGATTGAAGGAAAGAGTTGGGGTGTTTGAGAGCAAGAATAAGAGAAACAGAAAACCATTTTAGCCATAGAAAAGAGGCCCACGGTGTAGAGGCCCACTGGGAAAGCTCCAGAGTTCCCTGTAGGCTGGCGCACCGCAAACTCTACCTGGAACATACAGGGAGCACACTGACTGCAATTGAAATTCCATAAGGATCACATCCATTTGTACTAAGTATCCATAGAAAACACACTCATGGCATGATTATACTATCTAGCCATTTCCATAAAGAACCCCCATAGCGATTTCACCAATGGCTAAGCGCCTGAGAGGGACGAACACCATTCAAGTATGAAAATGGCTATTATGAAAACAATGGTGTAAGAACGCATCATTGCCTCAAATGCATGAGTATCACAATCTCATATGACCATAAACACCAACTAGCATCCCATTTCACAAGATACATGGGTACTACAACTCTACATGGGCAACACCAGCGGAAAACTAAAGCCATAGGGTACTGGACTGCAATGTGAGTAACCAGAGTACTGTAACTTTAGACCTTCGCTAGGCAGTTTGTGGACAAAACATTCCTTAGACCAAATAGCCAACACAGCTTCTTTTCCTGCCAATGAATACAAATTGTAATGCTTAGCAAACATATTCAGTGATGAAAAGGTGGCCAGCTGGGAGATTCCCAGCAGCAGAGCCCACTTATGCAGACTATAATTAGCTGTCTGGCATCCTACGGAATTTGCCTGAATGCCATCAAGCACCTCATTGTTTGCAAGCCAACAGAAGGATTTCATCCAATAATTATCTTTCCAGAGATCCTGAGTTTGGTGATGGTTTTACCACTTTGGGAGCCAGCAAACTACACAAATAACTGGTCATCAATCCAGTACACCTTGGATTGAAACATATACAAACTGTGCCTCATAGGATCAAGTCAGTGAAACCGATTAACAGTGTTACAGGGACGAGGATGATGAAAGAACACTGAAAATGAACCTTTTGAGAAAGTTGGAATTTCAAGACAACCTGTGAAAGAAAAGTATACCTTACACGTAAAGCCACCCATTCCTGCAGATGCTCAAAAGGAGCCAGAATCAAAAACATCAAAACTACGTTTGAGTTTCAGGGTGGGACAGAAAATGGATTCACAGGGAATGAGCTAAGTAACCCCCTTAAAGATTGCATAGCAGTAGGGATAGTAAATTACAACACTTGCTCAGGTACACTTATGAAATAGTGGCAAAATAATCTTTTACAGTGCTATATTGAAGCCACTGCTGGCCAAAAACTGTTAGAAACTCAAAATAACAGCACAAGGGCACAGCAGCGGCATGCGGCCTGCACCACAGCACGACTTGAAAACCTCTTCCAATGGGATACATTTACACTGCTTGTGGATGGCTGTATTGTAACATCAAGAACATCATAAAGAGGTCCAAACCTTTCCAAAACAGGGCAGCTCAGGTGATCCCAGGTCTAACAGACGTATTTTCATCTACTTAAGCTTGAAAAGCTCCACCAACTCCTGTTGGGACAGAGAATCAAGGGCAAGCTGATCGGCACAGCGCGTGGAGCTACCTGGAATACATGCCCTAAATACCTCTCTAAGCTAATGAATGTGAATATCCCACGAGGACCCTCAGTTTAGCCATAACCTCCCAGGTCTATATGCCCAAATACAATCAGAAACACAGGGGGGGACATCTGATTCAGATTGATGGGAACTGTAGCATTAAATAACCTCCCACTGATCCTTAGGCTTCAGGAAAACCTCCTTCACTTTGGAAAGATCTCAAAATGTTTCCTTTCCAGGCAGAACTTCTGATCTTACCTATACCCCTGCATCTCGCTCCTTGTACTAGACCTTTGAAGAACTCTCAGCTCTACTTTACTTTACTTTAACATTTGTACCACGCATCAGGTACCCGCAAGCTGAAGGGCACACAAACTGCAGGTTCTTGGGCACTCCTTGGTGTGGTCTGTCGGGAAGTTGGAGGAGCTCCTTTGAAATGTGTATTTAACGCTTCCATTCGTGTTCTCTGCTTGCTTGCTCCGCGTGATTCTATTTCTTCTTCCCTGACTAATCTTGGATGGCTCTCATTTCATCTCTGTTTAACATTTTGTTTTTAAAGCCCTCCATGGTCTTGCTTCCCCTTATCTTTCCTCTATTGTTGCATTTTACCTTCCTCTCACACACTTCGTTCTGCTTCTCATCACCTCCTTTTAGTTCCCCGTCCCCCCTGTGCTCAATCCTGTTTTCGATCTTTCTTGCTCTTATAACCTCTAAACGGGAGTACTCTCCCACTTTCTTTTCGTTCTATCACTGTTTATTCATTCTTTCGGGTCTTTCTACAATCTTATCTTCTCTCTGGTTAATAAGGGTTACTGCAACCACAGAAATAGTCTTTGTACTGTGCTTGTTCTTATGTTCAATGCTTTGCTGTATGGTCAAGTGGGAAGGCCTGTTGCAAGATACCTTCACAGACACACACTGGGACATGATACTGACACAGTATATGAAAGGTTTAAGAGAAGCCAGAGCAAAGTTCTCGCAATTCAAAACACTCCATGAATGGCACTGGTCGCTGAGCAAACTACACAAAGCAGGGCTCTGTAAAGAGACCAGATGATGGTGATGCAACAATACAAGCACTAATATGCACAACCTCTGGTTCTATTAAAAATGTAGACAAACCGGGACCAAAAAACGTAGACATAGACACAATATGCAGAACAACAATAGACTGAGATGCCAGAGTAATATTACTACATGACCTACAAGACAGACCAGCCTCGCACATACACCGGAAAAGATGGCAAGTGATTGCACTAACACCAGTAAAAGTATGCATTATCAAGCAGTGGAAATAATTAACAGTATTTGCCGAACGTACCAGTCCGTACCAGTCCTGGCTAGACACAATGTCAAAACTAGCATCATATGAACCAATCATATATAGACTGCAGGACGAGGTACAGACATTCTCAGACATCTGGAGCAATATCTTAGGAGACAAAAAACAGACTATACCCAAGCAGTGAGAAGACAACCTCCCACCATGGTACAACGTTGTTACATCGCCAGTATATTTTCTGATGAGTTTTTTGCCGAAGGTTTTTCAATGAAAAGACTCATTGAAAAATATAGAGGGAGTGGGAAAGGGGATATACAGAGTAGGGACTTATTAATAGGTGAGGGGGCTTGAGGGGGTACCCAACAAAATAAAAAACACATTTTTCAATGAGTTTTAAATAACTAAAATATTTAATTGAAAAGTTCATCGAAAAAATAACTGGCGATGTAACAACATAGAACCCTCAATATGTATGTACGTTACTGATTCACTATGTATATAAGTCTGGATTTGTAATTAATTGTCAATATAAGAAAATGCTAATAAATAATATGCTTAAAAAAAAGAAGTTTTGGGGTGGTGGGGACTGAGAACATAATGCTAATACCTTCAAGTGTGTTCAAACAGACCTCAAGGTGTATTCAGCAGAATCTTTTGTATCTGCCCCAACCTCAAGGAGAGCCGGGCAACATTTGTTGGGCATATGCTGGGCAGCCTCTTGCCCCAATTTCTTCAAGGTGTGGTAGTAGCACATAGGCATGCAGGAGGCATTTGCTTGTCAGAGCCCCAGGCCGCCTAGAGGGCCAGAGGAAAGAGCGTTTCTTCCCAAAGAGACCCACTTCTTGGACACCTTATCCAGTAAGAGGTTTCAGAAGGCATTGCACGTGCTGGAGCCAGAATGCCCAGAATTTCCAGCATAGGGACAGCCAACAGGAAAACTAAATCTCCATGAGCATGCCTGCCCTTCCTGGAAGGCAACTTCCAAAGAGCAAGACCTGTCTCCTGCAGAGCCTCAATGAAATGCAATAGAACCTGAACCCTTGAGGCCCACAGTAAATGAGATCCACTAGCCAGAGAATCCAGAGGAACGCCTGCAAAATCTTACAGCCAGAACATAGCATCCAATGTAATGACCTGGACAAAGCCAACAGAAAAAAGATGTTGAAACTGTTCCTAAAAGTGAACCTGTGCTCAGGTAAACTAAATAATCTACATATTTTCTAGCCGTTCTAATGAGTTAGTGGAAACTTGGGCCAACATACCATTACAGGGAGCTGAATTCCTGATCATAGCACTGTGAGATGGCACCTCATCCAAAGGCCCAGTATAGCATTCTAAAACAGACAGTGCAGTGGACGTGTCCAGATTGAGATAGGAAGATTACAACGCGGAAGGATTGGTTGAATTTGATTTTGTCTAATTTGTTTAATGAATTTGGCCGCCAATATATTTTGGGGGCCAGGAGTAATCGTGATAATAAATATAGGGCGCATTCGGATGGTGGTGCAGGAGGTCTCGAAATAAAGAAGAAATAAAATTCGACAAAATCGTATTCGACAAATTCTTTTCGATGTAATCATAGATCCGTCCAGATCGCTATCTGCAAGGTCGTCAGAGTCTCGGCCAGCAAACTACCAATCCTGGCGGAAACCTGTGACAGAAGTAAGGGTGACATTCTCCACATCGTCCCCATCAAATATGCTCTAAAATCGTGCTGAGCCATGTGTCCTTGTGACCATCAGGGCTTGATAACGTCCCATGTCACAGCATTGGTGTCATAAAAAGAGTCGGACTGAGTGCTGGATGGGGATCTGGCGGTGGCACGGCAGGAGGGCCCTTACAGCATACTAGAGGTTTGGCACCAGAGACCACCGGGGCCCAAGTCCAAATCTGTGAGTGTGCAAATGAAGGCAGCAAGGCCCATTCAGGCAAGTCTTGGCTGATGAAGGAACGGCAAATCCGAGAGCATTGTGCAGGAAAATGGCCAGAATGGACCGTCTGAAAGCTTTCATGTGGACTATGAAAGATGTCTTGATGGGGAGGGCTATTTCCGTATCATTTCCAAAATTCGAATAATTTCCCATTTCCTGCTCTGCTTTGGGCCTTTGAGAATGCCAGCCTGCCACGAGCAGCCCAAGAAGAAATGCTGTCTGGAAAAGCACTCACTCTGAACCCTCAATCTGGCACCTTTGTGTTTCTTCTTTGTGGACTGCTTGTCCTTCTTGGCAGGCTGTGCCTCCTGCCAAGCATTCTTATGGAACCTCATGAAAACTTAGCAACACGCATGCCCTTGGAGTACACGGCCTGATGATGTTATGCACACCAATGCGCTGGAGAAGGTGCAGCTGCGGATCTGAGACCGACATTTGCTTCTTGCATGTTTCCCAAGTCTAACCTTGATTAGTGAGGACACATTTTAAAAAATAGTTTAAAATCTTTCCAAGGTGATGCCTGTTGCACTTGGAAATGGGAACAGAGTAATCGGAGCATGCTTGGTTCCCTATATGCACCAGCTGTGCCACATCTGGTGATGGGGGCATTCATGAGGTATTATGGAGGCAGACTGTCCAGGTTGCGCCCTGTTAGCTGCATTAAGATCTGTGAGGACGGTATCCTTTAGAAACATTTAGCCTGCTTGTTTTTCCTGAAAGCAAACAGACTCATTATGAGCTTGGTGCTATCTCAGCAGTAATTCCACTGAGAAACCATCAAACGGTATTACCATTACCTGCACTTGGCGTGGAACTTACCACAAAAGCACTTGGAAATCCTCAGCTGCTCCCTGCTCCTGCTCCTGCTGCGAACGCTGCTCTAACACGGAACGCTGCTCTAACACGGAACGCTGCTCTAACACGCTTCCTGGAGGAGGCGTGGCAACACCGGCACGTGACCCCATCACGTGACTCGGGCCGGCCTTCAAAGGGCAGAGGCTGCCGCCCGCTCAGTGCGTGGAACTTACCACAAAAGCACTTGGAAATCCTCAGCTGCTCCCTGCTCCTGCTCCTGCTGCGAACGCTGCTCTAACACGGAACGCTGCTCTAACACGGAACGCTGCTCTAACACGCTTCCTGGAGGAGGCGTGGCAACACCGGCACGTGACCCCATCACGTGACTCGGGCCGGCCTTCAAAGGGCAGAGGCTACCACCCTTGTGGCGTTAAGCCCGTCAGGAGTAAAGCCCAGTGACTGTTAAGCGACTGTTAGGCACTGGTGGCCTCACTCCACGTACTGTTGGCGAGCCGTCATAAATAATGACTCTATCGGCAGACGGCCCCCAGACCCGAAAAAAATCCTTACAGCAACGGTGCTCTACAAATCCTTGGTCGATGATGAAAGCTGCAGTCGGCACAAAGGTAAGTAAAGCTACGGGACGTGCACTTATGGCTACAAAGGAGTCACTACCAACAGAAGCTTGCAGCTCTTCAAAGCACCTAGCCTTGTTATCTCTCGAAGAGCAATGCGCACAGACTGATGCTGTAACTCCACCTGTATTGCTCATAGTTCCATCTCATGCCTTAGCAACACAGGCAGACAATCCTGATTCATCGAGACTCCTCTCCATTAATTTGGAATACAATCCAGCATCTAATGATGAAATCTCACTTGTCAATAAAACAGACATATCTGCAAACAGAGCGAGTAAGGTGGACTCACCGAACTCGATGAACGTGTTAGGGGACATTCCGGCGCCTCGGTTCGATGTTAAGACATCTGAAACATTACGAACGACGCAACCGGCCATAATGGCATCTACACCCTTTCATAACAACAACTCCATGAATGCTGTTGGTCTTTCTACAGACAAAGGTATCTTGTCACATTTAGTGACCGATGAAGAACTGTTAACAATCCCTAATCTTTAGTCGGGAAACCTTGCGACGAACAATTTATTTCCCAAACAAGCTCTGAACAATAAACGACCTTCTACGCCAACTGTGAGGCTGACTTGTCGCCCCACAGGCAATGACATTCTATTACAGAAGGGAAGCGCTTGTCACTTCCCGGTTCAGTCGCGTGGCCCCAAGAGCGCACTGGTCAGCACCGCAAATTTAATGATGGCCCCTGCTAATATCTCACGTTTCTTGGTCACCACCAATCCAATTTATTCCCGAACTGATCCTCCTACTCTAAAAATAGCAGGTCGCACTGCTATAGGAACAGCCTTTGAATGCACCGAATCTGACAACGATAGCGCTTTGGCATGTCAAGCTCCAGACGTTGGTCGCTCTTCCATCTCGAGTGCAAACGACCAGCTCAGCGCCGTTCAGCCACTTAGCACCCCTCAGCCACCGGCCCCCGCACTCAATCCACTCCCCATTCCATGCGATCGGAGTGTGATTGCTCGGGCAAGTCGCCTGCAAAGAGTCGCCGAGCTAAAAGCTAAATGCACCTCCATCATACCTCCTGTATGTGAAAATTCAACGCCGAATGCAAGTACCCCACACCCAAGGCCATCTCAGTTCGGTGAAGAAGCTCATCCGACGATTTCTGCAAAAATATTTACCACTTTTAATCCGCATTACAACTTAGACAATTCTGTTGGCTCCTTGTCCCTTCAAGACTCCGCACCTCAGTCGTTTGGCATTTCACCCGAAGCGCTTTCTCAGATACATAACAACGTCTTAGCTGCCTCGGCTGTTGCCTTAGCTCCATTCACCAAAATTTTTGAATCATTGATAGGATCAATAAGTGACCAAGGTGCTGCCATTTCGAACCTAACGGCAAAACTCGATAAACTTGAACACTTCTCGTGCTTCCTTCAAGCCCAAATGACATCAAATACTGAAAATGCGGCGCGATGGCAAGACAGGTTGAGCGATCTCGCTGCTCGTCATCACTGTCAAAACGATTCTCTAATGGAAGGCTTGCTGGACGCCGTGAAATGGATGCGAAAAAACACAACCCTGGCCTCCCGAGACCCTTGCAAGAAACAAGAAAATCCATCAAGATCCCCCCGTTCTCAAGTTTCGACCGCACCTGCGACACTCGGAAAAAAACCATCGCTGTATGATCCAACAATGAGCCTTCCGGCGCCCTCTTATGACACTTCTGTTTCAACCTCGGAAATGCAGGGACCAGTCCCGCAAACAAGCAGCCTCACAATAAAAGAAATCTCGTTACAAGGACATGTACCGGCACAAACCTCCAAATCAGTGAACTCATTTAATATATTCAAAGGGCCAGCAAAAACTATCATTACAAACGTCGAAACTTATCTGAAAAAGCCTGCCGGACAAGAGGCAGAGCTTTCTAACAAAAAAAGCACTCATCCTAAACAAAAACAGCAAATCAAAAAAAATTTTTTATAAGGAATCTAACAACCCCCAAAAAGACAAGTCTGTTTACTCGGCATGTTCATTCAGCGACTTTAATAAAACCTTCAAACAATGCACCATCAAGATCTACAGGTGCTAGACCGAGTCCCTCAAGGACCTCAATAAAACGACGGCGCATAGCCTCCAACGATGCTTCCACTATAAACGGTTCTCAAGATTCCTCTGTTGACCTATGTGATCTATCGACCTACTCAGCTGATCTTGAGAATTCCATCAATGCTTCTCTTGTAGCTCCAGCTGTAATATCAACCGGGCCATCAATGGGGGAGAAGCTAGAAACAAATAAAACATCGAAGATCGCACAATCAAGGACCAATGCCCGACAAATTTTACCCTCAATAAAGAGGAAAGCCCAGCAACCATTAAGTTGTAGGCTAAATCCCAAACACACGTCGAATCAGCTAAAACTGTGCTTGCCTCCAATGCAGCGCGCTCCCGGTCCTGCTAATTTTGAGCCTCAAACTAGTAAGTGGAAACTCCGTCTCCAAAATATCCACTCAGACGGCAACGAAGTCAACCTAAATAGAGGAAACATCCTAAAACTGTTCGCATGTATACCTCCACTGCGAGCCATCTCGTCAGACGACATCAAAATTGTGGAATATATAACAGAAGCGTCTTCCGACCAAGTGATTCTCCATATTTCATCGACGGCGGTAAAAAATATGCTACTTCAAGCAAATGAAGATCTCCTACTTTACGGCTTCGATCTCACCCTTGAACCTCTCACAACGAGAGGCGCTTCATCTTCCAAGATAAATCGTGACCATGAAGCAAGTAACGGCACCGCCAGGCGTCAGGCTGTGCGCCAATCTCTAGTTTCATCACCCGACATTTTAGACGCTGCCACGCATCAATCATTTGAAAGAAGAGCCAATAACGCAAAACGATTCCCAAATGGACCACGCAAACAACAATGAGCCGACGTCAAACAAAAGGCACTGATTCTACTGTCATGGAACACGAGAGGATTCACGCACTTGTTTAACACTTTCCAAGAATCCTTGGTGAATGTGTTTGCGTTATGTCTACAGGAAACGTGGCTACGGGATCCCCCGACTCGTGATGGATTCATTACGCTGATAAATCCAGCTAGAAAGAACCCAAAGGGTCGACCATTTGCAGGCTTGTTAACTCTTTTGAAAATCCAGAACTGGTGGTCGCTCGTTAGTTCCACGAACCCTAACCCATTCGTGCAAAGTACTTTGCTCAAACTTTCATTAAGAGCCACCGTCTCCCATCTTCTAATAATAAATGGATACTGGAATCCTGCCATGATTTCTTCAACATCTTTCATTCAGTCAATATTGAATGAAATAGATCACACTTTTGTAGAACACAACAATGTTTCTGTACTTATCTGCGGCGACCTCAACTGCAGTTGGTTTAAATATGATCCACTTACTAAACTAAATGTCCGGCTTCCGGACCTTGAAGTAGCTAAGCGAGGCCAAACTTGGTCAAAGGAACTTCTGGCACGCAACTGCCAGATGCTAAATGGAACAACAAAGGGCGACTTTCCTGCAAATCCGACGTGGCATAGCATGGCTCGAACAAATACCCTCGACTATATTTGGGCCTCGGCGGACCTCTTCGATAAGGTTTCTTCCCTCAAAGTACGGCCAATGTCATCTAGCGATCATAACCTGCTGCGGCTTGTTTGGCATGAAGAACTCTGCAAAACGCCAGACAAATATTCCTTTCAATTACAAACAAATGCTGCAGGCAATCGATTAGTAATCAATGGATCAGCTATCGCTAATCTATGCCACAGCGTAAACGAATTTGAGACAGTAGAATATACACATCTGCTGATGGACCACAGTCAAATAATTTCCAACTCAAGAACGTACGGATCACTCCCGAAACATCTATATAGTTCTGAAATCGGACTGGCAAAAAAACTACTAAGGAAAGACCTCGGGCAAATTAAAAGAGAGCCGTGCGATCTACGCTGCAAGGCAATGAAGATCAAGGCCCGACGGCAAGACTATCGAAATTGGCTAAGATCACACTCAACCATCATCGATCAAGGTCGAGCAGAAACGATGTTAAAACTTCTTGTACAGAAAAATACCCGTGAAATCTGGGCCATCCTGAATAAGGGCCGCTCCAAATCATCGCCAGCAATTTCTAATGAAATCACCGGCGACAAATGGCGCGAATACTTTACCTTAATGTATGAAAAACCTGAGTCTGAAGATCCCCCGCAGCCTGACGTGACACTCTCTACCTGGGACATCATACCTTCTTGCAAAGAGATTGAATATGCAATCTCCAAGCTGAAAAATTCAAGAGCTGCTGGGCCAGACCAAATATCAAATCTCATGCTCAAAAAACACAGTGTACACTGGGCGAAATTTATTCACGAGCTGTTTTGTCGGATTACAAGCTGCAAGAAACTGCCTTCCTCCTGGTGCAGGGCTATTGTAGTTCCGATATATAAGAAAGGATGTCGAGCCGACCCTTCGAACTATCGCCCGATTGCCCTTCTAGATACTATTGGGAAAGTATTCGGATCCTTTTTGCGCCAACAGCTGGTGAATTGGGCAATCTCAACAGGAAAACTTGACTGTCGCCAAACAGGGTTCACGAAAAACGTGGGGACTGATGTGAATCTGACAATACTATCATTTTTAAAGCTGTCAGCGATGGAGGCGAAAACAAGAATCTTCCTGGCGTTTGTCGATCTTCGACAAGCATTTGACGCCATAAATAGGACCAAACTATGGGCAAAACTACGTCTGTGGCATTGCCCAGAGTCTTTGTTAGAGCCCATCATCGCCTTACACTCCAATACGTCCATCCAAGTCAGAGTCAATTCACAAGGCGATCTTACAGATCCAATAAGAACATTTAAAGGCGTCAAACAAGGCTGCCCCCTCGCAGCAGACCTTTTTAAACTCTTTATAGCTGACTTACCCGAGTGGCTAAAGTCTGTTCATTGTATTCCACCCAAGCTAAACGGAACCTTCATTAATCACCTGGTATACGCGGATGACATAGTGTTGGTTGATCAAACCCAAATTGGCCTTCAACGTCTTCTTCTTCGCCTGCATGAGTTTCTAACCTCTAACGAGCTCTATCTAAACACAGAGAAAACAAAAATCATGTGCATCGGCCAAGGTAGATCAAAAAAAGACAGGTCTTTCCAATGGCACATAGAAAAAAAAGTGCTAAATGTTGTTAAGTCTATTCGCTACCTTGGAGTAATGGTCAATGACTCGGTTTGCGAAGCTGCATGGACCGGTGATCTGAAGGACAAAATAAAGATCCTGAGTCTCCAAGCTGCCAAAATAAATATTGACTACGGGAAATTTTCTATCGCTCCCGTAGTAACGTTCTATCTTCAAAAAGTAATCCCAACTATTACTTTTGGCAGCGAAGCAGCCTTGAATATCAACCACAACCTATGGTGCCAACTGGAGGGAAAGTTTTGGAGACGTGTCCTGAGCCTTCCGAATCAAATCTCCATGTCGGCTCTGAGATATGAGCTAGCTTTGAATTCCATGTATATGACAATTGTCTGGAAATCTCTATCTACCTTGCGCAAAATATTACTCAGCTCTACCATCCCAGCATATAACATCTTTAAGCTGGGGCTGGAAACCACCGACCATGTCCTCATCCACACATGGAAGCTCAAACTAAATTCTATCATGGCTGACGCAGGCATATCGGAGGAAGAGCTAGTCAAGCGCCCACAACATGCCAAGAAGAAGATAGCGGAATGGGATTGGATCACAACCTACAATACCCGCCTAGCCCTTAAATCAACCCTGCCCACTTCCAGAAGTCAAGTTAAACTGAATCTTCAACCAAAATATCTCACAAACTGTCCGTCTCGCCACCACAGGGCACAATTTCTAAGGCTGCGACTGAACGCTTTAAATACTAATGAGACGCTCTGGAGGCAAAAGAATAATGAAACAGCAAATAATTACTGCCGCTTTTGCAAAACCACAGAAGTTGAATCTCTAAAGCACCTAGCTATACTGTGCCCAATGCTGACAGATCTCCGTGAGGTGCATCTAAATGAATTTAAAACACAATCCGAGGAACCCGATGATTGGTGGGATAACGCAACAGCAGGTCATAATATCAAGCTCTCTTGCAACCTCATCAACTTCTTTGATGAAGCCCTAAAGTCAGTACCCAACTGAAGGCCGCCAGTATCTGAAAGATCTGCCCTCTTGGTGGCTGCTCTTTCCGGTAACTGTGTTACCATAAAAATGTGTTACCCTAAACTACAACATTCATTGCTAAATCTAACTAAGAATACCCACGGTGGAGATGGACGAAGTAGAATTTTTTTTTTTTTTTTTTTTCTTTTGGAAATGTAACAAAAACATGATACGAAAATATCAAGTTGAAGTTTTACAATAAAAAATAAAAAAAAAATAAAAAATAAATTACCTGCACTTGGTCTGTGTATTACCACCGGTGGTATTGCCACTGGATTATAAGTGTTGGAAGGCGGTGTCAGTCCCAAATAATAGGTCTTTAATGTGGATTTCGGCTGTATTACAATGGGTGGGATTACCACCGGCAGCAATACTGCCGATTTAGCTATTTTTGGGTTTCCACTGCATTACCAGTGTTTTTTACCACACTGCCAACTCGTAATGAGACCCAAAATGTTCAGGAATATTGAAAAGTGAAAAAGGAGCCTTATAATGGTGCTTTAAATAAACCTACTCACTAGCTGTGTTAGTAAACACAGAGCTGAAGGGCAATTTATCACTCCATATTTAGTTTCAGTTATGCATTTTAGCACAATATGCTGACAACTAACAAGGACGCATTATGTGAGACTGGCAAAAGGGTGAGGCATGGGAGTGCAACACTAAAACAAAGAAAATCATTTCAGAATAGCGAATGCCTGAAGCACCTCCCAGCAGAAATTGTAGGTAACAGAACAGCAAAGTCCTGGAACCCAATAAGAGTGGTCAACATAATTAACTGACCAGTTGGATCAATCAGCATACGGGTTTATGGGACACCTGCTACATGCTTTATTTCATGTCATATACTGTCGTGTCATTATTTCTTGTAATGGTATAAGCTGCATTATATAAGTAGCCAAGTGATCTGCCTAGAACTCCTACCATGCAGGGCTCAGAGATCTGCCTTTCACAAGAAGCGTTACAATGTATGTTTATCTTTGCGATTTTAAAGCCTGAATCAGCCATACAAATGCTAACATTTTACATCATCCTGTTTCCTTGTCTACTCAGTGGCCAAGTCTTAGCTCATGGTTGAAAACGTTTCTCAAGAGCAACGGTTTTTCATCTTCCCTGAGTCGCCGGTAGTTTGGTCATGAGTTAGATTGTAATACTGTCAAGCTTCATATGGCTTCATTCTGACTTTGCCGGTATCCTGGCGGTAGAGCTGCCAATATACCAACAAATGTAGATATCATTTCCGGCACTGAGTGACGGTGTAAATCCCCATTCATGAGTCCCACAGTATAAAGATGAGCCTACACACATAGGATGGTAACTGGTTCACCATTTATTTCCAAGATACATTCAAGTATAAAGACCCCCAACCACCCTCATCAGTGTCTCTCTCCAACTGCCTTCAAGAGGTCTGCACATTCCCAACCTTGTCCAGATTATGTATTGTGCCCACATATGTGGTAACCAGCCCTGGGTCTGAGGGTAGGGCAACTGGAAGTGGAAACAAGAATAGAGGGAATAGCAGCAGCCGATGGCTTAGAGGGGGGGAATGTGTGAATTTTATGAAGATGAGGCCATTTTTGTTTCTGTGCTGATGTGTGTGAGACTTTTGCCGGTGTTGAAGAGGTGATTTATAGATGCAAGTTGCATGGTCATACAGATACATTGTGGCCAAACAATCCAGATGTAGACATCTTAATAAGTGAATGGTTTTATTGGAATATGAAAGGAGCAGCACTTTAGGGAGGGGAATGCTATGAGCAGAGCAGTCGGTAAAGTTAGGATTTGACTACATCTGATAAACATAAGGAGGTGAACAATCAGTTGTGCAGAGGGGAGCGTAGGACAGGTGAACGCGACAAGTAACAGACTCAGGCTAAAACGATGGAGTGGAAGCTTCTCAGAAGAATTTCCTGTGGGTTTGATTAATTACAGTTTCCCATCTCTCACTTTCTGCTGGCTGTAGAAAAATAGCATTGGTGTACACAATATATGGAGTTGCAATAAAAGCTTGGCGAAGCACCTTGCAGAATTTGTAGGGATCTTGCTGTTGTCTCAATACAACAGTTATTAAACAATGAAGGATCCTAGAAGCACGTAATCTAGAAGAGAGAGAGGTGAAGCCACTTAGATGCCTTTCTCAACAAATCTGCAGGTGTGAAATGGTTACTTCCTGTGGTTCATTGCAAAGCAAGTCACAGAAGTGTTTTTTCCTTAGTGAAGGTGAAACCATTTGGTGTGCTAGGACTGCCCTTTGCTTACTGGTGACCACACCTTTAGACTGTACCTACTAGGATGTTAGATTAGCGGGCACCGCATGGCTGACACTGCCCCTGTTTTTCTATTGTATTCAGGCATCACAGCTGCAGCATTGGCGACGATTGCATGCATCGTTGGTATCCTGTGCCTTCCCATCATTCTCCTGCTTGTGTACAAGCAGCGGCAAGCTGTCTCCAACCGGCGTATGTATTGATTGTTCCTCTTGTGGCTGTCCTTTCTCTACTGTGATAAGTATGGCGCTTTCAAGTATCCGCCTCCTATTGCCATTACTTAGTCTTTTCATATTTTCAGGCATCACAGGTACTAAGGGCAGTGTGTAAAACAGTGCTAGCGCAGCACACATCACAGTTTAAGACTATAGGGGAGGAAGGATAGCTCAGGGGCAATGCGCTTGTCTTGGAAGCAAGACAACGCAGCGCAACACCGGTTAGAATCCTGATCTTGCGCTTAGAAAGCACTTGCTGGTATTAAGCGCATTCTAAAGGAACAATAAAACAAAAATAAAAAAGCAGACTTCCCAAACACACACTATTACCCTGGCATAGCAAAAATACAATACATTCAATGTACATTCACTCGCCTTCAAGTTGATGTTGAGAAATCCAATTATTAAAAACAAGTTTGGGTAATAAGCCACAACACCTCTGTGAATAATTTCCCTATATGCTCTATGTCCGTTCAAAAGCAACTTTGGAAACGCAGGACTGTATGACTCTATAAGCAACACCATTTTACAATATCACCCGCTCTCATGACACAGTGGAAGGTGCAGGGCTCTGAAGCTGATGGGATATGATAGGTTATTTATAACACGCTTAATACCCAGAGGTTTCTAAGCACGGACCCGGGGATCGAACCTGTCTTGCTCTGTGTCGTCTTGCTTCCAGGGCGAGCACGTTGCCCTGAGCTATCCTCCCAAGCCAAACACTACTACTGAAGTGTTTATTTAAAGAGGGCTTCAAAGAGTCACGCGTTTAAAAAAAACAAGTCCAGATGATAAGCTCCTCCCAGTTCTAAAACACAATTGACAACTGGAGAAACCGTTTAGAGGCTGTCATGGGTTACACCTACATAGCATAGGCTGCCCACGTGTGTACCCCTGCATTGCACACTTTTATATATACACTGCACACTTTTATATATACACTTCAGATCTTTGATCTTGCCTTGACGTTATACCCATAGACAGAGGTTCTTCTCTATATACATTGGTCTAGGAGGATAAATACCCCTTAGCTTCTTAGTATAAAGGGTGATACTCTGCAGATACTTATCTGGAGGCAACAACACGCAACCCTTCCAAACCACGCAACCCGGACTTCACAAGCTGTCAAAGACATGTGCTCAGGCATATCGTGCATAATAATTTTTTATCAATATTTCCCCCCAAAAATATGCAACAAAAAGCAATACTCTTTTTTGTTCTTCTTTCGAGTCTAAGACAAATGTGTTATTTACAGGCACAAAATAATGTAGTTGTTGGGAGGTGGTAAACTTCGGGCACTTTGAGAGTTAGTGATGGAGAGGCAGAGACTAGAATGGCGTTCTATGCCGGGGCCTTGATTGTTAGGCCTAAGGCTTTGTTGAAGGGGTAGTTTGTAGATGCGGGTGACATGCCCTTACAGGTAAGGAGTGTAAAAGAATCCAGCTGTAGGGAGCTTAGTCAGGGAATGGTCTTACTGTGTCATGGCAGAGCAGACCTTCAGAGGGGCAGAGGGAATTTGCTGTGTAGTTGAGAAGTAAATGTGACAAGTATTTCACGCCCCATGCTTCTTACTTTTCCTCACTCTTACTGGGCGATATCAGTAATGGCAAATCAACATTAAGGATGGACGGCAAATCGCAATATAACAATATTAAAATGCGATGCAACATGTACCCCGTACCTGTGCCTATATTGAGGAGATATCATAGAAATAGTGGCATGGAATGTAGTGTGGGTCCTAAATATCCCGTCAAATTCCAACTGGAGTCCTCCGGATCTAGCGCCACGTAGGCCCATTAAAATAGACCTACGCAGCGCTAGAGTAAAAGGCTCACCCCCTCATTTAGGCTGGGTTTAGGCAAATGTTTTTGTTTCTTTTTTACGTATAGGGAATCATTTGAAACATCTCGAAAATGTGCCTTTTTCCACAATGAAAAAATTGAACGATTTTTGGCACCAGTTTTAACTTAGTGAATATGAAATGTGTTACTTTGAACATATTTATTATTAATGTGTTATTGTGACAAAGAATTACTGTCAGGTTTAACATTTTCGGAGATCTGGGGGTGAGTCCCATTTTGACAGTGAATTTTGAATCACACAAATGACAAAGTAATTTATGATCGAATTAATTTGCCCAGTTGATCATTAATAATGTACACTTAAGCATTCACACAACTCTTGTGAAGCTGTTATCAGACGCTTCAGAAAGCGGTGGGAGAGAGAGGGTTAATGATGGCTCCTGATCCAGAACTCCTGACAAAACAAACAAGACCAAATAATCAAAATAACCAAGACTCAGTATTTTAAGTGATTGAGTGGCAATACGAATAAAAAACACACTTCAATTCAATCACTTAAGAAATGAAAGGACGACCGTCCTTACATACAATTTCGAAAAGCAAGAATGTATTAATCTAAAACACTAAAAGTAAAGATTCTAAAAACAGAGCTTAGAACACCGTTAGCAACGGTGCCGGTGCTTCAGTTTCCCCACGCCCATGGAGGCCTACGGGACTCAGCGGGAATGGAAAGTTACCGAATCTGCCGCCTGGCTTCCTGCTCTGCCAGGACTTGTAATGTTCTGATGGCACCGCTGAGATCTAAACATGACTTAAACCAAAATATAATACATAAACTGAGGGAGCAGCCACCACAGAGTGCGAGAGTACCTGCCACTGGGCCAAAGGGCCGAGCTGACCATACCAGGTACAAAAGCACTCAGAAAATATAAACTTCCGAGCGATTTATAAAGACAGGTGACAAATGGTCTTCACACTGGCACGGCCTCATACTGAAGGCAGAGGGAGGAAACACTTAAATGAAAATACAAGTAAACCAGGTATACTTTTCAAATGAACATGTTAGTGGCATAACTACATCATGCACTCACTCCCTTCATGAACATACGTTCTGGCCCGCGGCGCAGTCACTCGAAGCCGTGCTGTGAAAGAGGGCCGCTTAGGGACACAATGACAGGCGCACAGGAGTGAATAGGGGCTCTGGGAAAGGAAATAGCAAGGAAGCTTACAATGCCACATCCTTACGAGTTTACACACGGGCTGAACGGCGGCGTGGGAACTTCAAAGTTTGTCCACACCCCATAAATAAGTGTGTGTGTGAAACTGAGGCTGTTGGGCTCCACATGCTCAGCTGCAGTGTGCGTTCCAGTGGGCGAGGGACTGAGGAGCCAACAGGGTAATGTGAATTCCTTCTAGGGGGGAGTTCCAGGCTAAAGTGAACAGTCGAGTTACAATCTTGTGCTCTTATATATGTTTCCCTTTGGTCTGTTTGTAAGTTTCCCTATTTCGGTCGGGGTCGAAGTCGCAGAGAGGTGAAAAGTTTGCCACACATGACACAGTTTTGACCGATTGGAGAATTCGGGATTAGATCCTAGATCATTTCATTCCAAATTTGAGCCACTAGGAGGCCTAGCATTGTGAAATATTCCCTCACTCCCAACAACTCCGAGGGATGTCTGTGTGAAATCCAGTTTCTGGCTTCGGTGTACAGTATGCTCACTGAGATGTTATCCTGGCTGGCCCTGTGGTTGATACTCGTGAAATGGCATATTTAAATGAAATGTGTGCTCGATTATTAAAAATAACAGTTCTCTTCTCTTGTTTTCTTTTGCTACAGGAGCACACGAACTTGTAAGAATGGACAGGTGAAGATTTTTGTATACTCACCCACTAACTTTTTTTTGTGCGATCTTTAAAAATGTGCTGTGTTGCCTTTGGCAGGTCAATGATGGGTAATGATGCACACGCATGCTTTACAATGTGGCTGCTTTGTCCTTGACACAATAAGCTAAGAGGCCAGCCATTAAAGGCCAGCAATCTAAAAGGACGCGCCAAAGTTGAGCCAGCGAAAACAAAGCCTTACTTTAACGTTTATGAGGCAATGGTCTAAAAACAGTGGGCCTCATTCCGAGTACGGCGCTAACCAATGGTGCTATTAACGCCTTGGTTGACGCCGTACCCGGACCGGCAGCGCCTTGGTGGATGGCGGAATCACCGCCCCATTCCAAGGTTGGCGGGGCGGTAATTCCCCATTCACCAAGGCTCTTCCCCATTCCCAAATGAGCCCCCATAGGGCTCAATGGGAATGGGGAAGATGCAAATAACGGTGACCGTTCATTACGGTCACCGTTATTGGCTTAGAGGCCCCTTTGCGCCCTCGACTTTAACACCTGCTCAAAGCAGGCGTTAAGGGCGAGGGCGCAAAGGGAAGTCGGAGTATGGCGGTAAGGGATTACCGCCACCGGTCTCGTTACCGGTGGCCGCTATCCCTTACCGCCATACTCGGAATGAGGCCCATTGTGATGTTGGCACTTGGCAGAGCTGCCACCAGAAGGCGCACACACTGCTAAAGTTGCTTTGCCTAATAGTGGGACTTTCAGTATTTGGTGGAAATCCTCTTGTGCCAATCCGACATTAACTCCAGATTACTGTGGTAGTTAAGGCTCATGTTAAACTTAACTGCCGGAGTGGGCGGAGCCTGCAATGCTCCCTTATGGGAATTCAGGACAAACATACATCCCCCTAAGCACTTAAGCAGTTAAAGTGGGTGGAATAGGAATAGAAGCGTAAAAGCAAGGCAGAAAGGGGGCACAGAGCGGAGGGCAGATCTCCGCTGTGCACTCCTCCTCAGTCTTGTCATTGCGTTTGTTTGTGTATCGTCGTGGAATTTCATGCAGGCGTTGGTGGATTCAATTGGAAACCATTACGAAATGCCACCTGCAAAGCGTATTTACCGGCTTTTCACCAAATGGAAAGGAAAAGGAAAGAAAAGCGAGTTTGCCTGATTTTCCTTTTTCCTTCTCTCTGTTGCCTTTTGAAGTTGTAAAATGTCATGCATGGAACCCAACGGCAGGTAAGTTGTCAACAGCATGCAATTCACTGTTTTTTGTAAAATGGCCTTGTCCCTGTTGAAATTCTAGTCTGCCGTCCACCCACTTTTGAAAGGACTTGCCCTGGTATGCAAAAGTATGCAAAGGAAAACTGACTTTACATATGACCTTCACATATTTCTTAGGTGTAAGTGAGAGGAACATGCGTTTTCCGCTTTCATTCGCTGGAAGTCAACTGCTACGTTGCCTGACAGGAAAGAGTGACCCCGTTTTGAATGCTCAGAGGAGAGACAAGGGGGGTCTTCAAGTGCAGATACCAAGAGCCAAATTCGCACCATGTTTTCAGGTTCTCAACACAAAATAAAATTGCCCACAGCGAATATAAATGGGAGCTATGTACGCAGCCACTGGTTATCCTGAAAGTGATTGTGGCTCTGAAGGACTAGGGACAGCCGGGCCAGGCGTTTTGCTTTGTGATGCAGTCTTGGCGTTGAGTAATCAGACTTGTTAGCAGAACTAGTTCATATCCGCGAGGACCCAATACAGAAGGCATAGTCACAAATTCAAAAAACAAACATGCTTTTTCTTTAAGCACTATTCTCAAAAAATGAATTGTGACATTTGTAAATTAGCGTAGAGAGTTCTCACATTTTGTTAATAGGAACCCCTAAATGTTCTTCTTCCAATAACAATGTACTTGTGCATGGATGGCAAATACAAGGAATTACAATAATCCAGGCTTGAAAATGCTACATCCTGTGCGAGATGCGACTGCATCTCTTCCCTGGTTAGAGAGGATTGGCTGTTTCCACATGAATCGCGGTTTAAGAGTCAATGGCCTAAAAGCGGTGGCAATAAAGGAGAAATGTGATGCTGGGTGGCACTCTATCCACTCCTTGCTGCATTGTGCCATGCTTGATAACAATTCTTCAAAGATAGCACATAATCAACTGCGAATCGTGCAGCTACTGCTGTTGTATCAATACCCTACCCGTTGAGAGAATGCGATGCCATTGTCTTGGCAAGAAGTCAATGTCCACGCTGGACGGAAGGGAATAACCACCCTTCATTACTTGTTTAGTGTTTTATTTTTTATGAACGCACCTAATACCATTCCTGAGTTTATTGCGTCTCCAACTGCATCAGCATCGTGATGCAGGTAGAGAGGCAGGGTTCCCTGACTGGCCGATCTTGAACATTTGCTACGGGTAGGCAGAGACCATAGAGATCTGCTGTTGTGACGGCTGCCATGTTTTTACATGGTGGCTCATTGACAAATCGCCCTTGTGAGTAAAACGGCGCACGGCAGAGGTCAAGGGAAATTCCCCCATGGACCTGTGATCCCTGAGTTCCCATGCTTAAGACTGCTTTATGCAATCAATGAGTGAAGTCCCCCAGAAAGACCCCACTCCTCTGAACCTTTAGCAGTTGTGCTCTTATGATATGAGGCCCTAGTGTTACTAATGTGAATACAATCTAAGCACGTGCACTTCCACTGGAATGTTTGCCACACAGATCCCTCAGAAATAATGTTTAAATGTGTCAGATAAGCCATAAACATGTAGGAACAGTTTTTCAAAACAAAGCACTACCGTCTCATAAAACTGTCCGTAACTGAAAGATTGAAAGACATATACTTAGGCAATATGCTTGAGCCGACGGGCCATTACCGCATCCGTTAATGCCCCCGGGGCCCATAGTTACAGGCCCGAGCAACAACATGTCCAACCTTACCTTGTGGTAAGGCTCGCAAACGCACCAATCAGTGCGTTTGTTACATTTATAATAACCCGCGCCGGGTACTAATTTAAAATATAAAAGTGCTTCATACAGGCAAAACTTCAAAACGTGTCCTGCTAAAATTACACACTCTGCTTATAACCAACAAGAGATGCCATTTAGGGCACAATATGGAAAAGGTTATTGAACATCTGAAATTTCACATTAGTATTTAAAACACATTTTTGGAATTAAAGATATATTTTCAACATTCCAAAATAGATTTAAGGTAGATCACTGATTACAGACGTACGTAGCATAGTTTGTAAAACTGTTATGAAATGTCGCATACATTCTTGAACTGCAGATTTTTCCACAGTTATAATACTTTGATGCCGACATTGACTTTTATGTATAGGGATTATTTTACAACTGTGAATTGCACACAAGCCTGTAGTGAATTTATAAAACAACCTTTGCTAGGGCTGAAAATCCCTGAGTCACTATATTCAAAGGCCCTCATGACGACCCTGGCGGAAAGTGACTGACCGGACCGCCACAGCGTAAATAGCATTTCCGCCATTGCACGATGGAGCAAAGTGCGGCCCATTCCGACCCATCGGGCACGAGCACCACGCCATGGCTGAAGTGCAAAGTCCGCGATGGCGGAAATGACCCCAAAACGGCCCACACCGCCGCCGTACGGCGCCCTAGGTGCAATACCGCCACCCATCACAGCGGACACCGCAGTGAGCGCCAACCGGAAAGTACGGTGACCGTAAATATACGGAAACGGAAGTAAAAACATGGGCCCGGAACGGGAAACATCCCGCCGTACACCTATAAAACCACAAAATCCACACAACCACTAAAAACACTACCCTGAGACACACCCCAACCCGTCATCCACCCTAGCGAAACCAAGAAAAATGGGAAAAGCAGCGAAGAAAGCGTGCGACCGCAAGCGGCAGGTCCACTTCTCCCGTGAGGAACTCACCGTGCTAACAGAGACCCTCCAGGAGAATGCTGCCGTCGTCTTCTCCACGCAAATGACCAGGACGGCACTTGCGAACAAGAAGGCCATATGGGCTCTGGTGGCACAGCGTGTAAGTGCGGTGGGGACCGCACCCCGCAACCCACAGCAATGCAGAAAGCGATGGGACGACCTGCGGATACGCGTCCGCAGCATACTTTCTGCCAACCGCAACATTGCCACAGCCACCGGGGGAGGTCCTGAATCACCCATCAAGTTGACCCCCTGGGAAGAAATCTGTGCCTCCACCATCGGAATGGAGAGCATAGAGGGAGTCGGAGGGATGGAGAAAGGAGTGCAGACATCCGAAGATTCAGGTAGGTGGGCCAAATAAAACAATGCTAAATCCACAATGTCCAATCATGTGAAGTACCATGTGTCCACATAGTGCAACAGAAACACATGTCCAGGAGAACGTCCACACACATCGGCCTGATAGCGCACTTTAAAACTCACAATAAATACATAAATAATTAAAAACCCCTAAAACACCCACTACACGTGCAGCAGGCACACCCTAACTGCAGGCTGCCAAACAACTGCACCCTCACTCCACACACAAATGAAAGCACCTCCAAGGCCCCGACCCAAATCACCCTCAGGTACCACCCCAATGCATGTGATACAATGCCATTCCAATACCCACAGACCCATTAATAACCCTCGCCCTCCTTTACTCCACCACAGGGTCCGATCCAAACGACGAGCATCAGGACACCCCTACCAGCACACCTGCAAAGAGGGCCAAGACCAACGGCCAAAGACCCTCCACCTCAGCTGCACGCATCAAGACACGGCAGCAGCACAAATCAGGTGGCAGCACAGAGGAGGGAACATCAACAGGCACCCCAGCAGCCAGCATGCCCACAACACCACCACCACAGGTCCCCCCAACGGATGCCACAGAAGGCACTGCCTCTGGTGGCAGCAGCACCATAGGTGACACCCCATTGATGGCAGCATGCTCCGACACAGAAGACGGGGATGTCGAAGTCAGATCCATCCATGACCTGTCCCAATCCCCCTGTCTGTCCCATCCCGTACAACATGAGGATACCACGCAGGGGCACCCACAAGACGACGACTGGCCATCCCCCACAAGCCCTGTGGCAAGGCAACATGAGGTCAACAGCCCCTCTGTGACACCCCCGCAAATGGCCATGGCCCAGCAGAGGCAACAGTCCCTCGACCAGTTAATCGTGCAACAGCAGCAACTGACCACGCTCCTCAAGGACCATGCCGATGAATGTGGGGGCACTAAGGCAGACATAGAAACATCAACTGAGACACTTAGGGCAGAAATGGAGAGAAGTACAGAGACACTAAGGGCACAAATGGAGAGTAGCACCGAGAGCCTGAGAGTCCAAATGGAGACTAGCACCGAGAGCCTGAGAGTCCATATGGAGAGTGGCACCGAGAGCCTGAGAGTCCAAATGGAGAGAAGCACCGAGAGCCTGAGGGGGGAACTGCATGCGACGTCCACAGACGTATGTGCCGAACTTGCCGCAGTGCGCCGTGTGCTCACTGAGCTCTCACAAACACTTAGGGACATGCATGGACGTGAGCAGGCAGAGACATCATCTGTTGCAAGTTCCGTCCAGGGCAGCCCCCAACGTAGATCTGGGAGGAACCTGCGCTCCACAGGCAGGGGTGCCCCTGATACCCGCAGAGGGGGCTTGCAATAGCGACAGCCCACTGACAATGAGCATCTTTGGACACTGGTGTTCGGGGGGGAGGTAGGAGGGTGGAGGGGGTGTGTTGGGCTCACTTGGGTGGCGGGTCGATAGGGTGTTCAATATGATATCACATATGCCATAAACAGTGCACGATCAACCAATGAGATGTGTGGACAATGATCATTGTGTACTAGGCCATCATAGGCGTACAGTCCATATTGTGCATGTACCAGACACACACAGTGCCACGAGTACCGTGTCCATGTATCAGCCACCAGGCGTGAGTGCTAGAAGCATGCATCAATGAGATGCTGACGAATGTCACGGCCCTCCGGTGCCTCGCAGACTCCTTGAGGTGCTGCCACATCCCCACCCTCATCATGACCATCATCAGGTGCTTGCAGTTCTGCGTCAGGGGGCATGGGCACATTTCTACGTACGCACATGTTGTGGAGCATGACACATGCCATCACCATCTTTGCAACCTTCTCATGGCGGTACAGGAGTGCCCCGCCAGACCTGCTGAGGCAGCGGAAACGAGTCTTCAGTAGGCCGAATGCCTGTTCAATGACTACACGGGTACGTGAGTGGGCATGGTTGTAGTCCTCCTCATGCTGGTCCCGTGGGTTCCGGATTGGTGTGAGGAGCCATCTCTTCAGTGGATATCCAGCATCACCTGTATGTGGACGATAAACGGATTATGTGGAATGCCATTGCTACGTACGCACACCCCCCCCCCCTTCCTGCCAGGTCATTGCCGAATCACATACCCCACATTATCATGCATGTAATGAGACTCACCGAGTAGCCAGGATCTGTTCCCTGCGTGTCGCTCCATGTAGCGTGGTATTGTAGAGTTCCTCAAGACCATAGAATCATGGGTTGATCCAGGGAATCGGGCACAACAATGTGTAATGATCCTGTTGGAGTCACACACCATTTGTACATTCAGGGAATGAAATTGTTTTCGGTTGCGGTACTGGGCCTCCATGGCATGTGGGACGACCAATTCAACATGGGTGCAGTCGATGGCACCAATGCAACCCGGTATGCCGGCAAGTGCATGGACTCCCACTTTTGTGTTTGTAATTTCCTGCTCCGAGCGTGGTAGGGAGATGTAGTCGTCTGCGTGCTGCAGGAGGGCATCGAGCACTTGCAATAGTGTCCGTGAGAACAGTGGCTGAGAAATGCCATGCAACTGTCCGACTGTGTGCTGGTAGGTGCCTGTGGCCAGGAAGTGTAGTACAGACACCACCTTCAGTAGGGGTGGGATGGCGGTTGGGCTATCTATCATGCTGACAAGGTCAGCCTGTGTCATGTCCACAATGGCGGCTATGGTGTCCCGGTCCAAACGGTAGAGGGTGTGGATCTGCTCATCAGTGAGGTTGAACGGATGTGCTCGGAGGCGTGGGATTGCGGGCTGCCTGCGTGGTGGTAGTGGCTGTGCTGGCGGCCCTTGCTGGCCCTGCCTTGCCCTCCTCCTCCTCCTGCGTCTCCTCTGTGCGGCCGGTTGTTGTAGTAGTTGGTGTTCGTCTTCTTCTTGAAGTTGGAGTACTTGCAGTGCTATCAGGTCCCCCAGGGCCAACATCGCGAGTCCTGCCGATAGCATTTCGGAGTGGGTGTGGTTGTGGGAGGAGACTGGGTGTGCAATTTATGTGTTTTCAGGCTGTATGGCCTCCACCTGTGGTGATTCATTCCACCTGTGCAAGCTGCTCTCCCCTTTGGCCGAGCACGTCCCGCACACAACGCTGCAATTCGGTAATGGCATCTTGCTATTGCAATCATGTATTTGTACCCGATGGCCGTGTAACATTTGTTGATATGTACATTCGGCTATGGTCCCATTGTTTCACATACAATCTTTGCCGTCGCGAACAGACTTGTGAAGGGTCAGTGGAACGTAGTACTCGAGTGACGGTGGGCCCTCATGCATCACTGTACCGAGTTGCACCGACGGGCGGGGCGTCCCATTTGTGGGTGAAGGCAGTTGCCATTTTCACACACAGCCGCACTAGATGGATTAATTTGTGATTTCAAACGGCCACAGATGCCTTTTCGACGTGATGTTGCAAATGAGGAATTCGAAGGGCGGCGCTTTCGGTTTTCAGCTCGCGGAGAGGAGATGCCCACAGGTCTGACTGCAAATATAACGTTCTATTGTTCAATGTCCTTGAGACAGGGGCCATGGCGAGGAAGCAATGATTGATATGAATAGTTTGGGATGCGCAATAGCGACGTGGGCGATGAGGCCGGACGTTCCCAAATACATGTTACTTCACAACACTGGAATTACGGGCTGGGGCACTGTGGATTTTGCAGGCTGCATAACGCACAGACTCAATGGATATTTCTAATGTTATGTGAGTAAATATTCAGGCGTTTTTATACCGGGATGAGGGAATGATGAATGGATGCATGGGCAGATGATTTGATACAGAGTTTGCCATGTACAGGGCTTCTTGGAATCTATCCGCCTCCCCTGCGCTATGTGATGCAGGGCTGCCATAGTGGGACCATCGTCTATCTGGCCTTGTTGAGCCCTCCCTTTCTCGACGCGCCTTCAGACACTTGTGTCCATGCACGTTAACATTCCCATCTGATGGATTCTGTTTTGACAGACGCATGCACAGGTACACTCAATTGTGATGGTGTTTACACCTCGATATAGATGGTTATGAGTCGCAAGTGGTTTTGGGGTGGTGATGATCCTTTGGAGTGGGCTAGCATGCATATGGCTGTGGATTCAGTGTGATCATTGAAGTGAGTTGTTCGGATGTAGTTCTGATGGCCATTCTGTTCTTTTTCTTTTCTTTTGGTTGACAGGTATCTCCTCCCCTTTTGCCACTGCCATCTGTATGCCACTCCTGCAGATGGCTTTTACTCCCGACACCTGCTGCTTCGTGTTAATCAGTGGAGCAGCATTACGATCTTATGGGACGATCGCCAATGGGCCACATGCCCTTACGCAGTACTAGTGGCTCGGAGCAACATTTCGGCCTTTCAGCTGGACTAGTGCCTCCCCATTGGGACGGCCCTGCGGTTCTGTGCGCTTCCATGTTGCCTTTTCGTACGTGAATGTGGCTCTGTGTACCATGATGGAACAGGGCGTCACACAAGTAGTAGCTGGTCATTTCTTGCGGATGCAGCCCACAATGGTGAAATGTGTTTTGGAGTTCATGGCCTAATGGCTGTATGGGCTTGGTGATTTTGTTGTGCATTAAATTTCTATTCTGATATGGGCCGTGTAGCGTTCTTCTTTGCGAGTGATGTGGCATATTCCTATTTGGGGAGCGATGTATTGTGAGGAGATCTGCATTGGGTTCCAGCTTCGGAGTTTAGTTGCGTGGTACTGTGCTGGGCGCGTTTGCCTACGAAGCCCAGTGAGGTCAGGGATGGGGGCTGCCAATATGACAGTTTGAATGTTGTCATGCTCAGGGGCGGGGGATTGGGTTTTGTGTAACAGATGCCGGTCAGTCAGGTGGACTGGTGGAATGATGTGATTTTCGGAATATTGCTGGTCACAGGTGCCTGTGTTTGCGTGCGTTTCGGGGGGGGGGACTGTGGTCATGTCCATTGGAATGGCTTCTGTATTCGTGCCATCTGTGCCCTGCAGCTCCCATTGGCCCCTCTTGTGAATCTTTTGTTCGTTGGCATGCATGGGTGACTTGTACATTTCACTGGTTGCATTGTGACTTCATTGCACCTACGGGGAGTTGTACTTTGTGGGCAGGGAGCGGTGTACAGGCACTCAGTTGGGCCGTTTACGGTTGATTCGCGATGCCGTACTTCTCACCATGGCGGAATGGTACTTTCCGCCATGCTTGATGGCGTTAGGTACATGTCCGCTAGGGTCGGAATTCGCGTACCCTTGCGCCATGGTGGTATTTACGGTTTGGCATGGCGCGCGCGCGCGTACTTGGTGCAGTTAGCGTTGGCGTTCACTACGGTGTCGCTAATGGCATCGTACTTTGCGGTGACGGGTCATAGTCGCACCGAGCGCTATTCGATGGCGGTATTGCATTTCCGCCATCGTTTTTCGATTTCCGCAAGGGTCGTAATGAGGGCCAAAGTCTTTTCTAAGTCCTCAACATCCTCAAATTGTGGTTTTCTATCTTTTTCCGAAAACTCATAAAAAACATGAACAAACCTACAGAATGGCACTGTGTGCAATGAAACAAACACTTACTAGTACCAACTAGTATCTTTACTGACTATTTTATGCCACAATTACTTGACTATGAAGTGGGATAGCACACGTTTTTTTATTTTTTTTAATTGCACAATTACAACATTCATGGCAAAACCTTCCATTAGTATAATTGGACATTTTGTTAGTTCATACATGAATACTGATCATACTGAAGGTCTCAAACAGTCAGTACCAACTACTTCAAAAGCCATTTACTGACATGCATCCTGATTTTTTGTTCAAGTAATTTCAGATGTGGGCATCGTTTTTTAAACAAATTGAGGGGACGTCCATGGGTGGCAACTTTAGCCAACATTTACAACCAGTGGTTTGAAGCAAAATCTATCTTTTCAGACATAATGAAAAGCAAGCACCTAATGCAATAGTTTTGTACTTCAATTATATGTTTTTATCTGGACCGGTTCTTAGTCAGATCTGAGGCATTTTTCTACAATGGATAAATGAACTGCATTCCCAAATTAAATTCACTTTTTGTTCAGAAGGAAATTACATGATTTGTTTAGACACAGCAGTAACATTTGAAGGGCGGCTTGTTTGAAGTTTCTCATACCACACACACACAGATCGCATTACCTTATAGGATATCCATCCTTTCTCACAACGTTCATGAATTCATGTAATTATGAGCAAGGATGGCAAATTAAAAGGGTCGTTTTTAACTATGAAACAACATTTCTTGCAAAGGAACTACCCACAAACGTTGTTGAATAAAGCCATTTGGAAGGCGACAAACAACTCCTGACCAAAACTATTACCAACCATAAGACGCAATTAAAAAAAGGAATAACTAGTTTGCTTCTTGACAGATGGACACCAGTCATTCAAAATGTGAAACTGTGTCGACAAACTAATCTGGTAATTTGTAGGTCAACAAATTATGATTATTAAACTATTTATAGAGGGCAAACTAAGGCCCAAAGTCATCTAGGCGCTCAGGAGGGCAGCAGGTCCAGAGCAATCAATTACTTCAAACTTTAGCTAAAGAGGAAAAAAAGGGACTAAAACAGGTGGGTCTTCAGCGCTCTACTGATGGGAAAATAGTCAGCAGTTGTACTCAGGTACAGCAGAAGAGCATTCCACAAGCTAGGGGCCAGGACTGAAAAAGAGCGTCCACCCAGACACTTGCGCTGATATTTTGGAATCTTGAGAAGCAAATGAGATTCAGAATGCAGGTTTCTCACTGGGCAGTACCTTTCCAATTTCTTTCTTAGTTAGTGAGGGCCCACATTGCGCACTGTTCGATGGACCATACAAAGAATCTTAAACTCAGTCTGATTGGCCATTGGCAGCCAGTGCAGACGGTGTAATAGGGCTAGTGAAGGAGTCAAGCGAGGCACTTTAAGAGCCATTCACGCTGCTGAGTTTTGAAGGAATTGCAACCGCTGAATTAAGTACTTGGGCTGTCCCAGACAGATACCATTGCAGTAGTCCAATGAGCCCATTATGGTGGATGTCATCAATGCTATGCAATTTTCAGGGTGAAGCAGAGGGAGAATTTTCCTCAAGGCCTTCAGTCTTCCAAAACCAGTACTACAAATAGCAGAAATCTGAGCCTCTTGTGATCCATTTGGAAAGAGTTTCACTCCGAGACCTTTTACTAAGGCACAGATGGCCATGAATGGGCCAAGTGACTCAGGCCAGTATTGTGAGTTCCAGAGATAATGCCCCCCCCCATGGGGACCGACCACTAAAGCTTCTGTTTTGCTTCCATTTAATTGCAGCCAGTTGGCTGTCATCCAACTGCCTACTTTCTCCAGGAAATCCTGCAGTTTCTTAGGAGACGTTGCTTGGGAGGATTCCAGCCGGAATACTAGCTGCATATTGAAGTGGGAGAATGGAACAAAAGGCTCCCACCAATCCCCTCTCACCCCTGGCCTAGAGGATCACGGCCCAGGCACCCGCCACGAGAGGAGTTTGCCCATTTACCAGACGACCAAATACCCTGGTACAGGAACATACGGATGTGCCCACCCGCCTGCCCACCAGCCTGCCCTGCCCATGCCGACACCTGCGGCATGGATGGACTCGACTGAACCATCCAGCACTAAATCAACACATCGTTAGAGATGCCATGACGACCTGGCCAATGGTCAGCACACCCGTGCAAACATGCACACTGGACACTCACACACCAATCCACACGAAGAACATAATCAGTACTATGACGTAGGTGACGGACACACCCACGGACGTGCATCTTTATTATTTTTCACATAGGCTTTTCAAAATGCAGAAACGCAAGACGCACAATGAACCATCTAAAAAGCTCGCTCACACTTCTCCTAAACCCATGCGCCATAATGAGAAATATAACGAAGACGCGATACTGGGGATAAAGCAATATAATACCATAACCTAAAGCGCCTGTGTATCAAACGACTCCACCTACGCACCAGGCCCAAGTAGGCCGCAAGCAAGAGCTTCCATGAACATTGAATGAGCAAGAGTTCAGTTGCTGACCCTGCAGAATGAGCCCGGTGAAAGCAGACAGTCAAGGGCACAATGTTGCAAACTCGCATGCCGCAAGCCGACGCCAAGGTCACACCTGCAAATTAAGCCAGGCACACAGTGGAAAATGCAATATTAATTGTGCAGAATTCTGCCTCAACCACGGTCCCACCTCACGTGACCAAGCCGAACCTGACAGGGTGCCAGGGCCAGGAGGAGGGAGGCGCCTGGATCCCCCGTTTCAAGACACAGGCAGATACAATTAAGCGACTCAATGGACATCTGCGGTGGTGGGAGTAGTCGGCCTTCCAGCATATGAATAAATCCTCACATTGTCTGCACATACCCATAGTGAAACATTGTTGCAAATGACAGGTGCACTGCGAGCTGGGAACAGCGATGGTCCCAGACTGGGGGGCTCGCGAGTGGACCAAACAGAACATGGGGCTCTTATCACTGACACCATTAACATTGACCAATCCTCAGGGGTCTTCATGTAACAATTTTCATGTATCAAATTGAAGGGACAACCCAAGTATACCACCTGACTAACCCTCGACCACTAATAATGCTCTCTATACATATGCTATACTAACCCTACCACTCGAGGAACCAATCCAGAGTGGCGATAGGTTTTTTGCTAACTCTCCCAGGTGACGCAAGTAGCGCGTCATACTAAGGTAAAAAGGGCCTGCGAGCCCCACAATTGAGAGAGAGTGTCAGGACGGACGCGTACGATCCTTGACCCATCCCTGCCGTTTTGTTTAATAAACAGCAGAACCACCTTGCTTCTTGCGTGCGTCTCATACTCAATTTTTTGGGATATACGGGAGGAGTTGGGGCCTCCCTGCCCGGAGGTCCGCGGACGGCCCAGCCGACCCCGGGAGAATTTCCCCCCGACAAGTTGGAGGCACTGCTGAGATCTGTTTGAGGTCTGCTTTTTATTTTATTTTTCCGAGTACTCCCGTTGCGAGGAGGCCCGGCGGCACGGCCCCCTCTGCCGCTGCCCCCTTATGAGGACTACAGGACCATTGCGGAACTGCGAGAAGACCGGACAGCGCAATCCGGATATTGGCCTTCGGGAGCAGGTTGAGAAGTATCCCGCCCGCGGTTGGCGAGTGTCCTGACGTGGTCCAGACGAGGGGAGGTGGCGAGCCACTTGGAGGGGTGCACGCAGTCGAGCGGCCCCGCATCAAGAGCACTTGGTGAGTATGCCACGCACAACAAGCAATGTGAAATTGTGAGGGAGGGGGGAGGAATTGAATACGGGAGGTGGGAGGTGTTGCACAGGTGCGCGGCGAAGGTTTGATAATTTAGTGTTGGCAATGAAATGAATGGTAGCCGGATGAGTGCGAGAGCAGTCTGCTACGTTACGGGAGAGAAGGGGGCGGAGCACGAAAACATCACGTGCGGCCGCCCGTAGACACTGACTGGCCTAGGTCGTGACCACGTGTAAGGGTGTGTGTGTGCGCGGTTTCCTACGATTTGGTAATTATTGATCAATGAGTAGATGAGGATCTCTATTGATCGAGCAGGAAACTCGATAGATAGATGACGTTTCCCTGTAGGCGGTAGCTAGCTGGTTGCCCAATACGGAAGATAATTGGCTGGTTAAGCCCTCCTATAGAGGGGCGTATCACACGCGAGGCGACGCAGTGTGCGCAGTCCGATTATATTGTTGATTACCTTGTTCCAGGCGTGACAGGAAGACAGCTGTGGGGTTAACGGGGGTAGATTGCAAGTGTATTTTGAACTTTAAAAACATATGAAGAACTTACCAGTAGTTTGAAGAGATCGGTGACGTCACCAGTAGGGCTTTCATAGGATATCTCGAGCACAAGGCATCTTTATTTTTGAGAGTGGTGGGGAGGAGAAATGTGGTAAGGGAGTGGAAACGGAGGTAAACGGTAATGAGTTGATCGGGGGGAAGGTGAAAAGGGGGACGTGGATGCGCACGGAGAACGCCGGCCACGGCAAGTGTAGAAGAGGGAGGAGGAGCAAGTGAAAGTGGGACGGCTGTATAAGAACGTCACAAGGGGCACGCAGCCGCAGGGGGCTACGTGCGCCTCGGCCGAAGGGGGCCGTAAGGGTGTTCTGTAAAGGAAGAAAAGAAAGAAAAGAAAATACAAATGTAAATGCTATATTTTACTAATTTTCCTTAGCGGACTATCGCAAGTCCCCAAACTTACGGGGCCAGGTAAAGATATAAGGCTGTATATTGTAAACTGTCAGTAAGATAACCGCTACCAAATAGTGGAAGGATAACAAGTGGAGCGCTACTATGTCATACGGGACAGGACCGAAAGGGTGGGGGAACACCCTCACTACCCCGCTACAACACATATGTAAAACACTGTCACCCCATAGGGAGAAACTGATCAAGTATAGCATAGAATGGACACAGGGGACGGACAACAAAATGACGACACCATGGCCGCCTAATGGTAGCTTTGATCCATATACCCAACATTAATTATTAAACCATCTGCATAACACATACAAGGGGAAGATGTTGACGCACCACGTGGAGGTGTTTAACTTATGGAGGATGTTCCAAGGGTCCCGACCAGGACCAAACGGAATGTTTATTATGGGGGGAACAACGGAGGAAGAGAAGATTAAGGAGGAAGGAGAGAATGGGGAGAAAGAGAGTGAAGGCACACAGAACACAGGGAACGGAGAAGAGGGAGGAGAGAAGAGTAACAACATAAGCAAAAAGGAAATAAAAAAGGGACAGAACGGCGATATACCCCTAGCAAAGGTAGTGAAAAAGGAGGAAGGGGGGTTATATCCTTTAACAGAACTACGAGACATGGTTCAATTAAGGGTGGCTGAGGGGTACTCGAACCCGGCATTCAGCCCGCCACCATATACAGCCACAGGTAGCCACACAGGAAGGAAGCAGAGTAGCACGACGGGATCAGCCTGCACGAAAATGCCCACAGGGGAAGGGGGGATTGGCGAGGAATGGATCGCAGGAATAGGACAGGATGAGTGGGTAGCTGCGCAGGTATTATTAAAATTACAAGGCTCATTAACAGAAGAAGAGGAGGAGGTATTAAGGAAAATGGACGAGGACGACACCAGGAAGAGTGAAAGGAAAGGGGAGGAGGGGAGGAGGGGAAAAGAAAGGGAGAAGAGCTGTTACGACAGAAGGAAGAGATTTTGGAAGAACGATTAGCAGAATTAAGGGATGAGCAGAATACACTGATCAAGCAGCTCGAGAGAGGAAAGAGAGAGAGCATGGAAAAGGAAAGAAAGCAAGGATGAGTTGGACAAAATGAGGGAACGAACCGAGGAGAAAAAGAGAGAAGCAGAAAGGGTGAAGGCAGTAGCAGAAAGGGTATCCAGAGCAGCACTGCGTGACAAGAAAAGGGAAGAAGAAGAGAAAGAAAAGGAACTGGAAATATGGAGAGGGAGATTACTATCAGAAACGACAAGGAAATACGAAGAAAGAAGGATGATAGAGGGTATATTAGAGCGGGAAAGAGCGAAATGGGAAAGGAAGAAATAAGAAGAAAGGATAATGGAAAAGATGAGTATTGGAGTAATGGAGGAATTGAAAACGAAAAGAGAGGAAATTGGTAGAGAAATAGCAGAGAAAAATGAAGGGGAAAGAGAAGAAAGGAGAGGGGGGAGTGAAGTAAGGAGGTATGTATACAGGGAGACAGAAGTAGCAACCACATCAGCACCAAGGGGAGCAATTGGCAAAGAAGACAATGGAGGAACGGATCTAATAGACTTAAAAACAGTAACGATTAGGGGGAAAAAGACAGATTGGAGGTTGCCATTAATGGAGGACTTTTGCAGTGAGGAAGGAGAAGGGATAGAGAAGGAAGGGAGAGACAGTGAAAGGGAAAGCTTAGATAAATTATACATCACCCGGACAAACAGAGAATCACCATGGATCTGCAGGAGAAAGGAAGAACTGGAGGGAAGTGAGGAGGAAGAGCAAGGAATAGCGGAAAGGCAGACACGTGCAGCCACACCGTCACCATCCCGTCCTATATGCTCCACTACCTCACGCTCATTACGTGCAACATGCCCATCTAAACTCGCGCCCTTCCCAAACGAACTGACACCCTATGCAGGTAGGCTTAGAGACCTCCCTAGACGCAGGCAGGGAGAACGAATACACACGCCCACATTAAATAGAGGAAATGATAAAAGAAAGGGAAGAGTGTGAGGAGAAAATGTTACGAGCAATGTGGACCCCATTGACGACGTAGAAGACATGGAAGAAGAGGAGGGGTGTACGGATTCGATTGTGTGGGACCCAAAGGGCCAACAAGGACACAACCTAATGCCACTTCTGGAGAGGGGAGGGGTTAGACCACAATATGTCCCCTGGAAGCATGCAGACAAGGATAATATAAATTGCAGGCTCCCATCATTAAGTGGAGGTGCGGGCAAATGGATATATGAAATGGAAAAACACACCGCAGGACAGAAATTGGCAGTGGGGGATGTAAAAGGCCTTCTAATATCAATATTAGGGGATGCAGCGGATGACATCTGGAAGAGAGCGGGCTTCCCCGGGGTCACAATAACAAACACATCACACGATGGGGCACCATTCGCAAACTGCAGAAATGCATTATGGCAGGCACTGAGGGTACAGTATCCAGACACATCAGACATAGGAGCAATTACCTCACGCAAGATGCGTGAGAACGAAGATCCTGTTGATTATATCCAGGAAATTCAAGAGAAGTGGCGCATGGAAACTAGAGAACAATGGGACAAGACACCAGCAATATTGTACCATATACTAGTACAAGGGCTCCCAGAAGCAGTTCAGAAACAACTGAAGAAAGTAGTGGGGATGGAAGCAAAAGCATGGCCAGAAATACAACTGACAATAGTGCATCATTGTAGGACATGGCAAGAAAAAATGAAACAAAGGGAAGAGGATAGAAAAACAGAAGAAGCTAAACTAGTACAGAAAAAACGTACTAAATACACGATGGAAGGTGCACTAATAACTACACCTGCAACAATGACTCAAAGCCCCACACAAGTAGTGGCTGCACAAGATCCCTCCCAAATACAATCATCACAGACTGTAACACAACAGCTGCCGCCACTCCAACCATACACTACTAACATGGGAAGAGGATACTCAACGCCAGGAGCTGGGTATTATAATTACAACAGGGGAAGGGGAGGAATAATGAGAGGGAGAGGATACGGATATAACACACAACAGCAGGTGGGAGGACATAGAAATTCCTACCCCACCGGGCAACCAGTATACCAGGACAACACAGGAAGCTTTCCATGGCAGAACAGGGAACCACCGGTGTGTTGGATTTGTGGATTAGTAGGGCACATGTCACGCACGTGTAGAGTGAGACCAAGCACACCATCATGGAGTGAACAGGGAAAGCAAGGGCCCACACATGAACAGCAGGGCATCCAGCAACAGCAGACATTGCAACAGGGAAATGGACAGCAACTACTAGTAACACAACAACAGCCACAGACATATTCACTGCCACAACAACAGGTAGCGATAACACAACAACCCCAAGCACAGCAAGTACAGCAACCTGCACAAATCCAAGACCATAACATAACCTCTACCAATACACACCTACAGCAAACACAACTGGGTAGGGTGATGTCCTGGGACACAACCCTTACACAGGAAGTGGTCAATCATACCCTCAATAGGACAGCCCACAGACGGCCTTAGTGTGTCCCATCCTGTCGGTAACACCTAATAGTGCGGAGGAACCACGCATAGAGGTAACGATAGGTGACAAAAAATTATCATTCCTTGTTGACACCGGGGCGACCCGGTCTTGCATAAGGGAAGGTAAATTTAAGATGTCAGGTGAAGCCATGAACACCCAAGGATTCTCTGGGGCTAGGGGGTTGGTTCCCTTTACTGATAACATTCCCTTCTCAATAGGGGATTATGACATGTCAGTGCCACTTTTATATTCTAGGGCCTCACCAGTAAATATACTGGGGAGAGACATAATGAGCGGGTTGAATATGACGATCTCCTTTACGGAGGACGGCATAATTTGCTCCACTCCAGGAATTAACATGCTCGCTGCACGACAAATTATGAAAGCATACTGTGGACAGACAGTGATTAGGGCTGAGCCAGTAGATGGTGAACTGTTCCAGTATGGGACAGACATGGCATTTGCATGGATGCCAGGGATAGAAGGAAAGGTCTGGAGGAGGCCAGCAGCCTATTTGTTTAGACCAGAAACACCAGCCAATGAACCAGAAGGAAAGGTGATTTCAGTGAACATAGAGAGCATTATAGCAACCGCTGATTACATTGCAGTACATGCCCAAGACAGAGAAGGAAGAGCATGGAGGGCAGTGATAGCACTAGCAGAGGGATGTAGACTCACCCAGGTGTCAGACGAGGAGCTCTTCTCAGAAGAAAAGGAAGAGGGTGAAATGGTGTTTATGATGAGTGTGGAAATATGGCTAAGAGTGACGTACAAACAAGTGGCACAGAAAATTGCAATGGCACTTGAGGCACCCACATCCACCCCAGTTCCCTTCTTTGAGGAGGATATGGCAAAAGTACCCACATCATTATGGACTACTAGCCCCTATGACGTGGGGTGCATAAAAAGCATAGGGGGGGTAAGAATAAAATTGAAAAAGGGTGCAATACTCCCCAGAGTGAAACAGTACCCACTATCAAAAGAGGCAGATGAGGGCATATATGAAACAATAACGGCCCTTATAAATAATGGCATATTGGTCCCATCAGAATCACCATGCAACACAGCTGTATATCCAGTGTGCAAGGCTAAAGGGGGGTCTTGGCGCTTCATACAAGACCTCAGGCCTTTGAACAACATAGTGGAAGCAGAATACCCCATAGCAGCAAACCCGGCCACAATATTGTGCGGCATTCTAGCAGAGGCATCACGATTTACAGTGATAGACCTCAAAAATGCCTTTTTCTCAATACCCCTGCACCCAGACTCACAGGATCTGACAAGCTTCACTTACAGAAACACAAAGTGGAAACATACCAGATTGCCACAAGGGTACTGCGAGTCACCCTCAATCTTCAACAGAGTAATACAGATGGATTTGGGTAACATTGAAGTGGAAAGCACAGTGTTGCAGTATGTTGATGACATAATAATTTGCAGCACAAACGAAAGAAGATGCAGAGAGGACTCATTAAAGATGCTGACAATATTGGCTGAAAAAGGTTACAAGGTAGACAAGGAAAAGTTACAGTACTGTCAGGAACAGGTACTTTACATTGGTCAGCTCATATCCCAATATGGAAGAAAGATTGCACCACAAAGAGCACAGGCCATTTCAAAAACGCCATTGCCACAAACAGTGAGGGAACTGCAGCAGTTCCTGGGTCTGTGCAACTACTGTAGAGCATGGGTATTTGATTACAGCTCATACATAGGACCCCTACTTGAGGCGTTAAAAGAAGCTAACAAAAGGGAGAAAAAGTTGGGGTGGACAATGGAAATGAAAGAGGCCTTTGATGAACTGAAAGATGCAATATCAACTGCTCCGGTACTGGCCACCCCAGATTATGAACGACAATTCTTTATATTTTCACATTGCGACTCAGCAGTAATGAAAGCAGTGTTGGCTCAAAAAACAAGCATGGGCTACAAACCAGTAGCGTTTTACAGCGGCCACTTGGATCCTGTGATGTTAGGTCATTTCCCTTGCGAACAAGGTCTCGCCGCAGCTGCCTTTGCGGTAGAGAAAGCATCAGCAATCACCATGGGGTGCCCAACCACACTATTTGTGGAACATGCACTATTTGCAATATTGAACAAGCCTAAGTCCACACTAACCACGCAGAGGGCGTCAGGTTATGAGATCATCTTATCTAGACCAGAACTATCAATTGTTAGATGCAGCACGGTTAACCCTGCAAGGTTTATAGCAGAAGTAATTGAGGAAGGAGACTATGCACACGATTGTACGCAGACTACTGAAATGTACTCATGTACTAGAAAGGTTGAAGAGAACGCACTAGATGGAGGTGAGCTCTTGTTCATTGATGGGTCATCAACAATTGACCAAAGTGATGGGATAAGGAGAACTGGGGCAGCAGTGGTAAAAATGACGGAGGTGCCAGTGTGTGTGGAGATGAAATGCGTACAATTACCACAGCATTACTCTGCTCAAGCAGCTGAATTAGTTGCACTGATCTTGGCGTTGAAGGAAAGCTTTGACAAACGAGTGACCATATATTCTGACAGCGCATATGTCACGTCTACTGTCCACTCAGGGTTGTCCAAATGGAGAAGAGGGTTCAGGAGAGCTGATGGCACTCCAGTGCAACATGATCTCTTGTTGGCTGAACTAATTGAAGTAATAAATGACCCCCAAGAATTAGCCTTGGTCAAATGTACCGCACACACTAATGGAGAAGATCATATCTCAAAAGGGAATGCAGCAGCAGACGCACATGCGAAGTATGCTGCATATTTTGGTGAGATATGGAACCCCCCAGAGTCAGAGAGAGGGAGAGGGAGGGGAATAGCTAAGGAGATGTTGATAAGAGAAGGGTACACCCATCTCCCAGCCACACAGATAATGGAGCTACAAGCGGCTGCACCAATGGCAGAAAAAGAAATATGGGTAAAAAGAGGATGTACAATGTCACCAACTGACGCACTATGGCGCCAGGGTAATACTGGAAAGATGGTAATGCCACTGGCACTATTGAACACTGCCCTGAGCCAACTACACCACCCAGCCCACACAGGCAAGGAAGTCATTGCAGCACGAATTAGGGAAGATTGGTTCTGCCCCGAGTTAAATTCCCATGTGACAAATATTATCAGCAATTGTCTCACATGTCAACAGTTCACGGCCGGTCACACGCTGAAGGTGATAAAAGGTACTATACCCCGGCCAGAGGGACCCTTCCTACACATCCATATTGACTATGTTGATATGATCAACGTATGTCAAGGAAATAGGTATATGATTGTAGTAGTATGCCCATTCTCTAGGTGGATTGAGGCAGGGCCCTGCTCACACCCAGATGCATTCAGAGCAGCTAAATTTCTAGTGAGGGAGGTCTTTCCCAGGTGGGGAGTGTGTGAGGTACTGCGGTCAGATAATGGTCCGCATTTCGCCAATGAAATGTTCCAGCACATCACATCCTTACTGAATATCAAGCATAAATTTGCATGTGCATATCACCCGCAGGCCAACGGTGTATGCAAACGCCTGAATGGCCTACTAAAGGAGGCAATTGCAAAAATACAGCAAACAACAAAGAAGAGTTGGTTGTATTGCCTTCCGCTAGCCCTATTTGAGCTAAGGAATAGACCAGGCTCCGACCACCACCTCACCCCTCACGAGGTGGTGACCGGACGTCAAATGCGCCTTCCTCTGACGCCAACATCAAGAGCATTCACTGATTATGAAAACACTGCAACTGTTCTTGGTGATGAAATGTACCAATATGTGTCTTCTTTGATTACTAGTGTAGTGTTTGTGTCTCAACAGCTCGAGCGCATGCGGGGCGGGTCTAAGAGTGATCAACAAGAAGACGCGAATAAAGAATTGGAAAAAGAAAAACTGTGCAAAATTGCTAAAGGTGACCACGTACTACTCCGCAATTTCAACAGAAAGTGGAACAGCCCACGCTTCACTGGCCCCCACCTGGTAGAGGAAGTATCAACGAGAGCAGTAAAGCTACAGGACAAACGTGCCTGGAATCACCTACACGACGTAAAGATCTGCAAACTCCAGACCCGCCCTAGCGTCACCGACAGGGCCATTGGAAGAACAGCAACAGCGTCACCAACGGAGGAAGAGACTTCTACCACAGCTAACGGCCTAAGTGTCTCCCTACCCTACCACCCCCCAGATTCCCCAGAGACAACTACTGAAATAGAGAAGGGTAATTCCCATACCGCCCACCGCATGGTCACACGATCAAAGAGTAAAGAGACTTCCGCCAGTTGAGCCCTAAACCCTCTGCCTATCGACGTCCCTCCCACTGCAGTAATAACCCAACTGAAGAACATTATCTTGCACACATACACATGCAAACACTTGAATGTTCTCCTTTTTTCTCTCGCACATGCAGGTACCGTGTATTATTGTACTGCTAAGAAAACAGATAACTAACAAGGTTCACTGCCCAGGAGTAGATGCTACCCTCAGACGATAACTACCCTGAAGAATTATCACACCAATTTGTCTATCACATAAGTTTTGTCTATCACCAAAGTACCTGAAAAGGAGGAGGGTACGTGTCTACTACACAGCATTTCTCTTGGCCATAGAACAATCAATGCCCCACCTCCACCCATACTTGCCTGTCCTAAGAGATAGATCGCTTAGATTGGCATGGGAACAGCTCTTCGCCTGGGCACTGAACGACTACTTGATAGGGAGAGCTTGAAAACAACAACTAACACTAATAACAAGCATATTGAGAATTTTCAGGCGGGCAACTTTAACGTCGCAAGAATTAGCTGCCAGACTGTAGCAAGGTAAGAGCAAAAATGCCGGTGAGATTAGCCTCTGTAATAAAGATGATAGGGATTTTGATGATCACCGGGTTCTTGGCTGCCTCTGTATGGCAGAACAGTTATGCTATCAATATTTTGGCTGTACCCAAACCTAATATACCCCCACCCCCGGCTGCAACAGGTGTTACGTCAGGTGGTACTAGCAAAATTCCACACAAGGGAAATAGAGTTAAATGCAGCACATACTCAGACAATAAAGGTATTGACAACTACATACAAGATTCAGCACATGTCTCGAACAACCTGTGGTACCAACACATGACTCAAATAGGTAAGCAAACAACAATAGACAGCTGCTAACTCTGCTCATTGATCCCATACGCCATGAGCGCTTCCCGAACTTTCGTTGCCTTTGAAATAGATGAAAAGACAGCACGATGTATAATATACCTGGCACTGTTCCAAACGAAAGGGAGATTTCAAGGGAACACTGTGCACCTGGTATGGAAAACACGAGACACATACCCGTACGAAAATAACTTCCTCAAGGTCTATTTGAGTTACTACAAGGCCAGTTTGCATGCTGAAGCATTCAGATACATAACAAGTGGCCCTGAAAAAGGAGAAACAAAGAAAGTAACACTACAGTACCTACCATGTGATTGGTACGCCACTGAAGTTCCTGGTAAACAAGGATGTTGGGAAAGACCACTGATAATAATAACGGGGAAGGTGTACCTGGGTGACAAATGGGACATAGGAGTGGTTGGCAGCAACATGGTAACGAGAGAGGATACTACAACTATTGCTGAACACAAAAACAGATGTTGGATGACTTGGGTCAAGTACGTACCCATGCTAACGTGGATAGAGAAGGATGAAGACCCAATAACAATACTGCCGCTGACTGCACCTAAGGTATGCTACCAACATAAAGGAGAAGTGGACGTGGGATACAACACCAACTGTGCAAGCGTGACGGAGTTACCTGAGGGGGGAGCAGGAACAGCAGTAGTAATGGACCATTACTGGGCCTGCGGAGACAAGGCATACCACACACTGCCCCCTCTGTGGAATGGTATATGCACAATGGTACACGTTAATGTGCCATCACTAGTGGTGCCCCAGAAACATGTGAATGTGGCGAACTTCCCCAAAATGGATGAAGGAAACAAGAGGAAGAAGAGATCTGTACAACTTCAGAAGGGGCCAGAGAACCAAAACAACGGCAACAACACTGTCCTGAATAGAAAGAAAAGACAAGGAGAACCTCTGACGGGAAATTACCTATGGGGAAGGTCGGAAACAGCACTCACTTGAATCCCGCCAGAACACAGACTATTCAGCAGAGCAGCAATGTTCTTCTCCTCAATAATACATCCGGGACTACAGGCTTACGCAAATGCAAAATGGCTCCAGATAACTAGATGGGAACTAATGATGACAATTAATTCTACAGTAAATGGATTCAACGCAATAAAAGAGGAACTACGAGCAGTGAGGATGGTAGCACTACAGAACAGATATGTACTGGACCTCCTCACAGCAATGGAAGGAGGAGTTTGCGCAAAGATAGGACAATCATGCTGCACATTCATTCCTGCTAACGATGCTGACAATGGTACACTGACAGAAGCAGTGTCACAATTGGCCCAGATGCACTCCAAAATGATGGATGAAAGTAAAGGTGTGAAAAAGGATGAGAGCTGGTTTTCGATATTATGGTCATGGATGCCATCTTGGCTGTCAGATGGACTGAAGATTATAGTTGGATGCATTATTTTGGCTGGAGCTGCACTGATCATAATAAGATTTTGGAAGGCCCGGAAGGCACGCACCACAGACGAGATGATCGAAATGGTTGGTATGCACCCCTTGATGCCAGCAGATGACGGCCAACACACAGGCCAAATAATAAAAGGGAGAGAGAAGTTGCGCAACCAGATCATCACCAACCACCTGGACCCACCATCTGTGAAGCTCGAAAACCCAAGAAACCCAAGGAGCTACATAGGGAAATGGGTATACTGCACACCTGGAGGAACCTGTGTATATATGTATTGGTCATTTGAAGACCATGTTAACCACTATGGACATTTGGGAGTAACTAAAATATGGAGAGTGAGAGGAGATAAGGAAAAGGATATGTTTGTGGTCGACAAGTCGACCAGAGGGGGGACTGAAGTAGGAGAATGGAACAAAAGGCTCCCACCAATCCCCTCTCACCCCTGGCCTAGAGGATCACGGCCCAGGCACCCGTCACGAGAGGAGTTTGCCCATTTACCAGATGACCAAATACCCTGGTACAGGAACATACGGATGTGCCCACCCGCCTGCCCACCAGCCTGCCCTGCCCATGCCGACACCTGCGGCATGGATGGACTCGACTGAACCATCCAGCACTAAATCAACACATCGTTAGAGATGCCATGACGACCTGGCCAATGGTCAGCACACCCGTGCAAACATGCACACTGGACACTCCCACACCAATCCACACGAAGAACATACTCAGTACTATGACGTAGCTGACGGACACAACCACGGACGTGCATCTTTATTATTTTTCACATAGGCTTTTCAAAATGCAGAAACGCAAGACGCACAATGAACTCATCTAAAAAGCTTGCTCACACTTCTCCTAAACCCATGCGCCATAATGAGAAATATAACGAAGACACGATACTGGGGATAAAGCAATATAATACCATAACCTAAAGCGCCTGTGTATCAAACGGCTCCACCTATCCACCAGGCCCAAGTAGGCCGCAAGCAAGAGCTTCCATGAACATTGAATGAGCAAGAGTTCGGTTGCTGACCCTGCAGAATGAGCCCGGCGAAAGCAGACAGTCAAGGGCACAATGTTGCAAACTCGCATGCCGCAAGCCGACGCCAAGGTCACACCTGCAAATTAAGCCAGGCACACAGTGGAAAATGCAATATTAATTGTGCAGAATTCTGCCTCAACCACGGTCCCACCTCACGTGACCAAGCCGAACCTGACAGGGTGCCAGGCCCAGGAGGAGGGAGGCGCCTGGATCCCCCGTTTCAAGACACAGGCAGATACAATTAAGCGACCCAATGGACATCTGCGGCGGTGGGAGTAGTCGGCCTTCCAGCATATGAATAAATCCTCACATTGCCTGCACATACCCATAGTGAAACATTGTTGCAAATGACAGGTGCACCGCGAGCTGGGAACAGCGATGGTCCCAGACTGGGGGGCTCGCGAGTGGACCAATCAGAACATGGGGCTCTTATCACTGACACCATTAACATTGACCAATCCTCAGGGGTCTTCATGTAACAATTTTCATGTATCAAATTGAAGGGACAACCCAAGTATACCACCTGACTAACCCTCGACCACTAATAATGCTCTCTATACGTATGCTATAATAACCCTACCACTCGAGGAACCAATCCAGAGTGGCGATAGGTTTTTTGCTAACTCTCCCAGGTGACGCAAGTAGCGCGTCATACTATAGGTAAAAAGGGCCTGCGAGCCCCACAATTGAGAGAGAGTGTCAGGACGGACGCGTACGATCCTTGACCCATCCCTGCCGTTTTGTTTAATAAACAGCAGAAGCACCTTCTTGCGTGTGTCTCATACTCAATTTTTTGGGATATACGGGAGGAGTTGGGGCCTCCCTGCCCGGAGGTCCGCGGACGGCCCAGCTGACCCCGGGAGAATTTCCCCCCGACAATATCATCAGCAGACGAGTAGAACAGTAGTCTGCATTCTCTAATGATGTCAGCCAATAGTTAAACATACAGGTTAAAGAGAAGAGGAGACAAGGCTGACACCTGCGCGACTCCACAGGATAACTCCACAAGAAGAGAAATACAAGCTTGAAAGGAGACTGTTTGAGAGCGGCCTTCCAGGAAATATCTGAACCATGCAAGGAGGGGAACAGGAAACCAGCTCTCTCCAGCCTAGTCAGTAAAATGTCATGGTCTACCGTATCAAAAGCCGCTGAGAGATCCAGGAGAGTAAGTACTCCGGTCTCGCCGTGGTCCTAAAGCAGCACAAGGTCGTCTAGCAAAGATATCATTACGGACTAAGTCCCCATCTTGGGACGATACCCAGATTGAAACGGGTGCAAGCAGTCATTATCCTCCAGGAATGTAGAGATCTGTGGGGTAATCACTCCCTCAAACATCTTCATCATTATTGGAAGCAAGGAGATGGGCCTGTAATTTGCAGGCACTCGAGGGTCAGAATTAGTTTTTTTCAAGAGGGCACGACCACTGCATGTTTGAGGGCGGTCGGAACAATGCCCATTGAAAAAGAGTACTGCAGTGCATCAGTCAACATGCCAATAGCCCTTTGAGGAAGAGCTTTCAGAGAGAATTGTTAAAACTGTTCAACAGCATGCCATTCATGGCATTAAAACACCACGCTTATATTCGAGATGATATTATTCGAGATGACATCATTCAATAACAAGAACTTCAACCAGCATTTACTGCTCAGAAAATGATTGTTAAACAAACGGGCTTGTGGAAACGTCATTAAATGTGACTCCATTATGCATCCATGTAGAGTTAGACGTTTACTCTAAAACCATTTGCAACATCTGCATCTGAATTTGATATCTATGCCTTAAAATGTTCATGTAGACAATTATATTTTGGACCAACGAAACGTCAGCAAAAAGAACATATTACTGAGCATAAATCATATATTCGAAAAAGAAATACTAAATATTCAGTTGCTTGTCATTTCTAATAAATATAGCACCATTTTATGCATGCTGCAATAAATCTTGTAAACACAGTGTTGGCCAGAGCAATGCCAGAGGTTAAGATTCATTCTAAACCTTCCAGCCATCACCTTTTTTGTTTTGCAATAAATCTTGTTACAACATTAGGTGGGTAGGCATTTGCATAACAGAGTGCTAGGCCTAATTGTAAAATAATGATCCCCCAAATACATCACTTTTCAGAGGATCGGGGTATCATAATTTTGGGCAAGAGGCAGGCGTGTTACTCTCAGCCATGCCTGGAGATATAATAATAATAGGCATTTATAAAGTGCTATGAACCCTCAGGCATCTGACCACTACTGATGATTACCCACAGTGTGTGCTACTCATTTCTCGACCTCAGATGGATGAAAGGCTAAGTTTGGCATCGCTGGGATTCAAACCTGCGTCAGCAGGCTCTGCACAGATGTCAACGCAAGCGCTCTACTCGCTGTGCTATCTGACCAGCTAATTGACCAAATTAATGTTTTGTCAATTAAAGAGGTTCAGAATAAGGTTGGTGAATGGAGAGGGTTCTTTCTCCATGGTGCTTACAATGATAAGGGAAAGGCTTCCTGGAATCAAAGGATTTTGTCTGGCTTTCCAGCATTTGATGCAATTTGCAATCTAAAAATGAACATTCATTTGTAAATATTTGTGTCCGCCCTGTTGACTTTTTTTTTACCTTTGTGTGCTGCGGCACCAGCTAGCACGCCACCACTGGCATATCATTTGTCTGCTCCATTTGATGTCCAGAATGCTCTGCACAGAATGGCATTAGGACTCTACGATTTGCCAGTCAGTCAATTTACCTTTCTTCGATAGAAAATCATTTTGGTAAACAGATAAAAACAGTAAAAGACATTCACAAGAGCATAATAACTTATCAACATATTTAAAAACAGGCACAAATATGGCACATGCTGAAGGAGTCATGAATACAATACAAGATTCAAATAGTTAATAGAAAGGTCTAAAATGAGACCACTTATATTGGAACACCTACTTAAAAAAGAATAATAAATCATCTATTGTGTGCTTGGGTATTTCCTCAATATAACGTAAAGCTGCAATGCAGGGAATTCATGGGCATATGTCCAGAAAACCTATTTATTGGGTATTTATGATGTGTCTATACAGTAAAAAGTGTTTCACTGCGCAACAAGACAAAGGGGGGTGAGGAGACAGGGATGAAGAAAAACCAAAAATGGTACAAACTAGGCCTTGTGTCATTCGGATTGTGCAAGTACAGTAACAAGAAGTTCGGGGGAGACCGGAGGTGGGATGTGCTGGTCAGGCCGGAGAGGGCCCAAGTTTGTCCTCATGAGCAACACTGTATGGGTGTACTTAGCAACTAAAGTGACTTGAGCCGAGCCACCTGTTTTCATACATTGAGCAAGGGAATCAATCATGCTACGATTATTCCTTTGTAGAAATATGGTCTTTAAATACAGTCTCCTCAAATTGTAGTATAATGGACCCAGTAAAACAAAGCGGGCAACTGTTTCACTGACTCACAGAATGGGCATTTATCAGATTTAGACGGGTCCCAAGTATTTAATACACTTGGAAGGGGGGAGTATGTCAAACCTAAATATGATAAAGAAGGAGCAAGCTTAATTTGGTATTAGATGGTCTAAATACAATGTGTAGCCGCAGTTGTTCTTTCTTCTCCCAGTACCATGTGATGGATGATTAATTAACAATATTAGCAAGAATGTGCTCTTCCTACCTAGCTTTGATTGCAGAATTTACAAAAATGTTTGTATCTTTCCCAATCAAAAAAGCTTGGGACCAGAGCTCAGGGTGTCTAATGCAAGATGTTAGTTTGTGATACATTTGCACCATGGCATTGTAAACCCACTATTTTGCCCCAAGATATTTTGGAGGGCAGAGCTATGCATAGTAAGGGATGGAGATCCCCATTGACGTACCCAACATACCAGCGGCTTTAATATAAGCAATTGGTCAATGCCTATGATGTGATGTGCAGGTCTATCTGTGTTACTCCTATTTGACAATTTCCTCTGGCTATTGTTATCTGCCAAAACTCAATAAAACTATACAAAAATTGTTACAGGATAAAAGTAAAACCTTTCTTCACATGATTAGTGCAAACATGAATTTAAAAGATTTGACTGACGGCAAGGCGTGTGTCTTTAAACACCATGCTGCTGTTCAACTACGACCACACGGGATGTTCTAGGGGTCTATATGTCACAAATTGCTAGAGACCTTTAAGCGCAGCACAATACTCTAAGCCTGTCAGTATGGGAAAAGAAAACGAAAAATATCCTCTTTTGTTCTTAAAACTCTTTACGCAACAAGTTAATTATGGAAGATCATGCTAAAGAAATACTGTTCCTTAATTATGTCCCTAACATTCCTCGGAGTGAGTGATGCACTTGAAACAGAATCATCATTGGGTGCTGATAAATCCCTTCCTGGTTTTTTTTCCCTCTTTTCTCCATTGCTGCCTGAATGTCGGGGTAGAAACCACGAGAACGACCATTTTACTAGTAAACAAACGGTGCTTCGGCCTTTCTATCCCTCAGTTTAGCAGAAGTGCCAGTAGCAGCCAGTGAATGTTTTATGTGGAGGTGCGCCGTTTCCCAAAAATAAGCACGAGCAAGCAAGCATCGTGATGGAGCCCGAACCAACCAAAGAGGGTTAAATGTGTTTAAAATAATGATTTCAAGTATTGCATTTTACAGCACACTTTTTGTGAGAAAATTGGTAAAAAGCCACACAGTTTACTACCAGTTGTGTGCATGGGTGTTCCTAGGTCTGGAAAAGATCTGGGGCTACACTAATGTCGGAACTGTCGAGATTCAGGGCTAGCTAGTCTTTTCGTTGTAGCTCCTGAGCTTCTATCCGGGACTACAACCAAAAGACCCGGGGCTATAGTCCCCTCAAAATCACCCCACACCCCCCTAGCAATGCCTCTGGTTGTGTAGATGAGCACATGAAAAACCCCAGGAGATTCTAAGTCTCCCAACAGTGCAAATGATAATTTTCCTTAGTGTTGTCCAACACATTTTTATGATGCCTTTGCCTGCTATATGTGCCAGTATTCTGCTAGTGTAAAAACATTGTTATGCTGGCTGTGCTCATACAGGTCCATACGGACTGCAAAATACATGCCGATATTAACATTTGTGAGCATGCTCTGGTTTGCTTTGTCCACAATGCCAATAATGGTTCTATCGGAAAACAAGTGCATGCTGGCTGTAATTCTGTAGGCCAGTATAGACATATAGCAACACTCATCATGTTGGTTTGCCCCTAATGCTTGTAATACATACTGTGCCATTGTAAGAAAACATATCCTTACTGGCTGCACCAATGTAGGCCAGTATGGCCATGCAAGAACACTCATGCCAGTTAAAAATACCATGCCACTGTAAGAGAAAATGTCAATACTGGCTATACGATATAAGCCAAATGCCCCGCATCCTTGTATGACCTCTTAAGCATGCATGCTGTGTTACTTATAAAAGTGAAACCACATTTCCCTGTGCAGTGAAAGTTAGCCCAGGAGTGTTTCTTCAGCTGGTTGCTGCAGAGGTTTTAGAGGCTGTACAATGATTGTTTATATATTTATGTACATTTTATATGTTATTCATTTAAGGTATTCTATTTTTCGTATGTACGCAAAAGGCTAGTTATATAAGCCATGTGCACTTAATAATTATTTTTTTTAAAGCCCTTTCACTGTACCATAAATTCCTGAGGACAGAGAACAGGGGTATTTGGATCATTATTTGACTTCTGTCTAAATTTCGTCTTTTGGGAGATCAAGCTGATGTTTGGGACGTGGAACCATGGTTGCCTTGGTAGAATGCACAAAGTAGAAGACTAGGGGCAGAGGTGCTGCCAGTGGGCATATGCCATCTTAGATAGACAGGATGGATGAAGTGAAGGATGGGCAAACAAACGAACAAGTCACTGTAGGCACACATCAGAGACGTGTTCATGCCAGGATATCAGTGCCTCTTAGATTTACTGATCCCTGCCAACAATATTATTGGTGTGTTATTGCAGGTGTGCTTATTAAGGGCTGTGCAGGGCACTGAGCTCCTGCTATTAACATTTGTACAGAGAGACATTACATATTAGAACACCTCTTTTGTACTTCATGAAAACAGACAGATACATCTGCTGTTTGGTTGCCCCTGCTGGCCAGTGCCCTAGGCAGTTGCTTAGTTTCCATGTGCCCTGTCCTTCCTTTGCTGCTCTTCTCCTCCTCCCTAGCTCACATTGGTGACATTCAGCATAACCCTGCCTCTCGGCTGTCGGTAATGCCCTCTTGCCAGCCTTCCATATCCACTCTGGGTTAGTCATCCGTGGCAGAGCTCAAACCACAGCCATTCTGGAGGGTACTAATAGCTTTATAAACCTGCTCTGCTGTTAACTCAAACCACCTAGAATGGCCAATCCTGTAGATCTGGAAATGTATAGTTACTTATGGATGCCATTATAGACTTCCTTTCAGCCAATTTGTATATTCAAAGTAGTCTATACTCTCTGGTATAGTCCTCATTCCATACATTCTGATTTGAGCAGCAGCCTGAAATCATCCACTTTCTTTTTCTGTTGTACAGCTCCACATGCTAATAAATCACTGTATAGACCTTGGGAAAGATCACAATCACTTGGTGTAAGGACCTTCCACAACTCACATCCATCAGCTTCGCCTCAGGCAATATCTTTGGATTCTGACCCAGCAGCCAGTCTATGAGGCTTAATTATTAAGCTGTTTGTTAGAGGGCTAAAGCGTATTCAGAAATTAGATTTGTAATGCCATACTACCAATTTTGGGAAAATCTGGTACATTCAAAAAGTCAGAAATCAACATTTCAATCTTTTCCGTCTGGTAACAGAAGCAGCTGCAGATTACAGGGAATCAGGCAAATAATATAGATGTGAATTTGGGAGATGGCTTTGGCAATGTCTTGCTTTTGATGCTGTGGAGGTTACCAGATGTAATTGGATGTTGACAATATTCTGTTCTCTTTCAGCAATGCTCAAGGCATAGAAAACCCAGTATTTGACGAGGCACCAGGTGGAACTGCACAACCAAAGCCACGACTGAATTTCATGGCCAGCCGCCAGCCATCCGAATCAGGTCGCCACCTCCTATCCGAACCTAACACGCCTCTCTCCCCTCCAGCCATCGGTGATCTGTTCTTCCCATCATTAGGTATGTTGCCTGCATTAAGGATTATACGGTATGTCTAAGACAGAAGGATATTTGCCTGTAACCTTTATGTGGGGGCCTTGATTGGCTCATTTCTCACCCTATGGAAACGTCCAAAAAAGTGTCCGATTTGCCAAAACCTTTTAAACATTTCTGTTTTGCTTTTTTGGCTCCAGAGAATTACATTTTGGTATATGTCTCTGCCCCCATTTAATCATTTGACTGCGAACCTCTCACATGCTATCCTTGGCAATACTGACGAAAAGATGGTCTTGAAGAAATACCAACTTTCATCAGAAAATTTGACTTTTTACTTTTTAAGGAAAAACGGTTGATGTTTAGGTCTGAATTTTAATAGAGTATTTAGTTTAGCATCATACTTTGATATGAGATTGGGGATTATTGTCTTAAATTCCATCAAAATGTGGGGAATATCAATTTTCTGCACAGGCAAAATGGCTGAATTCCCGCAGAGTGGAATTGTCCAGTTTCTGACATTTCAACTCTCAAGAGGAATTTCCCAGGTTTAGGCCCCTTTTTATTGACAGAATCTTAGTCAATTGATTATGCATGCATTATCCCCAGAAAGTGAAACGTGGGCACTGCTTATTCCAGACACCTTACCATTAATTGGATTTGCTTTTACCGAGGAATATTCGATGGTACTTTGAATGTTGAAGGTTAGAATTCTATTCACATGATGGAAACATACACAGCACCCTCTCTGCCTCTCCTCCAATTGCATTATTTGGTTTAGACAGTGATATTGTCAGCCTCAAATGCAAAGAGTAAGTTCCAAGATTTTGCTGGAACAAGGACATTTTCTCGAACAACTTCCATTTGAAAATAGTTTAACGCAGTAGAATATGTTGCTTGCGGCCTGCAGTTTAGTAGTTGGCATGTAAGAGCCCTCACATCGTTTGCGACCAGGAACCTGGCCCTAAATATGTTTCGTGCCTTCTGAGGAGCTGTAAAACTGGGCTTGATGAGGGGGATCCAAGGTTCATAGTAGCTCTCGTTTCCTGGTGCAATTAACTACTGCACAGTCCTAAATCTACTTAGAGTAAAGTTTCAAAGCCCAATAAATAGCCAACGAATAATGCTTTTGTTTAAGCTATATTTGGCTTTCTGCGGATTCGTGCCTTGTAATTGGTTAATTTTTGTAATTGGTTATTTATAACACACTTAATACCCAGAGGTTTCTAAGCACGGATCTAACTGGTGTTGCACCACATCATCTTGCTTCCGCGTGTTGCCCATGAGCTATCCTCCCGAGACGTCTATAGAGAAAGGATCTATCGTATTTCATGAACTGCTTGTGTTTGGCCTTTATACATTCTTCTAGTATCTTGGCTGAATTTATTGTCCAATTATAAACCATCAATTTGATTCCTTGTATTAGCAACTCATGATGTTTTGCTTAAAAATTAAACATGTTGTATTTTGTTTATAAAAGACAAAACATGTTGAACGTATCAACCTCTACTTTGAGGAAAAATAGCACTATCTTTTTCATTAGTGATTCCTCTATTCTTCACAATGACTGCAATTTGTCCTAGGGGTTGCTATTCATTTAACATTATTGCATAATGTTAATATTTGATTGATGTATGTATTCTGCCTCTATGTGCAGTTAAATGTCCTCCATCTTGATGAATTCGTTCTTCTTTTCTATTTGTTGTCAAATTGTTCTTGTTCCATTTGAAAAGAAGAAGGAAGGACCCCCAAAGGCAATTATTCGACAAAGTCCCAGAGGACAAACGGTGCACATGATCCTCTAAAAGAGAGTGCTGTGCGCATGTTGTGATCACCAAGCATTTGTGAATGTCCCGTATGGCCATGCAAGTATGTTTCAAAAGTGTCAGAGGAAGCTTAAGTCCGTGTGTACACCGGACAGAGGTGCACAAGCCTTCACAAGGCACAATGCTCAAAGGTCAGCATGTACATGGAGCGTACGGTGGCCTTGTGGCTTACATCACGAGAAACCTGGTGGAAGTAGGCTCTGTGCACACGGTGTGGAGAAAGAGGCGCCATGCTCACTAATACTATCAAGAAATGTTGACTCGGGAACTCTAATTACATGTAATGTTCCCATTGAGAACATTATGCATGCATAAGGATGGCATATACTCCTTTCTTAGAAACATTCAGAAAGACAAAGGACTTTACCCAAGCCAAAAGTAATCTAATGCACAGGAATTTGCACATGCATTATACTATGAACATCTCTTAAGTGCCTTTGCCAATTTTTCCATTATGCTTTGTGATTATCTTTATGGCTATTGTAGCACATATATATTAGCCAACGTATTTGTATTTTTGTTGTCAGCAGTACAATTTCTTTTTTGACCTGTCATTTAAAACAATCCACACTGCTCCAGCACTCATCTAAACCCATTGCAAAACATAGAACGTGTTTGGGACATTCACACTACATGGCGGGTTTAACTATATCTGTGTTTTTTTTTACATCACAGAACCTGTTCCGGATTCTCCACCTTCAACTATTGTTAAGATATAACTGGACCCTGGATGAAGGACAAGACAGTACCAATGTGCACTGACTTCATGTTCAAAGCACTATGCAAAGGCGTCACCTGCAGCATAGGTGAACAAGGACCTAGCATCGTGCTGCCTCCAGCAGAAGGACAGGGCGCTACACTTTCCTACAAGTGCCTCGTAGCGACACAGCTTTTCATGAATATTTCTTACATTTAAAGAATTAAAAAAAGACTTTAAAAAAGCTTATGCAGTTGCTTAAAATAAACTGAGGAAAAGATGCAGAGTTATTCTTTTTCATATTAAGCATTCACGATCTTTGTCCACCGCTTCTCTTTTGGGGGAGAATAGGACATGGCTCGGATATTGTTATACGGGATGATCTTGTAGCAGTAATATTTGGAAAAGAACTCTTGAAAGTTTTCCAGAACCCACATTTGAAGTGAAATGAAAGTGCCTTTTCTCATTAGGACAATTGTATTTGAATGTGGTATCAAAACTGGAGGGCCAACGTGTACATGTTTCTTGGCTTTGGCGCAGGATTCACCAACGACAAGGCCCTGGAGAAGCAGTTGGCTACCAGAGGGGAGCAGCAAAAAGACCCCTAGAAACATCAATAATGGTTTCACTGCTGAGTTCCTCTGATGGTGGAAAAAGAGCTCTTCGGGGCGTGCCGGCGATCGCAGGAATTCTACCCTGAGTCCTATAAAAATGCAGTGAGGTTTGGACATATTGGGAAAGTGGAATAATAAGATGGAAGCCTAAACACAGGAAACTTCAAACACAATTGTCTATTCTGGACTATTCAAACCATGCGGAGCAATGCATTGTGGAATCCGGGATATGTGGATATCTATTCCGCCCCCAGGAAGTGCACTGGGCATTATTTGTATTGAAATCATTGAAGGTGTCTTAACACAAGTATAGAAAATCATTATAAAGAAATGTCTAGATACTAGGTGCACGCAAACCTTACAAAGAATGACGATCCCACTGAAATTCATGGACATTAACTAAAACTGGTTGTGTTTAGTAAAATAATGGTGATGGCTCCAGTAGAAAGACGTGAGCAAAAGTACATTTCTTCTCAAGAAAGCTAAGACTGGATGTTTTGTATGGTGCACTTGAACGGATAAAATACTGCCTGGGGCATTCTTTTTACATTTTTCAGGTTTTTATAGAGTATCATAGCACTGCATATTTCAGCGCCTCTAGGCATTTTTTGATGCTGCTTAACATGGAAAATTGCAATTAAAGATTGTGTTCACTAAAGAGTTGGACTTTGTATTTCAATCCAGTAAAACAAATTCATTTTGGGACTTTAAAAAAAAGTCTTGGTAGTTCTTGCTGTGTTCCGTGTTTGTTGCCTGTGAGGTCTTTGGAGCCAGTCCTGCATCAGCGCCTCATTGGGAGGCCTGCTGCAGTTTGGGGAAAGTTGCTAGCGCCTAGGGAGAGCATTGTGTTTCACTGTTACAGGTATGTAACCATTTCCCATTACATAGGCGAGGCATGGTTGAATGGGCACTTGTGCATGACACAAAGGGCGTTGAAATGGATTCAGGTTTGCCTTCAGAGACAGTAGAAGTCATTGTATGTAATGCAGGCGTGGCCCCATGATTTTAGTATTTCTCCATCTAACATGTGGAGACAGCTAACTCCTATAGTCACATCAAATCAATGGCTTTGCTTTAAAGATGTGTCCAGCCCAAGGACAGGGTTAGTTCCTACCTGCGAATAATGTGGCTCGTCATAAAGCCAGCAAGTTGTCTCAGCAAATTAAATGAACACAGGTTTGATTCCTTGCAGGGCTGATTTAGACTTTTATCCATCTGCGTTTGAATGATTCAGTACGATGTAGCAATCACCTCCGCATTGGGGGTGCACTTGGCCAGTAATGGCCTGCCAGCCTGAGCCTAGGCAGGCCCCAGTGAAGCGAAAGCCTCAGCGAGGCTTCAGGGTCGCTACCCGCCAGGTACCCCCCCCCCCCACACATGGGAGTGATAGATATTCGAACCCCGGGGTTCCTTACAGAGAGCACTTTTTTATTGGAGATGGGCTCTGCGCATATTGCTTGAGCCGAATCCCCAGTAAAAAGAAAAACAAGATGGCCACTGCCATTGTAAATAGAAAAGGAAATAAGTCAGTTTTCTATGGCCGATGCCAAGGACATGACGGAAAACCGCAACTGGAGCAGAAAGCTCCTGTCCAGCAGGTAAGTGGGTAGGGAGGTGGAGTAAAGGTGTGATGTACTCTTAGCGGTGGGGAGGCAACATGCAAGGGCTAGGGAGCCATTTAGACAATCAAGATGTTGGCACCCGGGGAGCGATCCCAGTTGGACGGAAAAATGCAGGCAACTACACTGTCAGTTTTCTCATGTGTTTGCAGCCACCTGATTGGCTGAGTACCCTTGCCCGGGTGCGAATTGCACAATTGGGTAGTAAAAACACATAATTGTTACAGCACTTAAAAAAGGGGAAGCAATGCCTCATTATTCAATGGATAACAGCATGATATTGTTATGAGGTATCTAAGTAAAAACCAAAATGGGCACGGTATATGTTTTGAGAATATAGACTTATGTAACTTTTACAAAAAAAATTACTCTGAGATGACACATCAGTACCTACTGCAGAATTGGCCAGCATCTCACGTTAAACATTTGGAGTCATTTCAGTAGCTAAAATGTTCAGTAGTCTATAACATCCCTTTGCATAATATTGGAACAGAAGATATGCTTTAAGTAAGCATATACTTGTGTGATTAATAAACATATTACCATCCATGGTGAATGACTTTTTTCCAAGTCCAAAGTGAACATATTTCAGCAAAACTAACTGGTATTTTTGCAACCTTTTCACTTTTTCCTGTAAAAAAATCCTCATATTGCAATGGCAATTGAAAACCCATTCATCATATGTCCTTTAATGCAGTATGTTGCAGACGGAAATTATACAGACATCATTGGACCAGTCGCAACAACACAACCATGCTAGTTGCTTTCAGTCTCTCTGTATAGACAGCAACTATTTTGTCAAGGAGACGGGGAACTGGCATCTGTTGAATCATGCATGAATCATGCATGATGTGGCCAATCAAGCAGGCTACAGTTTTCAGAAATGCACATACAAAATGTTCCATGGAGTGGGGTGGCAGATGATGCCACTACTTTACTCACTTCTTTTCAGACTAATCAAATTGTAAGGGATGCTTTGGATGGGTTTGAGCCTGGGCCACATATAGTATTATGTTTAAAGGTGTGAAGGCAGGCGCTCAGTTACCAGTCTTTAGCTTCTCCTCCTAACGCACGTTTTCATGACTTCATCAATCTTCAGGGAGGCTGAGTTTCTTTGTTTTTTCAGGCGGGTCTGCATTTCTGTTTCAGGTGTGACAAATTAATTAGCTCTGAGGATTCTGGTACTTGTATTTTTCTCACTTGATTTTGCTGGCAGGTGACTGGAAACAACTCCTGCCTTTACATCTTTAAACATTGTTACAGAAATCCCGGGAAAGGCAGTGCAGCAGGGCCATCATGCCTTACATTGGAGAGCCACAACCATGGCTTTCCCCCTCCCCCCATCAAGGGGAAGATTTGTGCTATGGAGGGAGTTGTTTCCAGTCACCTGCCAGCAAAATCAAATGCGAAAAATACAAGTACCAGAATCCTCAGAGCTAATTAACTTGTCACACCTGAAACAGAAATGCAGACCTGCTTGAAAAAACAAAGTAACTCAGCCTCCCTGAAGATTGATGAAGTCATGAAAACGTGCGTTAGGAGGAGAAGCTAAAGACTGGTAACAGAGCGCCTGCCTTTACATCTTTAAACATTGTTACAGAAATCCCGGGAAAGGCAGTGCAGCAGGGCCATCATGCCTTACATTGGAGAGCCACAACCATGGCTTTCCCCCTCCCCCCATCAAGGGGAAGATTTGTGCTATGGAGGGAGTTGTTTCCAGTCACCTGCCAGCAAAATCAAATGCGAAAAATACAAGTACCAGAATCCTCAGAGCTAATTAACTTGTCACACCTGAAACAGAAATGCAGACCTGCTTGAAAAAACAAAGTAACTCAGCCTCCCTGAAGATTGATGAAGTCATGAAAACGTGCGTTAGGAGGAGAAGCTAAAGACTGGTAACAGAGCGCCTGCCTTTACATCTTTAAACATTGTTACAGAAATCCCGGGAAAGGCAGTGCAGCAGGGCCATCATGCCTTACATTGGAGAGCCACAACCATGGCTTTCCCCCTCCCCCCATCAAGGGGAAGATTTGTGCTATGGAGGGAGTTGTTTCCAGTCACCTGCCAGCAAAATCAAATGCGAAAAATACAAGTACCAGAATCCTCAGAGCTAATTAACTTGTCACACCTGAAACAGAAATGCAGACCTGCTTGAAAAAACAAAGTAACTCAGCCTCCCTGAAGATTGATGAAGTCATGAAAACGTGCGTTAGGAGGAGAAGCTAAAGACTGGTAACAGAGCGCCTGCCTTTACATCTTTAAACATTGTTACAGAAATCCCGGGAAAGGCAGTGCAGCAGGGCCATCATGCCTTACATTGGAGAGCCACAACCATGGCTTTCCCCCTCCCCCCATCAAGGGGAAGATTTGTGCTATGGAGGGAGTTGTTTCCAGTCACCTGCCAGCAAAATCAAATGCGAAAAATACAAGTACCAGAATCCTCAGAGCTAATTAACTTGTCACACCTGAAACAGAAATGCAGACCTGCTTGAAAAAACAAAGTAACTCAGCCTCCCTGAAGATTGATGAAGTCATGAAAACGTGCGTTAGGAGGAGAAGCTAAAGACTGGTAACAGAGCGCCTGCCTTTACATCTTTAAACATTGTTACAGAAATCCCGGGAAAGGCAGTGCAGCAGGGCCATCATGCCTTACATTGGAGAGCCACAACCATGGCTTTCCCCCTCCCCCCATCAAGGGGAAGATTTGTGCTATGGAGGGAGTTGTTTCCAGTCACCTGCCAGCAAAATCAAATGCGAAAAATACAAGTACCAGAATCCTCAGAGCTAATTAACTTGTCACACCTGAAACAGAAATGCAGACCTGCTTGAAAAAACAAAGTAACTCAGCCTCCCTGAAGATTGATGAAGTCATGAAAACGTGCGTTAGGAGGAGAAGCTAAAGACTGGTAACAGAGCGCCTGCCTTTACATCTTTAAACATTGTTACAGAAATCCCGGGAAAGGCAGTGCAGCAGGGCCATCATGCCTTACATTGGAGAGCCACAACCATGGCTTTCCCCCTCCCCCCATCAAGGGGAAGATTTGTGCTATGGAGGGAGTTGTTTCCAGTCACCTGCCAGCAAAATCAAATGCGAAAAATACAAGTACCAGAATCCTCAGAGCTAATTAACTTGTCACACCTGAAACAGAAATGCAGACCTGCTTGAAAAAACAAAGTAACTCAGCCTCCCTGAAGATTGATGAAGTCATGAAAACGTGCGTTAGGAGGAGAAGCTAAAGACTGGTAACAGAGCGCCTGCCTTTACATCTTTAAACATTGTTACAGAAATCCCGGGAAAGGCAGTGCAGCAGGGCCATCATGCCTTACATTGGAGAGCCACAACCATGGCTTTCCCCCTCCCCCCATCAAGGGGAAGATTTGTGCTATGGAGGGAGTTGTTTCCAGTCACCTGCCAGCAAAATCAAATGCGAAAAATACAAGTACCAGAATCCTCAGAGCTAATTAACTTGTCACACCTGAAACAGAAATGCAGACCTGCTTGAAAAAACAAAGTAACTCAGCCTCCCTGAAGATTGATGAAGTCATGAAAACGTGCGTTAGGAGGAGAAGCTAAAGACTGGTAACAGAGCGCCTGCCTTTACATCTTTAAACATTGTTACAGAAATCCCGGGAAAGGCAGTGCAGCAGGGCCATCATGCCTTACATTGGAGAGCCACAACCATGGCTTTCCCCCTCCCCCCATCAAGGGGAAGATTTGTGCTATGGAGGGAGTTGTTTCCAGTCACCTGCCAGCAAAATCAAATGCGAAAAATACAAGTACCAGAATCCTCAGAGCTAATTAACTTGTCACACCTGAAACAGAAATGCAGACCTGCTTGAAAAAACAAAGTAACTCAGCCTCCCTGAAGATTGATGAAGTCATGAAAACGTGCGTTAGGAGGAGAAGCTAAAGACTGGTAACAGAGCGCCTGCCTTTACATCTTTAAACATTGTTACAGAAATCCCGGGAAAGGCAGTGCAGCAGGGCCATCATGCCTTACATTGGAGAGCCACAACCATGGCTTTCCCCCTCCCCCCATCAAGGGGAAGATTTGTGCTATGGAGGGAGTTGTTTCCAGTCACCTGCCAGCAAAATCAAATGCGAAAAATACAAGTACCAGAATCCTCAGAGCTAATTAACTTGTCACACCTGAAACAGAAATGCAGACCTGCTTGAAAAAACAAAGTAACTCAGCCTCCCTGAAGATTGATGAAGTCATGAAAACGTGCGTTAGGAGGAGAAGCTAAAGACTGGTAACAGAGCGCCTGCCTTTACATCTTTAAACACATATAGTATTACCTCGTGTGGGGTCCCCAGGAGTCACATGCACAGATTGTGCTGAATTTAGATGCCCCATTTTTGGAAAAGTCCATATTCTCAAAGATGACCTGTGAATTTCCAGGTGGCTGCACAGTAGTTCAAATGATGCGTTTTGTGAAGCACCGTCCTACAGAATGCTGTTCAGGCTGCTGCAACTTGCTCTTTGTGGCCGCGAGCTTCGACAGAGCTGCGATAATAATGGTTATGTCTCGTAGAAATTTTGAATATTATTTTTGCTTTCTCAAAACATGGCATCACTTTATACGTACTTCTTGCAGTCTGAATCCTTCGTGTGAGCACCTGCAACTGCATTTGTATGTTGCTCTAAAGGCATATCAGTGCTCTTGTAATATTGTTTGTGCCGGCAGTCTGTCATCACTTGCCATTATCAGAGGAGGAGGTGCCCTGCATAAAACACTGGCTACCGCAGAGCACGCAGAGTGTGCCGAGTGTTCCTGGGTTCCGAGTTCTGGCCAACTTGACCCCTGTAGCTACAGCTACAGTGAGGTGTGAACCGCTGAATCCATGTAAGTCAGTCCACCCTAGCATTGCCAGTATCATCTGCTCATTTGCTTGCGACATTGCAACCCCACGTTGCGCATAAGATTTGTTTCCCAAACTACAATGGATCGGTAGTCATACAGTGCCACACACTGTTGGTAGCAGACTTCCATCTGGTTTCCATCTAACGTTATCCACTACAACCCAATTGTGACTTGAACAAATTGAGACCTTGCAAATCCTATACTGTCTGCTCCTCCTACTCATCCACGCCCAGCCCCGTGCCAACTCCTGTGAGTCAACATGGCAGCAGCTCTTCACAGCAAGTGTAACATAAGCTTAGAAAAAAGGGACCAGACATTTGCGGTTGTGGTCACTTCTAACTTTAACTCAGAGTCAGAACCAACTACTGACATGCCATCAAAAGTAGCAAAACAAGTCAAGATCTCTACGTTTTGCCAACACCTGGAACCTAGCCAGGATAACTCACCCACAACAGCCCAGGCTAAAAAAAACTTGACAAGGGCAACTTCTTCCATAGACGCCAATGCTTCGTCCACCAGATTGGTGTAACGTCACTTGAACCTACAGTCGAGCAAATTCCTTTCATTACTGTGACAGAGGCCGCAAATACAGACACGCAAAGGAGGCGCGCAGGAACAATGAATGTAACAACTCTATTATCCTGTATGAGTACTTTTTGCATCTCTGCAGGGAGATGGGTGACTTGTATGAAACAAATGGACAAATCAATGTTTCAAACAAGCAGCTTGGTGAAAGAAACACTCCATCACCAACTCAATAACCTTCAAAGGACTTCGATCAACACGCCCTGTCTAACCATGACTTCTACACTCCTAGAAATACTCATACAAGATGGGATTCAAATGTCCTGCCCAATCGAGACACCTTGGGCCCTGCATCAATCGCAGCCCTCCACCTAGTCTTTGAATCGCTCTTGAGGCTATATGATAACATCAAGGATATTGTGCAAGACAACACAACCAATATACTAGTGCCTGACTGCAAAATGCAGTCAATTTTGAATGTTTTGGAGAAGCCAAAGGGCAGAACAATGACAAAACGTCCGGACCACCCACCTTTCGATCTAGATATGGATGACCAACGGTTCAGTCTTGTGTGACTAACCACCAGCCAATTATTATCAGTCAGTCACCTAACAGCCCGTCCCCGTTGGTGGAGTATCGCAACCACCTAAGTGCATCTACAACATTGTTCGACTCCCTGGAGTCGAAGCTCAAGGAGTGGAAGAGGAACCGGGAATGGGCTGTAATGCCCCAAGACTCACAATTAATAACTTTGCTGATCATCACCTAGTGGGCTGAGACAAAGACCCAAAAAAGGGAAATGCCAACAGAAGAAAAAACTAAAAATCTACCAGCTCCAAACCGCAACAGAAGGAAGTTCTCTCGGAAATTCTTTCACTCGCTACCGAACAAGGGAGAGATTGTTGATCTGAACTCTCAGGGTCCACTGAATACCACCCAACCAACAGGTCTGACCATCGTAAAAGAATTACCAATGGAAGCTGATCAAAGGGGGGAAAAAAGAAATCACGTAAAATCACTACATTTTTTTACCTATGAGAACCAGAGCCTTGAATACATTGAGAGCAGAGTGTCATTCCATCACAGAATCTAAATGTCCTCCACAAGATCCAAATGTAGAGGAGACAAACCCTCACATTGATCAAGAGCACGTCGCTGACTGGCAACATCTAATGTGGCTGTGCGCGTAATCCTCTCCAAACCCAACAAGTAAAACAAATCAGCTTGTCAACCAAGATCATCGGTTGGGAGAATATTGCACACATAAACGGTGAGATAACATTGAAAAGAGGCAAGATACTTGAGGTCTTGAAGAGTAAACCAAATTTGAGAGCACTTTACATGGGCAATATTGACTATGTGGCCCTACGAGACCATGGGGAAGACCATGTAGGTTGTCACTTCTACTCCAACATAGGCTTACACTAAGAAATCTGGGATTCGACCTGTATGAACTTGACTGATCTGAAGAAACAACTAACTTCTTAGCTACTCCATCGACTACTATAAGAGCAGGAACATCTGATTGGTCTATCCAGGACACCCTGACAGGCTCCAACAAGACCATGCACGATGGCAACATAAGTCCTACAGCAACCATGGGCAATGGGACAGCACAAGACAGGTCCTGGTTGGAAGCAGCCCTCAAAATGTTTGCGAACATCTTTAAACAAGCAAAATTATCTTTGGCAGTTTGGAATGTTTGTGGCTTTACATATTTAGTCAGGGGACTACAAAAATCTGAGCTACTTTTAAACAATCATGTTCTTATGTTTTAGGAAAAAATGGCTACCGATCACTTCGAGGGGGATGCATACAAGACATTCACAAAAACAGCCATGAAGGGACGGCTCAGGCGGCCCGTTGGAGGACTAGCCATAGCCATAGACTTGAACTTCAAAGCCACTTCACATGAAATAACCACTCTCAGCGATGGCCTACTGGCAATAAGCCTTTGCACTGAACCCTCAACTATGGACATTCTTGTCATCAACGTATACTGAAATCCGAGGAAGAACTTGCATTCTATTATTCAAATGTAACTGGACAATGTGATCAAAAACTGTCTAGAATTAGGCCACCCCCATCGGATTTTGATAAAGGGAGTCTTTAACTCAGACTCTGGAGTCGGACATAGGTTGAATGAAGATCAAATCATTCCGACACACAGCTCTTCTAGCACTGTGATTAACGGAATGCATTGGGCTCCCTATACGCGCAACTGGGGGATGCAACTATATCTACGTGAGGGTGCACTCCAGGGAAAGGAAACATTTACCTGGAATTGAGGAGCAGCTTCTTAGTGGATCGACCACTTATATAACTCCATAGCTTAAACCCAGCGTGCAACCCCATAACTGTAACTACTACTATCTTAAGGGATCACTCAATACTGACACTTGATACAACTTTGACAATCGATGCCCTCACTTGCGACCCCCATCATAGCCATGATCATGCCCACCAGGGGGGTCTCACAGTAAAATGGAACACTACTGCCTGTAGGGGCTTTATGAAGATTATCAGGGAAACAATCGGCCTGAGCAGCATGACGAGCATCAAAACATCAGATCTTTTTACTGCCATCAACTTCAACAACACAATCCGACAGTGCTTAAAGACCTTTGTGCTCAGGGGGAAACCCACAGGTCTAAGAACCCACTAGCATGATTACAACAAAACTATAGCTGAAGCAAAAAGGGACGAGAAAAATGCTAAGAGAACTGTGTAACCTACAACTTGAGCCTGATACTTACGAACAGCTTAAGAAGCATATACAACAGAGTCAAAAATAATTTACCAAGTCAGTAAAAATCTAGACGTTCAATAGAGACAACCAAATAATGTTGGAAGAAATGGCTCTCAGTAACCCTGCTGAATTCTGGACCCACCAATAGGAAAGTGGGGGAACCTGCTTTGACTATGACTTGTCCCATCTTAGAGAAGGCTTGGAGGGACTATTATACAACTAAGTACGCTAAACCTTTGAAGGCTGTTCAGGCAAATTCAGGACTGACCGGGCCCTAACCTTATAAGTTGCAGAATACACCTGTGAAAATCAGGACATCCTCTGTGCCATTACTAAGTCCAAGGCGTCCCGGCTAGGCCCAATGAAGTTGCTATTCAAATCAATCTTTGCAACACACAAACTTCCAATGACATGGCTTGAATCCATTGTAGTCCCAATTTACAAAAAGGGTGCCACAAACAAACCAACTAACTACAGGCCCATAGCACTACTAGATGGATCTAGCAACATCTTTGCATGTCTTCTCTTGAGAGACCTAAACAGTTGGCTATCCCCCTCTGACATTATTTCCTGTTCTCAAGTCGGATTTAGGTCTTGCATGGGTACAGCTGTGAACGCAACTATCATATCTCAACTGCTAGTAGCTGTGAAGGTGGGTGACCTAAACCTAGGCCTCTCTGACCCAAAAGACAATGCCGCTGCAACTCTTGCCAGAGACCTCAAAAATCTAGGTAACTTACAAAAAATCACAGAAACTACTCATGCGAAGGTATGCACCCTGGTCTGGGCGGCAGACCACAACTGATCCGCTTCCATAACTTCAAATCTTGCCTACCCATGGACAGATCACAACTGCATCCAACTATCCATCCCTCATAAAACTGGAACCAAAACACTCTCCTATGCACCCCCGGCCATGATTAGAAGCTCCAAAAAACTCACAGCAGACAATCTTCGGCCCCTCCTAGACACCAATGAACTCAAACCACCATTTTCCAATGACCCAAAGGTTCTGGCTGACATCTACTCGCGCACCCTCACAACAGCCATCAACACATTTGCCCCCTTTGAAGCCAAAAAAGAAAAGAAATCCATGAAAACCAACTCTTGGTTCTCTGAGGATCTCATGGCTCTCTGCACTAACAAGCGGACCGCCCTCTCCAAATGGCAAGCCAACCCATGTGATACCACCAAAGGGGACTTTAAAAGAACTGCATCAATATATAAAAAGCAACATTCACCGCCAAATCCAACATTAATTCCCGCATATCCAAGGCAAACTCTAAATCTAGGGAATTATTCACCATCTTCAAAGACCTCACGCTTCCTCCTGCAGTCCCCGACAAAGTAACCAAAGACCAAGCATGGTGTAATAGCATCCAAGAAGCTCTTCTTAAAAAAATCTCTCTTGTCCAAGATAAAATTCACACGCAACACTCCCTTCTGCCCAGCTCAGACACAGTTGACCGTCCACCACACATAAGCCTACCCCTCCCCTCTTCACCTTCAGAAATGTTTCTGAGGCAGAAGTCACTGTACTCCTACAGCACATCAAACCCTCCACACGCAAAGGTGACATCTGCCCACCTAGCATCATTAAAGACAGTGCCGAATCCTTAGTCCCATTTATCACAGCTTTCATGAATGCATCATTCGCCTCAGGCATCGTCCCTGCTACCCTCAAGGAAGCTTGGCTACGTCCTCTACTCAAGAAACCCTCCCTAGACCCATCCGCCCCAGCAACTACCGTCCCAAAACTACTGTCCCCTTCCCCCTCAAAATCCTAGACAAGGCTGCCCAAAACCTAATCCAGCTCTTCTTACAAACCCACTCAATCCTAAGAATAAGGCAATCAGGGTTCTGCAAAGGCCATGGCACAGAATCGGCCCTCCTGGTCTTAAAGAACCAAATCACCAAAATAATGGACACCGGTAAACCAGCCCTCTTACTCTTACTCGACCTATTTGCCGCATTTGACCTTGTAGATCATAAAACCCTCACCTCCCACATTTCTAACAGAGCTCACTTCTCCGACTACGCTACCTCATGGATCACTTCTTTCTTAGAAGGAAGAGCTATGAAAGTATTCTCTGACACAGCTAATGCCACCCCCACCACCATTCACTGCGGTGTTCCACAGGGTTCCTGCACTGCCCCCCACACTCTACAACCTGTTCACCAAACCCCTCTTTGACAAACTTGACTCCTTCGGCATAGCGTATACAAATGGGGACAAAACTGAGATCATCATCATGGGCCCACAAGAAATCTTGAACAAACTTCCCCCTCAATATGTTAACTTCTCAATTGAAAACATAACCATCCCAGTCTCCACATCTGTAAAGACCCTAGGAGTCCACTTAGACACCACTCTATCGATGAACAACCAGGTCAACGCTATTGCCTCCGCCTACGCTCACACCACCAAGCTAATAAGCGCTGTTAAACCTTACCTAACCAAACAGACCTGCCTCTCAATAGCTAGAGCTACCATAGGCGTCAAGCTCGACTATTGTAATGCCCTCCTAGTAGGCACCTCTCAAAAAAACCTTATCCGGTTACAGACAGTGCTGAACAATGCGCTCAGAGCGGCCCTCAATATCCCTAGAAGGGACCATATAACCCAAGCCAGAAGAGATGCTCATTGGCTTCCGGTTAAGGAACGTATAACGTTCAAAACTCTGACCTTAACCCATAAATGCCTTAGCCTCACTGCCCCCCCTATCTCTCCGATATCATCAAACGAGAAACCTCCACACGTCCAAGAAGGACACCCCACACCAACCTACTACACATACCCTCAGTAAAAAGAGCGAAAGCTGGAGGTATAGGCTTTCCCTATCAAGCACCCAAACTCTGGAATGCCCTACCCACTGCACTCCGTGCTGAAACCTCCCTCTCCACCTTCCGCAAAGTCCTTAGAACCACATTATTTAATTGACACAGCCATGACGCCGACAAATATAACTAAGTATGCACTGTAATCATAAATGTAACGAAGTATGCACCCCTTCTATACTGTACCTACAACGTCTTACTACTATGTGTAAACTGCTCCCTTGTTCCATGTAACCAGCAACTATGCCTCACTGTGCCATTGCAACCCACTCTTTGTAACAGCACCACGATGCCTGTGGGCTTCTGTGTGCTTTAAAAAATACTAATGCATAAATAAATAAATCAGCACCATCTACATGGCATCATATAGACATGAGTAGCATGTTTGAGAGAGTTTGTAGGGAACTGCTCTGGAACAAAATTCTGGATTGCGGAGTGCCTCTAAAGCTATTTCAGCTATTAGCAGCCCTTCACAGCAAGACCACTCTCAAAGTAAGACAGACCTCTGTAGGCCTCAAACAAGGCTGTGCATTAGCTCCTGCCCTCTTTAATGTATACATATCCGATTTAGTCAACAGTTTGTATCTGGTTAAATAAGGCCACTTGAGACTCAATTAGCTGGCTTTCAATGATGATTTTATATTCTTGTATCAAACTCCACCGGGCTTACAGAGGAAGTTGGAGCAATTCTACCAATACAATATTCACAATAACTAGATAAATGGAGCGAAATTCAAAATTATCATCTTCACTAACAAAAGGAAGCCCAAAACAATGTATTGTAGGGTGGACGATTGCAGATTAGACAAACTGCAGCTCCAAAACTGCAGGGAGGTCAACCATGAGAGAGAAACCTCGTCCTCTAACCAACACATTGAAAAGACTCCATAATCAACTATGTAAGTACTCACTGTTTTATGGCTTAGACATCACACAGTTTGACCTTGAAAGTATTTAAACACCCTTCAAGGCATCAAATGGAAGGAGACTCTTGGGCTATCAAACTCAATTCCCAACTCGATTGTTAGACATGAGATGAGGTTGATCTCCCTTCAATCCAGAGTATCTTGGAGACAGTTTTCCAGTTACACAAAAATGCTTAACCTTAACCCTCCCCTAAACTCTCTGTGCATCAACTTGAGTAAGATTATCGAGCGCAACACACTGCAGTCTCTTGCCGCCTTTAAGGCCAAGATCAAGGAATTCCTGTCTTTTATTCAATCAATGGAAGAGGAACTGATCAACAACCCAGGAAAGACCAAACCTAAACTATTTACCATGGACTGGGTGGAGACCGTTGAAAGTCGCAATACTTACAAAACGTATAAGGAATACGCAAAGCTTGCCAGGAAAAGAGACAGACTGCCACAATACCTGTTTCCGTGCAACAAACTTCGAACCCTCCACATACGCTTTCGCCTAAATCAATTACCAACTCTTGTTGAATGACTGGAGGATATGCAGAGCATGTCCAGCAGCCTCTCCACTGCAAAATGTGCAAACAAGAGACAGTTAAAGAATTCTTAAAACATCTAGTACTGGACTGCCCTTTTCTTATGAAAACCACAATTCTCTACTTTAAAGACGCTGTACTTGAGAACCTTCCCTGTTCAGTAGATCTATTTTGGGCCTGCTTAATGTGGAGTACAAATGTAACACTGTTCTTGGGCTTGTGCAGATTTCTTGCTGAAATATCAGGCTTATTGACAGGTGATCGTAAATGATGTAATTAAGCACAGCATTATTTTCTTCTATTTTGAAGTGCGTATTGTCCCTTCTTACAGATTCAGATTCAGAAGAGGCCAAGAATATCTGATTACACTAAACTATCACAATATTAGACCATTAGAACACTATCTATGCAGGCCTATCTCATTACATACCGAGTGGACAGTGCAATAAGCATTACTGTTAGAATAGCAGCAAACATGTATTATGGGTGTTGATCAAATTATACTGGCTCCCTGGAGGCTAAAATTATTCTATAAGGCAACTAAAGGCAAAGCAGAGGTAACACCAGAGGCAGGCCATGCAAATACACCTGAAGAAGTGATTTGTTTTTCATTAGTCCCAATCTGTTGTGAGTGATCTCAAAACACCGATCCTTGTCTGAGGTTTAGGGCATATTGTCTCCCCGGGATGGGATCACCACACCTTAGTATACTGGAGGAAAATGAAAATGGGGAATGGGGAAACAAAGGATAGGAAAGGGAAGCAGTATAAGGATTTGAAGGTAGCTTTAGATGTGAGATAAAGGGATGTAAAGTTGTAGATAAAGAATTGTAAATGTATTGTATGGATGCATGAGGGGCTCCAGCTATCCTAAGTTCAGTGAAAGGCATGCTTGAACAGGTCACTGTTTTCTGTCTTTTAAAGGTCTAGTGTAGTACGCTACCACGGCCATGGACATCATAGGCCAGAATATATGTGTTGCTTATGTATAAAAGATTTGGTGAAGGGTTAAGAAATGATTTGGAGGGGGTAGATGATTCTAGGATGTATCTCTGTCTTGCAATACTATTTCAAATTATGAGGCTTACACCAAGGAACGAGCCATGAGTGAGCGTAAATGACAATTAGCAAGATTTTATATTTTTTGAAATTAAGAGTTTGAATATGGGCCAAATTGAACTCTGAAGATCTAATATGCCATAAAAGTGTAAATATTGGTAAAATTTAATATCAGACAAACATTGCATGAGCAAAACTAAAACTGTCAAGAAACTGGGTTTGTGAGAATGTGAACTGAAAATAACCTGCATAGGATATCAAGCGAGAGGGACAAAGCAAATTCCTTAACATGCCATTCCGGCACTAAAATGGTTAGTTTACTAAGTTCCTATGGCTATGTTGTTGGAATCCTTAATGTGTCAAATTGTAAATGAATGAAAACTGCAATTCCTTATGTTATTCTCCCTTCTGTTTGATTGTTTTATGTAGCCTATGTCCGGAAACTGTTTGTAGATCTTGAGGGGACGAGAATGATTCAAACAAATAGACATGGCTCATTTGTGGTAAATGTTAAGCACCAGAGAGTGAAACAAAAGGTATTTGTCTTGATTGCTGGAACACTCTCCTCTCATATAAGACTTTGAAAGGAAGTACTTTATGGATGTGAGATTGTTCTAAGTGTCTCGGGGTTGGAACCACTGTACAAGCCGGTGAGTCATTTTGATGTTGTCAAATTGTAAACATCAGGAGGTGATTTGATTACAGCTGTTTAGTGAGCATGGTCTTTGTAGGTTCTACACCTAGGAAACCTTATCAAACGAATAACAAGGTGTCGAATGAATACCCTGTGTGAATGCGCTTTGTTGGAAGTGGGTGGAGTTCTTCCAATGGACTTCTGTTGATTTCCACAAAGTACCCGAAGGGCTTCCCCTTTTATATCAGATAGGGGTGCTAAAGGTTGAATAATAAGCTAGCAAGATTCTGTTGAGGCATCAAGATATGCCTCTGATAATTTAACAAATGTTTCCAAGTATAACGACACAAGGGTGATCTTTGCCCTGAGCAAAGTATATACGGAATTCAGGGAGAACATCTGTAATTATTTGCTTTACTTTTCAATTTGCTCCGAAGGGTTAGAGAAATTAACCCCAGAAGTATGCCATGAGAGAGGTTGCACAACAGTAAGCACCCAGTACAAAACCCCACACAACGAACCTATGAGGTGCCCGCATGAATCCATTTGTCCAGAATAATACAGCCATTGTCAGAATAATAAAGCACTTCTGTGCACCCCATTTCGTGATATTGCGGCCTGGCCACATAACCCACCCACCATCAATGGTCAACATAAAGGAATTGTTATTAATCATAAAGCATTCATAAAGCATTTAATCATTTACACTTTTCTCATTTGACCCGTGAAATAATAGTATAGTGGATCTACTTTCATTCGCAACAAGATCCAGTACCGTAATATTTAGAGACCTCAAGTAACACCTTCCAATCTTCATCATCTGAACCCTTTTCCCAGAATCAAATCTGTAAGAACTGTGCATGCCCATCCCAGTTAACTGACAAACACCAGTTTCCTCTTTCTGCTGCTAAGTACTGCATGTGAGGGTTAGCCCACACGGGTGAAGGGTTTTAGGTCTAGAACCAATACTCATATGCCACCAGAGCAATCAGCATGCCCACGGGAGTCTATATCCCTGGGCATTCTGATGATGGGAGGGTCAAACTTTGTGGTGGTGGGAGCCATCAGAGGTCCACGAAACATGGCTGCCAATGCCAAGAAAGCCAAATGTGGTGGCTGGATATGTATTCCTTTTACCAGCAAACCACCAAGGTTCCCAGACTGATGCGTCAAAAAGGTTTCGTCTGGGACCCGTGGGACTTGGAGGGTCACAGGACAAACTGGACTGTTTTGAGTGTGTTTGTGTGTGTATATATAGTGGCAGACCTTTTCCTTGAAAAGAGCTGCACTATCTTGTCAGTGAATATTTCCATTATCATTTCTGTAGTATCTCCTATGTGAAGGCATCATGAAGCAAGACACAGACAACCGATTCAAAGATCAAAACAAAAAACTTTATTAACTCAAATGTCAGGATGGTAGAAGGCCTAACTTGTCCTATGCTTAGGTGGGATTTCCCTACCTGAACGGACCTAAGGAAAGTCTGAGTCAAAGAGTTCAACTTAAAAGTCTGTGTGTGTCCCAAAACCTATGCTTGCCCTCACAACTAAAGGTATGCAACGTGTAGGGATGTCAATAATGAAAGAAATAGTGATTAACACAAAGTTCTGAGCTTCTTCCCGCTCTTCGCTTCCTTTTCAGCTCCCCTTCCGCAAGTTCAAGAAAGTTCCACAAAAGTCTCAAAGTTACCTTTCTCACGTTCAAGGTAATACAGTTCCACACAATCCTCGGGGTTGCCTTCCCAAAGTTCCAAGCAACTAATTTAAAAAGAAAAGAGTCTTGATGCTTTGTTCTCAAGACAATACTTGCAGCTCCTCAAGTCACAGGGTTCTCTTCCCAAGACTTTAAATTAGCCAATTGTACTTCTTTTAGTCTTTTCAAAGGTTTAACACAACTCAAGGTCAACCTGACCCTCCTTCTGGATTGCTTCACCAGTTCACTTGCAGTGCTTCCCCTTGGATTATTTCACAATGTTTTTGGTTCTCATAAGTCAGGGCTCACTAATCTAGGCACAGTTGTCAGAGCACACGGTACACACACAATAGGTCGCACAACCAGGATCCCTAGGCTCTTCAGGCCACACAAGTTCTTCTATACTTGTCCCTGTGTACTGAGTCACGTTCTCTTAGTTTCTCTTTGTTGGCCTCTTGGATTTATTTGCAGTGTTTAAACATGAATGGAAGGAGCCGCTTCAGCCCTTTAAGAAAACGTAGCAATATAATGAGTGAGCTGAATGGGGATGTAGAAGTTACTCAAACATCAATAATCAAAACGACTTAGGTAGTTGGCAAAAAGGTTAAGGGCCTCATTACGACCCTGGCGGTAAGGGGTTTACGCCATCGTTAGCTGCGCCGACCCCTTACCGCCAATTACGAGGTCCCTTAGCGCCATGGAGGTCTTAACACCCGCTTTAAAGCGGGTATTAAAATCCATGGCGCTAAGGGACCATGGAGTTAATTACGCCACCGTAATTTACGGTGGCGTAATTAACGCCTTCCCCACTCCCATTATGCCCTATGGGGCAAAAATGGGAATGGGGAAGGGTAAATGGGGATTGGGGACTTACCGCCCCGCCAAGGTCGGAATGGGGCGGTAAGTCCGCCAACCACCATGGCGTAAACGTAGTTTACGCCATGGTGGTAAAGTCACGGCCCAGGCGGTAACTTACCGCCTGGGTCGTAATGAGGCCCTAACTCTTTTAATATCAATTATCTAAAACAGGGAGTACAGCAGACATCAACGGACATCTCATAGCATGGTCTCTCAATTTGCTTCAGTAACAACATGCGTTATATAGCAAAAGCTCGTCATGGATGGTGAACCTACATGTTTACTAAGGAGATCCTACGTGGCAAACTACTAAAACTTAGTGGGAAATGTGATAGGCTCAGAGGGAACATCAAGGTATACGTTCCATACTAATCTAAGGAAGTGATATGCTTCTTAACATCAGGTGGGGCAAATAAGCCCTCCACTCAGACAAGTCACTATGAACGTCACTAAATACACAACGTCCCCTTGGTTATACACACTATTGTGCCCTTAATCATGCAGCCCCCTATAATTGGTTGGCACTCTTACATTCATCAGTACTTTTCCACCTACATTTAGCAGCACGCAGGCTAGACTTCCAGGTGCTGGTGGGCGGGTCATAACCATAGCTTGACACCAATTAGCATATAATCTATCATCACCTCAGTGATCTGCTGTCAATTAAGGCTTTGAACTTGTCCTTGGAAATGTTCCTTGCTCTGGAGAATTCAGGGGAGTGAAAGCACACTCTGCCTTCATGCGTAGGTGCAGTCCATTATGTTTGTCCAACTTCATCCTTCCTTGAAACACTTGTGTATAGGCGTTATAAACGCCATATCATATCATATCATACCATATCATGTGACTGAAGACCACAAATTCGAGCTCGGGTGTATTAAAATACTATTTTTTAATAGACCTCCCACTTCTTCCTTGTTTTGTCCAGGCCTTCTGAACAGGAGTTGTGTTCTTTCACATGATTTGTAACTACTTTCTGCTCATCCAAGTCTGATAAAACCTTGGCTTCTTGGTGCTCATCGAGCCTCACCTTTCTGAGATCTGCTTCTGTAATTCAATTGCTTTTTTTTTTTTAACTGCGACTCACTGGAAAATAGGCCTTTCTTCTTTTGGTCTAGCTCTGCTATAACACGTTGTGGAAAACATCCATTCTTTGTTTATTCCTATATGTACACGTTGGCGCATGCCGCAATCTATTCACTAGGAAGCTAGCCTCAAGAATACTTCATCTACTTGCGTTTCATTGCACATGTACACGTGTAAAATGACTTCATATCTTCATTGTTTCTGTAGAATACGTTTCTTCATCCTGAGCCCAAGATGTCACTTATCTTTAATACTTTCTTGATGCCTTAAAGAATATTTTCATTCTCTTGTCTCTGCATCTCTTCTATGTTCGTCCGTTCAGCCTCGTGTGTGACATCACCATTCTTCTCTTCCATTCAGCTGTCCTGTTACTTCTGGGATTTCATTCAAATGGCTATCATACTTTCTTGTTTGCAAGTATGGCTTTCTCAATGGAAACCTTGCCTCCAGGATTCTCCTCGGTATTGGTATTTTCACTGGTAATGCACATGTCTCACACTCTGATTCCCAACATATAGGTAATGTGGGCGAGATGGTTGAGGTGGGGGTACTTGGCTCCTCCTCTACACACTCCTCTGGCTTCTCCTGGTTCGCCTCTTGGCTCTGCCATAATGTGTCACACACCTCTTGCCAGTCTTTGGCCTTGACACACTGCATTTATTCATAAAGTTCTCTTTTTGATGGTCTTGTTCATCTCCCACCTTTCTATGGCACTCTTTTCCACAGGTTGCTTTCATATGGGCACTTTTGCTTTGACTGTCCTCTGCTATTTGTTTTGCCAATCACGTTTTACTTAATTGCGTATTAAATAAGCTTCAATGCAAGGTTTCTTTCAGTTGGGCATTAAACAGATATTAAATGTGCTTAATTCCAAGTTTCCATTCAGTTCGGTATACAATATGCTTTCAATATGCCGAAATCCAAGTTTCCCTTTAGTTTGGTATTCAATATGCATTCGATATATTTAATTTAAACTGTATTCAATACCTATTCGCAGCACGCTAGGAATGCCCCAGCTGTCGAGTAGCTTTCCCCGACACTCACTGGTCCTCAGCATTGTTCCTAAGCAGCCCCTGCTGCTTCTTATCTGCTCTGTAGGTTGGCGGACCAGCTTTTGCAAGCCCTGCTCGCATACCGGACTTTCTATCACACACCAGTAGCTCTGCTGCCTTTTCCCTGACACGGATGTGTCCTTCTTTCTCTTGTTGCTCACCCATTGCTGGTTCCTTGACATGGAGGCTCCACTCCTGTGTCAGCCCAACAGCCCGACTCGCTTCGGGCTGTACAGGTTCTCTGTGCTGCAGGCCAGCGTCCTGGCTCCATCACTGGTCCCACCATGACTGCCTTCTTCTGAAAAGGGTACCCCGCTGGTGTCACCCCCATAGGCCTCCCTGTTGCTCTCCAAGCTGTTCTCTGTCCCTCTCTTTATACATCTGCAACCACCTAACAGGTTGCAGGTGTAGATCCTCAATTGGGCTTATCTGACTATGTCTAAGGGACATGCCTGACTCTCACTATACTCTTCGTCCCAGCACAAAAGTGGTACAATTAAGGTTTAGTGTTCATTACTCTGTCTCGCCTGTGGGTACCCTGCTCCCAATTCCCAAATACCGTCCACCCAGGTGATCCTCCCTCGCTTCTCCACCCCCAGGGTCAGGATTCAAAGGTAATGGCCTTTCCCTTGCCACCTGAGAAGAGGATCCAGGGGGAGTAGGAGTGAGAACACCCTAAGGTTTCTCATACCTATAATCCCAGAGAGTTGGGGTAATGTTCATTGGCCAATGTTGTGACCACAAAATCATGAAAATCCCACAGATCAGCTTCCGTCCCTTACCGCTCAGAGTGAGCCGCCGTAGATGTATGCATACTTAATCCTTTGCATCCTTTAACCCAAACAAAGGGCACTTAACCATGTAGTTGTCGAAAAAATACACATATTTTAATATTTATCACAACATGTCATCAATCCAAATATACAATATTAAAACAACTCATCAATTTGTTCCAAACACATACTCAACCACATATCTTTGTGTGTACATATTTCTTCATTTCTACTAAAAGCATAGAAATGTACGCTTGGAAAACCTTTTCTATGCCTTTCTATGGTGTATTCTCCTCTTGGAGCCACCACTCTTATTCCTGCCCTTCCCAATTCATACGGGCAAAGACGGACTGTGCCAATACTTTAACAAAAATGTGTTTCTAGAACCAACATAGAATTGTATCTTTAAGAATAGGCAAGGCAAATAATCCCTATTGCATATCCTGTTGTTGCTGTCTTCAGGGCACTCGGGCTTAGTTCATGTTCTGGTTTTCACACACTTAATAGTATGCTACAATTTGCAATCTTTCTACAAAACAAACAGACATTTAAATTTAAAAACATGGTTTTTTAACTTATTGTGCCAAAAAAAGGTACTACAAAACATCTATAACAACTACATCTCTATTGCCGATATAGGCAGCAGGGATATATTAATTCTTGAGTGGTCTAATTATTGTCCATTTTCACACTTTCCCATAGCATTAGGAACGATTTACTCTCTTCATCTCAAGTGTTTACAATTACACATTCTCCCTTCGGAGGCTCCATTTCGTTGGTCTGACGGTCTCCTAACATGAAAGACTCGTCGCTCTATTTTTTCACAAAAGGGACACTATTGATGTCTTCTTTAATCTACATTAATCAAGTACCCCTACATGCTTACTTATCAACCATTTATGAGCCGAATTACCTAAGTGCTCACCTCTCGCTGAATCTTCAATCATGTTACACTTATTGAAGTAACTCGCACCGTGACCACTGGTCTATCACCTACTCCTGTGTCTCTGACTACTTCCTGTATGTAGCATGCACCAGCACATTGCTCTCACTGACCAAATGGAAGGGCTGAACTCAGACTGTCTCTGGTGATGTGTCTAGACAACTTGCATCCAGCAGGTACTTATTGGACACATCTTCAGTCCCCTCGAAAATGGCTCTTCCCCTGGACTAGACTCCTCCCAATCTCCAATATAACTTGTTCCTCTATCCAGGAGTGCATCTACTCACCTCTGTGCCTTACGATCCACATCTTCCACCTAAAAACCAACAGGATCCCAGCTAATACCAATCTCCAATATATCGTGTTCCTCTGTCCAGGAGTGCATCTACTCACCTCTGTGCTTTACGATCCACATCTTCCACCTAAAAACCAACAGGATCCCAGCTAATCTCCCGATCCTTAAAGGAGACCATCACTGGTGCTATTGATGGTATTCCGCAGACATGGTGTGGAATCGTGTCGGGACACATGAGTGGTGCTGTTCTAAACTCTGTAGAGTCTATTGAGAAGTCACTCCGAACAGGTCTATGACCATTGTGGTTGGTCTCATAGTCTTTTTAGTGGGTGTTCGGCAGCTGGAGGCAACCAGACGTGGACACCCTGCTCACTGTGCTCAGAGAGACAAAGCTTCACCTCATCGATGAGGCCCAACAAGGCTGAAACACATGTATGGGGTTGTTTTTGGTACTCTTGTTCAGAGAGGAATTGCCATAGCATTTCGGTGCTGGACTGCCCATGTGGGCGGGACAAAGACTGATATGCAAATGGCTATTTCCCATCTGTGAAAGGTACAGTGAGCAAAAAGCGTGTGCTGCAAACTCTCATCTCAGAACAGGTTATCATGCCTTGTACTTTCTGGAGAGGAGCGCCTGCTACCTTTTTGGAAATATTTGAAAGGAACTTGGGATTGGTCACCCTGAGTTACCTGGGGGCAACCAGAGGTGGACTCCCTGCTCACTGTGCTCAGAGAGACTAAGCTTCACCTCACTCAAGGCCTCGTATTGGAATCGTGGAGGGACTTTGTCCCAAGAAGTGCCCACAGCAAGCACACTCCAGTTTCAAGGAGTCCCTGTGGTTCTCTGGAAGTACACGCTGCTTCTTAGTCATCGCCTGTGACATCAAGAGCAGGCGCTCCCTGGTCTGCCTCTCTTTGTAGGTCATACGCTGCCATGCCTTCCACTCCTTATTGTAGTAGCACGTGACAAGGCACCACAAGCAGCAGTCAAATAATTTAAAGTAATCGATTGAATTTGAAAAACGAAAACTTGCATGAACATTGGATCGGCAGCACTAACCGTGTTCTGTTGTCCAGTTTCCCTTCGCATCAGAAAAGGAACTGGTGTGCAATAGAAGGATGGCACAACTAATATTCTGTACACAGTGACTTCTGGTGGGGGCTGCAGGACACGCCCTCATGGCATCGTGGGTATGAGTGGCATCACCTGGCAAAGTCCGAGTATGATTTAAAATGTATGATGTCCCAGTTTTCAAGCTGGACATTCCAAAGATAATGGGTTTACAGGAGAGATGCTATGAATTAGAACATGTTGTAGGCATGGTTTTGTCCAGAAACCAGGAAACTCTCTACAAGTGTGTTTTGTTGAGGGAGGCGTCCCAGCGGTAATGCCTTTGCTTGTCACTGCCTGCCTACAGAAGACAACGGAGCCATGCAGGTTATTTTATCTCCTAGTGCCCTTTATGCAGGATCTCATTTATGAGCAAAAATGTACTTGAATTTCTTGTTTTGAAGTTGGTTGACAAGAAATGCTTTGATGAATACTACTTATTGTTTGTTGGATAGCAGCTGTATAGCTGCCTCCATGAGACAATTATTTTTCAGTTGATAGACCATCCCTTAATTAGTATTTTTTGTCAAGGATGCCTACGTTATTACAAACTATTATAGACTTTAACACTACGACATAAAGACAATAAAAAAGGTATATTTAAATATAAACTCTACAGTACAGCATAACATGTAAATGTCCAATTCTTATGCGTTTAAGATCAGTTACTGATTAGTTCGTTTTATACAATCAAATTAACACTATGTCATGAATAATAAAATAAATAGATCATACCAACATTGAACACAATAAGATCATATTGACATATTTTGACTCGATATAATCTTACATTTGCATACCTTCCAAAAGCAGTACCTGTGTTCATAACTCATGTACAGCATTTAAAAGCACCACCGAGCTAGCATCGAATATGTATGACCAGAACTGGTCACTAAAAATACTTTCCAAAGAGCAAACAATGCTTACATAAAATAGGCTGTACTTTGCAGCCAGCACATCACATTGTGTCAGAAGATGCTTAGTAGATTCAATTTTGTTCCGAAACAGTCTACATAGGCATGCTTCTCTCAGAATAACAAGTTGAGGAAACAAAGTCATAAGAGATGGTAACAGATTGACTCTCAGTAACATGATAAATCTGCGTAATCGTGAATCAGTCGTATGTATTACATAACTAAAAGGCCAGGCCTGCGGAAACCACTGTTGATTGGATTCCAGTAATGTTTTTTTTTGGGACACATATGTGCTGTTACTAATACGGTCCCAATGCATCGCCTTCGAGGTTAGCTCCTTTTTCACTAATCGCAGTATTCTGTGCTATATCCATGGCCCAGTTAATACTAACATGGAAAGGCATACATTCTGATACATATACACTCAGCCTAGCTGCACACATAAGCGTCCTACAGGCCCAATGCACCCAGAACCCAGTCTGGGAGTCCACCCACCAGACTGCATACATTCAACTGATATCACCACCACACATAATTCTAGGATGCAGCTACCATCACGCAATTAAATCAGCTGCACACACCTGGTGCACCCACGCTCCCTATGACACTCTCTACTGACCTGGACTGCGGTTCCTGAGGATATGTGCACCCTCAACCCCTTAGGTTCCCACGTTTCTGCCCAGACCATCTCGTCACTGCACCCAAACCGCCGGTCGGCTATGATGCCATTGTGTGCCTGCCCCTTGGCTCCCTGTGGTGTCGCTATGCCCCCAGCTTCCCACCTGGCCCCCTAAAATATTGCAGTGTACCCCATGCCCCTCGAGTGTCCCATGCAGTCGCTGTGTGCCCAGCCCCCTCTGGTCCCTTTGATGTTGCTGTGATGTCCCTCTGCACCTCTGGCCGTTCATGCTCGCTGTTTCCCCCTACCCTGGCCCCCTGTGATGTCGCTGTGTACCCAGCCCCTCCAGTCCTCATTCACCGTTCCCGGGCATGCACTCATGTCTTTGCCTTAGCACTTGCACCGTCTGGGTGCTCCAGATCGAGTACAGTAGCTAGTCTTCATATTTGTGCTGCTCATGGCCTGTAGATGGTCTTTGCATACTCCCTCGTTCCCTCCCTTGTCATCTACCGCTTTCGAAGCCCACTGTGCCTAGGCACTGTGAGGATGAAGCATCACATCATATCATATCACTACACTTACTCTTGACTCTACACCATCACACAATTAGAGTACAGCTATACCCCTCGATAAATTCGGCCTAGCTGCTCACATACGAACACTCTCCCATGAACACCTCATCACTCTAATAAAACGCAGCTATATCCCATGACAAATCGGCCTAGCTGCCCACATAAGCGTCCTACAGGCCTAACGCAGCCAGAACCCAGTCTGGGTGCCCACCCACCAGACTGCACACATTCAACTGATATCATCACCACCACACTTAACGCTAGGATGCAGCTACCATAAGGCAATTACATCAGTTGCAAACATAACTGGTGCACCTACGCACCCTATGACGCGTACTCTCTCTACTCACTTGGACTGCCGTCCCCGAGGGCGTTCAACCTACCAGCACTATCAGATCATACCAATGATGTATAGAGTGCTATATAAATGCAAATAACATAACATCTAGATATAACATTATCCTGTATGTGCTCAGGTTTAAATAAAGGACCATATAAAAAAAGAAGTGAGGGTGTATCTGTAGACAGTATTTTGTGGCTTGCATATACAACGATAAGCAACAATGACCTATGCACCCTTGGAGGAGAAAGACTACATGCTTAACCCCAAACCAGCTTTGTTTTACACTACCTCTCCCTCTAATGATATGCTGTGTGCCCTTTATGGAGCGCACCACGAGATACAACTATGGACCCATAGAAATCCCCACAGAAAACATACATACTACCAACTCAAGAATACCATTATGGAACACCATCTTTAGAACGGTGGCCCACTCATCATTGTACATATGCCCAAGAACTAATGACCTTGAGATGACCCTCAACCTATTTACTCCTTTCATCACCAGACCTCCAACCAGCCACAATAATTCTAAAATCAGAGAAAATAAGCAACCCATCCTGTCACCTGCTGGAACGGTTTCAAACCAGAACATTAGACTTGATGCAACTGTCACACACCCACAAACAATCAACAGGCACCTTGGACCCCGCCTCACACAAATAACACAGAAGCAACAAAGTGCATCCATTGGCACTGACAAATTATCCTGAGACAGGAGACATGCTACACTGCAGCCTGACCAATGCCCACTCTATCTCTAAACACAGAATGGACATTCACAAAATTCTTAGTGAAGGAGGAACCAATATGCTTTTTATAACGTAAACCTGGTTGTCAAACCAAAAGGTAATAGCAAACAAATCCATCCCCACCAACTTCAAACTCATCCAAGTCAACCAGACCAGCAAAAGAGGAAAAAGGTGTCACTGTGGCACACAATAAACACCTCAGATTGCGACTTCCCACCACATGGACATCTGCACTGAAAATGACACCTGATCCACCTCACACTCAACCACCAATCCAACTTCTCCCAAATTATATACAGCCCAGCATCATACAATCCAGCTTTCGGGGAAAACTTTGCAGACCTTATTGCTAACCTAGAGATATAACAGAAGGTTTAGGTATGATAGACCGAAAAACAATATTTCATGGAAATGTGATTGAAAAAATGCTGACCTCATGAAACATCTGATCGCAAGATGTTCAGCACGGCTTTGCATGAATCGATAGAATATGTTGAATTCCGTGTTGTTTTAAAAAAAAGAAATAATGATGATTAAGGTTGACTTTCTTTAAATAAGTTTGGGGTTTTGTTGTTGCTGAATACGCGAGCCACGGTACAACTGAGGTAATGCAAATCAGGAAGAAAAAAATATATTAAAGGAAAGGACATAGAAGTCAATTCTCTTGAGATTTTAACAAAAATCGTTACGATCAGTGTTATGAGGGAAATTTAAACGAAAATATTGATGGAGGTGAACTAACAGTACATACATTAAAAAATATTAGCACAGAAGAAAGAAAGGTAAGTGTGATTTTCTACACCATCTATAATTTTGGGATCACTTTTCCTAAAATGAATATAAACAATGAAAAAACTATATGGTAAAGGGATTGAAGCAGTTGCATATTATTACTATTTATATCAGTGGTCCTTTGAAAGAACCCTCCACTGCTAACCCTAGATAAAGCTGTTTTTTGTTTTTAATGTAGTTAAGAATTGCAACTCATTTCATTATAAACCAGATTAAATGTATTATGGATGTGAAAATAAAAACACAGTGAAAACGAGTTTTTACATGTTTTACTGTATATGTAAGCATGTGCAAACTAGAAATTGTGTCATAAAGTAATACAAGTTAGCAAACGGTTAAGATAAATTAAGTACATATATGTCTCCTGACTAAAAAAAATTGTAATTTATTTATTTAGGTAAACCAGGTTATGGAAAAGTCAGTTTACTGTCGGTCTACCAGAGGAAAAGACCAGTTGAAAAGAAATGGCTATATTTACAATATGGAAAGGTTTAAAGGAGAAAAGAAATGGTGGAAATTCATAGAATACAGGAGAATTAATTGTAGAGGAAGAGCAATAACAAATGGGGAAAATATTGAAAAAACAAAAGAACCTAACCATGCACCAAACATTGCTAAAAACATTGCTAAAATCGAAGTAAAAGGAAAGATACTTAAGTTAAAAAGAAAAGCAAAATCGGAAGAATGTACAAGTGGTCAATTAGTTAGATGGGTATTAGGGGAGATCCCACCACATTTGGCTGGCGAGATGCCCTGTAAGAACTTACTAAAAAATTGTACCAGAGGAATTTAGAATCTAGATTACCAATCGTCCTGAAAAAAGTGGGAGATATGGAAATACCAGAAAGTTTACAGAGAACTCTACCGGGAGAAACACATATGTATTATTAGAGCAAAACAATGGGTAACAGATACATTATTTTTGCAACAAATCAAAACTTGACCCGTTCACAAATAAGCAAAAACTGGATGCTAGACGGAACATTCAAATGTTGTCCTAAACCATTCATAAAGTTGTACTGTGTGCATGGAGAAATTGATAATGATTATTTTTCGCCGGTATACATTTTATGAGAGAAAAAGGGGAAAAAAACGACAGAGAAGTGTTTACCAAACTGAAAGAAAGCATGCCCAACACATAAAAAGATGTGAAAATATGCTCAATGGACTATGAATTGGCGGCAATTAAACAAATATTCCCTATGAATTCTATACAAGGCTGCTATTTTCATTATAGCCAAGCCCTGTGGCGCAACCTACAGAAGAATGGACTTCAAACAAAATATAGTGTGGATAGTGAATTTCCGTATCACATCAAAAAACTATGCGCATTAGCCTTTGTACCGACAGAAAATGTAGTGGAAGCATATATGACAATAATTAAAGAACCGTATTATATGAGAAATGAAAAAGAAATTATCAGAATTTTCAAATTACTATGAAGAACCATGGATTGGTGGACAAACCCATTTTGGACGGAAACTTCCAAAGAGTAAAATTGACTATTGGAATTGTTTTTCAGCAATAATGAATGGATCATGTTTTTTTTTTACTGGAAAGTATTTTCTTTCCGTGAACGGCATCCCGTTCACAGAAAGAAAATTACCAACATGGCACCATTGGAAAAGGAAGGCGGGGCTACGTATGGCAGGGACAGGAGCAGCAGCTGCGGCGAAGGGCAAGATCAGCAAAGTACAGTTTGTACTTGCATCCCAGTTTAAGGCACCATTGTTGTGCAAAGCTGATTCTGGGCAGTTTCCATTGTGGTGCCAGGGTCAGATCTGAGTGTTTTCCATTGATGTACCATAGTTAAACATAGGCGTTTTCCCACTGCTTGACCAAAGTTATATCTAGGTGGTTCTTAACTGATGTGCCCAAGTTAAATTTACACTACTGTGCCAAATCTGAATCTAGATGTTTTCCTTGGCTGTGCTGAAGTTAAATCAGGGTGTTTTCCCATTGCTCTGCCAAGGTTAAATCTAGGTGGTTTTCAACCGCTGTGCCCAAGTTGAAACTGAGCGTCTTTCCACCACAGTGCCAAAGTTAAAATCGAGGCCTATGGAGCAAAATATAGGTGCGAGGGGGGCTGTTTGCCCGTTGTTGGAGTGCGTTGGTGCGGGTGGATAGAAGGCGCGATGAGAGGGGTCCGTACTCACCCTGAATACAAACTGGGTGCATGAGGAGAGACGGAAGTGCTGGTGCACAAGAGGGAGCGTCTGCACTGGAATCGGGAGGAGGGCAGCAACTCCCTGGCATCGCAATTACCCTATAAGCCTATGGAAGCTGAGTGCAGAGGGCCACCCTCAGATGAACAGCAAGAGAAGGCAACATCCAGTGCCTGACAGAGAAGAATGCCAAACAGATCAAAAGGAGGAAGAGGCAAGCAGACCAGCATTGACTCCTTTACCAAAAATATAGGTGGTAAAACCTTCTGAATCTGGAAAAGCTTGACTGGGAAAAACGTTCTGCTCGAGGGCTACAGATGGAAGTGCTGGATGGGTTTGCAGCAAACATGCGCAAGGAGCATCAGCAAGGAGCTGAAAGCATGATTTTGCAAATTTGTCTTGTGTTTTGTTGTTTCCAAATTGTCAAAATGTTGGTATAAAAATAGTGATATAACTTTGGTGCCTGGGCCATGAAAACCATGAACACTAGCAATTGGTCACATTATGTGGGTATTGTGGACACTGGACCGGGACGCAGGTTAGGTGCAGTGGATAATTGCTGGTGGTTTGGTGGGGCCAGGGCCATGGTCGAGCCTCATGCCCTAGGCAATTCAATCATGACTTGCATTCCCAGCATGCACCGATGATGAAACATATTAGTATACGCTGCAGAAAATATGTTTGTTAAAGTAGGTTTCTAGTCCTTTCATATATGTTAAAAGAGGAATTATTAATAACTTATATACAGTGCTGTAACATCATGAAACATTTTCACTTACAAAAAACCATTGAAATTCAGTGACATTTTTTGTTAAAAGGACATTCTGGTTATGTTGCACTAATACAAACCTATGAAATTCACTGAAAAAAACATTGTTTAAGGGACATTATGTTAATGTTGCACTAAGAAAAACCTATGAATTTCATTGAAAAACACTTTGTTAAAGGGACGTTATGGTTGCGAGGTAAAATAAAAAAACGAAGAAATTCACCAGTTATGGTAAACTATGCACCCATAACTGCCGCCACTGCCATGTACTGCTAAGACTAACACCCACGATCAAAGATGACATCACAAATGGCATTTGCTTTTTTTTTTGGTCTTTCAGGATGCAATTACACCCATAGCTTCTGAAAGGAACATGTGGCTCACCATTCACATTATACTATTTATACTATTTAGTAATAGCCATAGATCCGAAATTTGCGATCGGGGGCAGGCACACATTGCTGTAGCCGCAGTCTGCGACTGGCCCCTTTGTGGATTCAGTTCCAAGTTGCTAACTTATCTGAAAACATCATTGCAAATGCCCTTTTTGGTTTTGATGAATTATTGTTACAGAAGAGAGAGAGGGAAGGGGATTCTGAACTGAGAATATCTGGTTGGCATAGCAACTGTCAATCCCATGTCATAAAAATGACCACTCACTAAAGTTTATTTTTCCAAACTACTCTGCCTTCCTATCCAATGAGGAGCTCCCTAACGATATGTGCTCCAATCAGCAGCTTTGTAAGAAACAAGACAGGTGCTGCACTTTATTTTTCCCATCTGTGCAGTGATTTGTAAGGTTGCAAGATTGGGCTATTATGTAATCTCTCTACCCACACCCACCCACCCTACTCCCACTCTATTTACCCCTCACACACCTCCCCTAAAACCTCCCTCTAGCCATCACCCACCCTACCCACTCTCTATCCCCACCAACCCACTCTACTCCCACTCACTCTGCTGCCACCCACCCACCCTACCTTCACTATTTCTATCTCCTGCTCTCTCTACCCCCACCCAGCCACTCTACCCCTACTCTTGCTACCCCCTCCTACCCACTTTACCCATCCTCACTCTACACCCACCAAATCCCAGTCTCGCTAATAAACACCAACACACCCTAACACCACTCTCTTTACCCCACTCACCCACCCCAAACCTACCTCTCTCTAGCCTCACCCCCCCCACCCTACCCCCCACTCTCTCTAGTCCCACACACCCAAACCCCACTGTCTCTACCCCAGCACCCAACCCCACCCCCACTCTCTCTACCCAACCCACCCCACACTCTGTAAGGCCACCCACCCACACCACCACATTCTCTCTAACACCACCCACCCACCGTACCCCAACTGTTACTACTCCTGCCCAACCACCTGCCCCCTACTCTATCGCTATCCCCACTCTCTCTATCCCAACCACCCACTCTAACCCCACTATCTGTAGCCCCATTCACCCTACCCCCACTGTTTCTGCTGCCACCCACCCAACACCCTCTCTCTACCACATCCACCCACCCTACTCCTTCTCTCTCTACCCTCACCCACTCAACACCCCCTCTATCTACTCAACCCTACCCCTCTCTTGTTACCCCGATCCACGCATCCTTCCCCCTCTCACTCTCGCCCCACCCACCCTACCTCCTCTATTCCTCCACCAACCCACACTACTCCCACTATTCCCCCACACACCCTATCTCCTCTATCTACTCCCCCTCATCCTTCCTCTCACACTCTCATTTTATTGCTAACCATCGCATGCTCACGCTTTCTCGCTCATATTTGCCCTCGCTCATCCTAGATCACACCCTCTATCAATGGCTTCCTGCTTTGCTCTATTCCCCTTCTCATTCTCTTGCACACCTGTAGCCATCATCACATGCTCCTTTGAAACTTTGCACTCTCCTCCTTGCACCCAAGTGCCTATAAATGCAAAATGTAAACAACAGCCGTAAACACTAAAACTATTGGCTTTGCAAATGCTTGTTTGGTAAGGGAATCATTCAATTTTCCTTTATAATTAAATGGAATACAAAGAGTTCCCTTTGTTTCCTGTTTATGAAATACGATTTGAGATCGTAAAGGAGCATTTCTTCTGACACTACATTTTCTTCAACAAGGGATAGCAAAAACAAACAGAAATATCAATACATTTATTTTTAAAGATTTTTTAAGACGATTAAGCTTTTGTGTGTCTCTTGTTGCTCATTTATCTGGTACTACCATATGATTAAGAGGTCTCTCGGACTTGGTTTTTGTTCAAAGCTACGCATCGTTATCACCCTCATCAGGCTTTGGTTACATTAATTGGTAATTGATTTAGCAGCAATTAGGTGCAGAATATTTCAATCCCATTCTGCCACTCACTGGCTTTCAGGATGGCTTTCTCCTTATGGCCCCACACTGAACAGGTTCCATGTGTTAAACTTGCGGCAGAAATTGTGTTTACACAAAAAATCGCAGCAAAAAGGCCTGGGTTTTGCTGCCCCAATCCATGTAATGGATGCGGGGGCCACCCCCGCAACCCCTGGACCCATTATACCATTTAAGGGGGCGGGGGACACCCCTGCCACCATCGCTCCCCTTAGATGGTATAATGGGGTACACCTTTACCGGGTCAAACCACAGCATTTTTTTCACGATTTTTTTGTGCAAACAACTTTTTTGCCGTGATTTTATTACTGCATACCACTGAACACTCCAAACCTGAAAACATGCTCGAAACAACAGTGCGAAAGTAGGGGTCAGAGATGCTGCTAAGTGGATACAGGAGGCAATCTTGAGCAGTTCATGGGAGTTGTTAAGACCGCAGCTAGAGAGACTGCTCTAGAGAAAGCGAGGGGAATGTCGATAGGATACGGTCTGTCCCTTCTTCCATACTTTTTTCTCTTTTTGAACACATGGCAGCACACTTTAAATATGAACCAGTGGTTTCATACTTGCATGAGACAAGGCGTTCCTTGCCGCTTGAGTCACCTCATCTGGAGTTGGGGATTCAGATGACGGGACATGGGCCTCACCCCTCCACCACTCACAGCACTGTGTGGAGTGAATGGTTAGTGACCCACTTGGCCTGCACTGTTTTACGGTGCCCGGTGAGACAGATGCCCACCCTCTCCTTCAATGGAGGCATGAATCATAGATGAGACTGTCTGGCAATCATTTTCCCATCGTACTATCCCTGTTTCAGATTGTGTTATAACTTTTTTAGGTCTTGCAATTAAGGCACTTGGTCAGGAGTGGCCTTGTTAACGCTGTGGTGATGCACGTGCCTCCATTGAGGACATCCAGTGGCCTGACCAAGTGGGCCGGGTGCCGGCCAAGCTAACGTCTGATGGACCCGGGGTTGATATCAGCAGGATACCCTGGTCACCCACTCTTAGTCCCCCATCCTAAGGCAAATAACCATCACATGAGGCCAAGGTATTTTTGCTCAATGGGGACAGCTCTAACACTTGAGGACTTGAAGGTGAATGGAATCAGGGATACATTGTTTTCCCTGTCCCGAAATACAAGCACTTTGTGTAGTCGCAGAGTGGAGGAAATCAAAGACAAAAAGCCTTTAAGAGAGAAGGACACATAGAGAAGGAAACGACCCCCTAATGCACTGGTACCAGACACCCACTACCTTTTCCCAATCCAATGAGTGCATGCATACATCAGAGGCACACACCATTTCCCTACATCACTTGCACAGTCTGTACGGACATCAGAGGCACCCTATTTTGTTGCACCAGTTGCAGTGAGCCAACGTGAAACAATGATGCTGTGTTAATTCCTGGCAACACAGAGCCAGAGAGCGCAGGCGGAAATCTGGCGCTGAATTAAAGAACAGTTTTACTTTGCAGACCTGCCAGTAATACTCTCGCAGGTCGAGGGCATCAGCTCCCTGGGGTTCACAAAACTGCTATATACAGCCCAGTGAAGCAGCATCCCCATAGTGAAATGCACACAGGCAGACCATCCCTTTGAAGACTTGGTCTGCGCCCAGACGCCCAAATAAAACACAGAGGTGAATTAATTAAAATGAGCTAATCACAAGCCCTCACACATTTACCGGCACAGGTCCCAAGCTCACAGCAAGCCAACCCCAATTGGAGGGGATTCAGAGCTATATAAGAGCAGAGTCCAAGTAAGGCAGTGTTTGGTGAAGGTGAAGGAGCTGACTGCAGGATTTGGAGCAAGTTGGAGCTCAATGAAGGAGTTTGAAGCAAGAGCCAAGAAGGGAGAGCATTGCCAATGCAGGGGGGAGACGGGACACAGGCAGTAGTTTGGAGTGAAATATCAGGATGTGGTTAATTGGACACAGGCTGAGGTTTGAGTTAAACACCAGGAGTTGGGTCTTTAGAGACATAAGGGGGAGGTTGGAGTTTAACATCAAGAGATGGATGGTTGAAGAGAGGAGGAGGAGGAGGAGGAGGAGGTTGGAGTTAAGCATTTGGAGGTGGATGGTTGGAGGTAGGAGGAGGAGCTTGGGGTTAAACATCAGGAGGTCGGAAGGGGAAGAAACCTGTGATGCAGCACCCAGGAGGAGCAGGACCAGAGTTCCTCAAGAAGGTGGTCAGAGCTGGTCAAGAGAGAAAATGTCAGGACGCCAAGGATTGAAGGTGATGGGACTTCTTACGCTCACCTGCAGAAATGAACCCAATAGTGAAGTTGAAGAACAATCTGAAGAATCTGACAAAACAAGATAAGAAGAGAGCAGAAACCTGTTCAATCTGAGATTAACAACAAGGGGGAGTGGCGATCCCAAGTAGATAAAACAAGAGTAGCGGTAACCCTTAAATTGGAGCTTAAGAACAAGTGGGAAGACCCAGAGAAGAATAGAAAGGACCCTGTAAATCTGAGTCGATGTTGAGTCCTGAGTGGTATGGGGAGTAGTCCCTGCTCACCAGCACTCAGTACCCAACCCAAGCAAGAGGACAGTCACATGAGGCCACCTAGGGGTATTCTCCCTTTAAGATAGAAAACACCCATATTTGAGGACTTAAAGGAGAATGGAATCAGAAATGCACTCTTCCTCCTGTCACCAAATACAAGAGGTGTGTGCATTCCTGGAGTACAGACAATCTGAGACAGTGTAATATTAGGGAGCATGAACATGTAGCAAAGGGAACAACATTCTCCGATACTGGTAGCTGATACCCACTTAGGCATCCTAGGCATACCACAAATTACAACAGCACTCACATATGGAGTCTGTGCAGACATCAGGCCCATCACATTTTCCTATGGCATCTGTACAGAGTTTTAGTGTGGACATGAGAGGCATGCCCCATGTTCATACAGAACTTGCACACCAGTGCAGCAGTAATTTATCAGCAACAGAGATCCTTGGGGCTCAAGCTGGGAACTGGTGCCGATGTGATAAATGCTTTTACTTTGCTGCACGTAGTTCTCCCACATAGTGAAAGCACTGCGAACACAGCCTCAGTAGTGATGCTGAATGAGAATCGGGAGACTCTGCGAAGACCGGAAAGAAGGATGTGGGAGCACCGCAAGCAAAGGATTAAGAAGAACCCTGAGGGAGCCTCAAAGAAGACCAGAGAAGTAGGGTATGCTATCCCCTTAAAATGAGTTTAAGAAGAAGGGGGTGAGACCCTGAGAAGATGGCTGTGCAATTTTATTATTATTATATTATTATATTATTATTATTAACCCCTCATATTGAGGGTAAGAACGAGTGGAACATCCAGGAAGAAGAGAGAAAAATGTTGCAGGAATCCCTTACACCCAAGCTTTAGAACCCGGGGGTGGGGGACCTGCAGAGAAAGGGGATGAAAAGTTTGGAAACCCCTTTAAGCCGAAATGTCCACTGTGATGTGCCTGGAATGGTTCTAGGGCATACAAAGACACATTCAGTTTTCCTTGCTTTGAATTTTATAGTCCATGTTGGCTGGTTTTTGACTACTATATCATAGTCCAAATCTTTTTTTTAAAACTTCATTGTATTACTGTATGTTCCTGGATATTGATCCCTGTCACCTTCCTGACCTTCATGACCACACCAATAGCATATGACAGAAGGTGGACAAGAACCGATTGCATATGTCTTTCTTCCATTGGGAGAGCAGAGGGATCCGGGGATGTGACTGGCCTATAGTTAGTAATATGCAAGTAAATGTAATCAGGCTGATAGTAACCATGTTCCTCTTAACCTAAATATATCTCTCTCATTAAATACCATGGAGAGCCTTTGCAGTTCCCCTGGCACACTACTTATCGATGTGGTAATAAGGAGCGGGAAATAAATTGACATTTTACTAAATTAAGTAACAGCTAGTGTGGAAAATGTGGGCTCATATTTGACTAGGAAGGCATAGGGCCTCATTACGGCTTTGGCGGTAGCAATGCCGCTATTGGCAGCATGGCTGCCACCAAAACCGGGTCCGGGTTCCCTGAATGGGGAATTACCGGGCCATTCCGAGTTTGGAGGGCTACAGGGAACCCGGGCCCGGACCTTCCCCATTCCCATTTGAGCCCCCATAGGCCTCAATGGGAATGGGTTCAGGGAGCTAACAACGGGCCGATTACGAACGGCCCGTTGTTAGCTCCCTGGTCCCCTCGTGGGACCCAGTAACGATGCCTGGTTTTACCAGGCGTCCTTACTGTGTCCCGCGAGGGGACCTCCTAATCAGGCGGAATGGTTTTAACGGGTCCGCATCCATTTGCGGCATCCGTTAACCTATTCCGCCACTCTTATAATGAGGCCCATAGTCTTCCTAGTGATGCGTTGGGCGCGTTTGGCTGTTTTTTGGAGAAATTGGTGCAATCCAAAAAGCACAGATGTGAAGACAAACTTGTGTATTTCAACTCTTCCTGTAGAGAAAGAAAAGCAGCTCATACTTAGAGCACTTAACACACACCCAGTTGACACTAACCCTGTCATAATAAAAAGATCTGCCTATAAAGTAGCTTCCAATAAAGCTAAATACGAATGATCATACATCATTGGGTGCGAGCTGGAAGAAGCCACTAGAAAAACAACAGCAGGAAAGTTTGCAAGCTTTTAGCTTTAGGTGGGCCTACACATGGTCTAAGCATTGTCCCGCCAAAGGGACCACCCACACCTAAACCCCACTAACCCCCATACACATTTCTTGAGGTCCTCTTGCACACTTGCTCCCCTCTAGCACACCCACACCATTTATCACCCCAACTCCCAATGCCAACTACCACACTGATGGTTTGACGTTGCCACTAACGACCACATCTACCCCTGCGCAAACACCTATCATAGGAATTTGAACCCAGTTAGCTCATTTCCAGACGACAAACCATTACTGAGCAGTATCCCTACTCCACCCAAACCCCTATGATCTCACCCATCAGGTCACCTACCTCAAGCCCATACCTGGCACCACTGTTGACATCTAAGTTCAAGCACAAATCACACCTCTATGCAAAATGTGGGTATCATGGTCTAACCACATTGCATTCTCCTTCACACTCACTCTGCCATACACCATACCCCCACCTAACACACTATCCACACCCAGCCATGCAAATCAAACACATTACAGACACAGCCTTACCACTGCTCATACCACACGTCCTTTGCTTACACAGACACACCTCTTCATACTGCACACCAATTACAGTAGGGTAATCACCCACACACTTGACAAAATAGCCCCCATGCCCTCAAAACACAAAAATCTCACAATCTCATCCAAAACCCATGGTTCAACAATCCCCTTCTCTGCAACTTATATGTAGCAATATGACTTGAAAGAGTCTGGCAAAAGAAGCCAAGCCCAACACCTCAGACAATGCTGCCCCATATACAAGATGGCCATATACAATGCCAAAGTGGCCCATTAGTTCCAAGAACTCCAATCCTCCACCAATTGCACAAAGAAACATTTCAACGTCAAGTTATGCATCAAACCACCATCCACAACTACCTTGCCCTCATCCACCTGATTATGCAACTCCCTCATGGATTACTTCAACTCATTTCTACCCCCTTTTACCAAACCTTCAAACACATGGAGACATATTCCACTCCATCGATCAATACACCCTCATCGCCCTCACAGCCAAAGCAAAAGCAACACGCTTCTTGGATGATGCACACTCATCTTAACCCGTATCCAAATGCATCACCACCGCATTTGGATAACATCATCAACTCCTGTGTCTCACATGGCACAATTCTCTCCCCACTCAAAATAGGACACACCTGCCCTTCTTCAAGAAACCATCCCTCAACCCCACACTGTCTGAAAACTACCAACCCATCACTATCCACCTAACTCACTGCCAGAATCATAGAATTCTTCCTCACAAGCCAATTCCAAAAACACATCATCATAAAGGACTTCCTTAAATCCTTCAAGCTAGCTTTTGTTCCAGGCACAGTAATGAGTCTGCAATACTCCATGTCCTGGGTGACCTCCAAAACATCACTGTCAAAGGACACACAGCCCTCCTTGTACTTCTGCACCTCTCTGCATCCTTCAACGCTGTCAACCACACCATTGATTCTCCTAAACATACTATTCCAAAACATGTCCCCCTATTATTCTGATCCCACCCCATACAAGCACAGGGTTCCACAAGGATCATCGCTATCTCCCTCTTCAACCTATGTACTGAATTCCTCAGACATACCCTTAGCAATCACAACACCCATTTGACCAATAAACAGATGCCACACACATGGACCTGAACATCTCTTCTTACAACTCCTAAACCTCATTGGTACCTCTACTTGTAGAGAACCCCCCACTAGTCATCACTCGCATAGCACAGTCCATAGCTGCTTTGGTAACAAAAATAAAGACACTGGAGAACTCAGAATTGGTTTTGAGACATTTTGTGATCCCTCGGTCATCACAGCATGCATTTGGCATTTGCAAGAACAGTTCCTGCGTGTGGTATATGTTCATGATTACAGTTTGAGTCAAAATGTGTGCATGTAGCACGCAGATAGACTTTATGTTTGAATGTTCTTATGAGAATCATGATCAGAATTCCATTTACGCGATGCAAAAAATTCCTGAAGGAGGAGCTCTAACTTCCTGTTGGGGAATATGTGCTACAGTATGTGTAGGGGCTAAGTTGAAACCAGGCCTTCAATCATTAAACAGCTCTGTGCAGCCAGAATGCTACATTATGTGTATTGAACTCTCCACTGCAATGCATACCCAGGAACGGCATCAGGGCCTTTTGACTTTTTTAGTTGAAAGGGCCCACTAGCCTCAGGGCCCCCCAGTAATTGCTCCAATATTGACAGTCAGCAGTCTTTAGGGTGGCCAACTTTGTGAGATCCTTTTGCGGGACACAAGGCACTGATGACGTCACAACGTCATTCACTGGGCTGAATCAATGCATTGCACCCGCAGCTGCTAATGTGACAGGCTTGCAGGCTTGTCACGTCAGCAGCAGCGGGTGCAATGAAATGCAATAGGACTCTTGTTCACAGATTAGCTGCCACTTGCCAGCCACTGTTATTCCCATTCGTGGGAAATGTAAGTATATGACCCCCTCCCCGCTCCTATTATAGGAGCGGGGAGGGGGGCATATACATACATTTCCTGAATGGGAATAACAGTGCCTGGCAAGTGGCAGCTAGCCTGTGAGACAGCGCCCTGCAGTGGCAGGTCCCAGCACCCAGAGTGCCTAATTGTGACTCCTGATTTGCTCTGTTCGAGCACAAATTGTGCTCGAACAGAGCAAGTCGGGACAACCGGCGTCCCGCAGAGCAGTCCCCATTTACTGAACAATCCCGCAAATTACGGGACAGTTGGCCACCCTAGCAGTCTTATGACACGTAAATGTATTCTTTGGGCTTTAAATGTGTGCTTAGCAACACTCTGGGTACAAGCTGTGTTTGCTGTAGCCCTTCATGCTGTGACTTCCCTCTGTGGCTACAGAAGTGTTCTTATCACTTCGTTGCCTTTTAACACTGGTTCCTCCACATGACCCCCTTGCTGACAAATGAGGACGTATATAGCTTTTCAGTGGGCATTTAGTGTTTCAGCTACCTGCTGGCTGTCTAACGATAATCGGCAGCTATTAAACCCCGGCTGTATTTCTTTGTCTTCATTGTAATGTATACACTCCACGTGTGCCTCACACTATTGTTTTACGCTCCAGGCAAGGGGGGAGAGGGGGCAACCATCATTTTGAAATGGGCCCTGATGAGCAGTGAAACATATTCAGCAAGGCCTGTGTATATCCAATTACTTGTAAAATGTATGCACAAGTGTCACCGTTAACAGCTGAAACATGACGGGGTATTGTGCATCCGATCATCATTTAATAATGTATGTTTTAAAAGAAGGTAGCCTTAATATATTATTTTGATATTTTAGTACTTGGCACCAATGAGAGCTGTTTACATGAATCGTTAGAAAACGGTACATTTTTTCCACAAAAACAAGTACATTTCGAGATGCACCAAAGCTGCTTGGGCGTAATTCTGGCGTACCAGTTGAAACCGCCCTTGTTCCGCTTTGGGCAGTTCGCCTTGCGAAAGAAACCTCTACGATCAGAACAGAAAAACAAACACACACATCTGCATACGCCCTGCACGACGCACACACTGGACAAAAGACGGGCACAAGCCGAGCTGTGGCACTTCCTGAAATCTACTTCAGCTTCTCTTTCATTCTTTCTTTATAACCGTTTTTTTAGCTGCGGTTTTCCTGTTTTTCAGTCATGGAACTCGCTGCTGCCTTCGGCTATATATTCGACTGATCTGCCGAGGAGCAAAGCCGTGACCATCTGATAGAAACCAGAGTTTACAGGCCAGCTCTTGGCGCGTTAAAGTGCATTGAAAATGCCACTCCTCATGACGCACTAGGCTTTGCTGGCGATGTGGACATGGAATCGGCGAGGCACAATGCTAGGTGGTACAAACATGACTACTTGTGGAAGTGCAATAAGTAAGAAAGAGCTCACATTTAAATGCTGGACAACACACGCAGGCTCATTCCAAGTCTGTCAGTGCAGTAGTAACAAGTGACAATGAAATGGCAGTAATTCCTTTTCACACCACCAAATCATGTGGAAGCAATACAGCCTATGGCTGGAGTTATCTCAACAAAGACTGGAGGAATTATTGTGGGCAGAATTATCACCATCAATTCCTCCCAGTGCTTTAAGTGGGGTAAGAAATTGAGGGGGTGTGCCCTCATTGGGGGCGTGGCTTCAATGAGTGGCACGGCCTGAAAAATAGCAAGGTACACAAACAAATATATAAATGTACGTAAGCATTTATATATCTGTAAGCACACCTTACTATGGTTTGTGCACTTTTCAAGCCATCTTTTATAAATACAGAAATAAACATATTTCTATGTTTATAAAAGATGGCTTGAAAAGTACGCAAATCATAGTAAGATACACACATAAATATATAAATGCTTACATTTATATATTTGTTTACGAACTTCAAGATGGCTTGAAAAGTACACAAACCATAGTAAAGTACGCACACAAATATATACATGGGTACATGTATATATTCGTGTGTGTACCTTACTATGGTTTGTGTACTTTTCAAGCCATCTTTTATAAACACAGAAATACATAACATATTAACATATTATAAACATAGAAATATCTAAAGATCGCTTGAAAAGTACACAATTGACCCTCGGTGAACCAAGGCCAGGTTCGCCGAGGGTCAAACATGCCTCGTTGACCTGGGGAGGCAGTGGGGAAACAAAAATACCGTAACTTCCTCTTGTGACCCCGAGGGATCATGAGAGGAAGTTTCAGTGACTGAGAAGTGCCAGCCAGCCACAGTGTTGCTGGATTTGAGCGAAGCTGTGGCTGGCTGGCATTGCTGTCAGCTTGCCTGACTTGAAAAGGGCAGGCGCATCTGCCGTTGCGGCTGCAGCGGGATGATGTGTCCTGCCTTGGCATGGTGGGACCGGGGACCCCGGCTCAGCCCCACTTTTTGGAGACTGCCGGGGACCGGCCCCGGCTGCCCGGCCCACTTAAAGCAATGATTCCTCCAAATTCTTCAAGCCATGAATGGGGACTACCACTGCCGCTAGCCCACTCACTATCTGGCACCAAATCTGCCAAACTGAGTGATGCTAAAGTTATCTGAATTCGGTAGCAAATTTCTCATGAATTTTCCCGGTCAGTAGATGATTGACCAACCAGAGGCAAGATAAATGAAGAAAGTCATTACTAACAAAGCAAGGGAACCACTCACAGGAAAGGCACCCGGAAAAGAGGGGCCTATGGTATACAGCTTTTACACAGATATCTAAAGTTAGGCTCAAGGTATTCGTAGTTAAAGTGGAGTCATGAATATTTGTTTTTTGCATGGCTGAGGCCTGACATCTTCGGTGCAATCATTGAGGCCTTCTTTTTAAATCTTTTCTAAGAGAAAGTCCTTACTAGCTGCTAAACGACACCATGTTGGAGAGAGGCACTTACACAGAGGGATACCAAAGGGTTGCTATCATGTGCCTCTTACAACCCCAGCAGACAACTTTGCAGCTCATATGGCTTTCACCCCTGCGGCTGGGGGCATGGCCGGTAACAGCCCAGCAGCCCAAGCCTAGGTAGGCTTGAGCGAATCCATGCTCGCCCCACAACGCAGGAGTGTAAGCCATTCGTGCCCTGGGGTTTATCCAGGGTTTGAATGGTTTCTTTTTTTCTCAGGAGATGCTGCGCTTGCCAATCTCCCAAGAAAAATACAAAACAAGATAGCTTCCGCCATAGGGAAAAGGGACTGTCCCTTTTCCATTTCTATAGCGTCCAGGGGTGGGAGGTGTGCCGGTCTGGAGCACAAATGTCTGGTAAACCATGCAAGTGGGGAGGGACGTAGGGAGGGGTTTGGGAAGGGGTATGTTATTTTTTGGAGGGTGGTGGGGACTGGGGTGGCAACAGGGAGAGGCTCTCTGTTGTCTCCCCATATTAAAAAAACAAAAACATGTCGCCATCCGGGAAAGAGCATCGGGTGGATGGAAACGGCAGGCGGAGTATGTGTATTCTCGCCCGCTGTTCCAGCCACCTTATTGGCTAATCACACTTCCAGGGTGCGAATATAATTTACCCAATGTGTTGATTGATTTTTCTTTTTACATACTGCATGTCGCTTTGGAGGCACTTTATAGTGCTTCTTTATCAGGCAGAGATTGTAAGGATGGACACTGACACCTTAAGTGAATTAGTCATAGGGGTTCATTACGAGTCTGGAGGTAGCCATGGTGCACCATGGCTGCCTCCAAAGTCGTGTCCGGGTCCAGGTTCTTTGAATCGGGACTTACCGGGTCATTCCAACCTTGGAGGACCCGGTAAATCCCCATTCAAAATATCCTTCCCCATTCCCATTCGAGCCCCCATAGGGCTCATTGGGAATGGGCAGGGAGCTAATAACGGGTCTGTAAATAACAGTCCCGTTATTAGCACCCTGGTCCCTTAGCGGCTCCTGCTTAGGACGGCTGGTTTTACCAGCCGGCCTTAGTGGGACCTGCTAAGGGACCTCGGAATGCAGCGGTAAGGGGTTAACAGCACCGGCATCCTTACGGGCACCGTTAACCTCTTACCGCCGCACTGGTAATGAGGCCCATAGTAATTTATAGCAATGACAGAGATCTCATACCATCAGGAGTGAGAGCGATAGGCTTGGGGTATTCTAATGGATAGAGTCTTGTCCTGCCACACCGGTAGAAAATACAGCATAGTAGAGCTTATGCAAAGCTTGCAGTACAAGCCACATGCTATATTTTACTAGGACTTAACATGAGTCTTATTCCTGCACCAACAGTTGACCGGGACTGTGCTGGTACTCTGGCAATGCCCTGTAGAGGGAAGTAGGGACTTCCTACTTCAACCCTAGCCTTCAAATGTGCTTCAATACCCATGTCCTGAAGACTGGTCAGATGAGGCTAGAAACACCTTAAATGAGGGAGGTCTTTAGTCGCCCCCGCCCCAAATGCAATAGCCAGACCTGGTGCCGGGGCTCCCTAGTCACTGGCACTCCTCGCACAGATATTTGGATCTTCATATAATTACCTACACAAGGCAGCCTTTTCTGCCAAGGCTGTCTGAGATGCAATTGCGTTCTTCTGCTAGAAGACACCAGCAGGAGGAACTGAGGGAACACAGGGCCATTTAGATAAGTTACTGAGAAACCAGCCTTGATACATCAGTGGGGGATGGAGATGTGGGTATGCTAGGAAGAGGGTGAATACCCAAGCTTAGGGTTGGGCAAGTACTCACAGGCATACGGGCAAGAAAAGTGAGTACATGAGTAAATGAGTGACCGAATAAGCGATGCATGCATGGATTATTTGATGCTCACTGTATCATCATGCAGATATGGGGGGGGGGCAAGAAAGCCGTGTTTCAAAAACATTATCAGGCGCTGTTTGGGGGTAGCATGACATTTGAACGGCACTGGGATTCTCTAGAAACTCTGTGGGATGACTGGATAAAGTTAATGTACTCTGTGCTGTCCTGTTCTATCGATATACCTATCAGGTTTCATGTAAGAGCGCCTTATTATTCGGGTTTGCCATTCTATCTCAGTAAAAAGCAGCTCTTAGGATCTGACCCTGTTCATGACTTGCTGTTCTATCTTAATTGTACTGTCTCCCAGCCTGGGGTCTCCAGGGTCAGATCGTGTTGTTCTAGCTCTATACCCATGCACTCTCAGTTTTGACCTCAGACTCAGGATTTTCAGTACTGTTTCTCAAGTCATAAACTCTTGCGACCTGACCTCTGGATCAGCACAAGCAGAAGTTTCAATATTATCAGGCAGAAGTTTAAATATTATTCATTTTAATTTGTTTATGAAATGTTTTTATCATAAAAGATATTTTGTATATAAACAACATTCAACAAAAACGACATTTGATAAAAACTCATCAACAATAGATAGAAAATAACATAAATAGGATGTAGTGCAAAATAGCACTGAATGTGCAAATATGCGTATTTTATGTGCAAATTGGACATAAATGTGCTGCAATGGCAGCCAACAATAAACACATGTGCAATATTACAAAGATCACTATATGAAATACAACATAACCCATTTGTCCTCTTTTTATTCAATGTCTTTTTGTCGTTTTTGTTGAATGTTGTTTATATACAAAAAATAATTAATGATAAGTAAATAAAAACATTTTATAAACAAATTACAATGAATAATATTTAAACTTCTGCCTGTGCTGAGCCATTGGTTGCTTCTTGAGCTCCTAGTTGAAATACTTTAGCGACACTCGTGAGGCACCAGTTTTGTAGTTACTGCCATGATAAATATTGGCAGGAAACAATGGCTGTCACCGCCTTCGGACCCTGAGGTTGATGATGCGGGAATGGTGTCTCATCTATAAGGGGACGCTGATTGCGCTACAGAGCAAGGGTGAGCTTCTGATTAGAGCCAACTGGGAAAAGGATCTGGGGATCTCCATGGAGGAGGATCCCACTATACCTGAAAAAGGCCTCGAGAAATGCGAGATTTCAATGGTCTCAGTATAACGTGCTGCATAGGGTTCACTTAACCCCAGTGTGACTGGGGAAAATAGGGCCTAACCAATGCTCTACATGCTATTGGTGTATGGAAGAACATGCAGGAATGATACATGTATTTTGGAATTGGCCAAAAGAACATGTTTTCTGGGCAGCTGTATATTAAAAAATTGCAAGAGTTGCAAATTGTGAACTACCCATTGTTGACCACCACGATTCTACAGTAGGACCTAAACATTTCTCCTGTAAAGTTTGCATTCTGACGTCAGTTTGGTTCATTTGAGGGTCCAAATATTGAACTGTAATGAACGGGTTCTTTTGTTGTTTTTAAAAAATGTTTTATTTTCTATTGGATTGTTTTGTTTTGAAATTTGGGCTAAAAGGTTTTGTTTTTTAAACTAAAATGCCAATAAAAGAAAAAAAAGAAAAAAAAAAGACCTACCCATTCAACCCTCTAGGTTTGCCTTTTGGGAACGTACCCTAGACAGAGCTGGAAAGCCCTGAAACATGTACTGAAGTTTGGCAACACAAATGCAAAATCCACAAACTTCAGTACATGTTTCAGGGCCTTCCAACTCTGTCTAGGGTACATTCCCAAAAGGCAAACCTAAAGGGTTGAAATGGGTAGGTCTTTTTTTTTCTTTTTCTTTTTTTTTCCTGCACTTTGCCAACACAAATGCAAAATCCGCAAAGTGCAGGATTGCGTTAACCTGCAACAAACGAGAGGTGCCCTGAGATTGACAAGTGGTTACTAGACCTCAAAAGGTGGTCACTGGCTGAGACAGTTTGGATAAGAGCTAGAGCTAACCAGGGTGGTGTTAGTGCCACGGTCGGGCGGGGCCATAACATTGTCTCTGGCATGAATGAAAACGTGGACCAGAGTTACAAATGGCTTTGCATTCCTTTTGTGATACTGTTTAAATAGTAACCAAAGGGAGTTTTTTTTGACAAAGTGTGATTCAAATTGTGAATTTTAAAGAATGCTTTATCAGCAACACTGGTTAAAAATACTAGGCGCAGAGTGAATTAACTCATCAAACTGGTACAAATTGGGCAAAAAAGTGGGCCACTTTGACCCAAAACATCTGGCCCACAACAGTATTTTGTGTGTTTGTTTCAGCCATGGGCCTATTGCCCTATAGGGCAGCCCGAGCCTGACTAGTGCTGATATGCGAGTGGCCTGGAATTGGCTCATACTGTCCCTGTTTCCTCCGTCTGATGATAAACTGCTGCGTCCATTGTCCCGCGCGCGAGAAACTATTTACTGACGAGAATTGCTGGCTGCAAGTTGTTATATCCGCCCTACGTCCCGCAGCGCGGTGACGTAGGGCATGTTAATAAAAGCCCTGCCCCCTGAGTGGGGAGCAGTTCCGGGCGAAGCTGATCCAGCGTGTGTGTGTTTCTTTGAGCTCCCCTGCCAAGGCCGGGCCCCAGGCCATGCGGCCTTCTTGGACCGGAGCCAGCCCCTCGTGCTGGGCCTCCGGCACAACGCACGACTTAACAATGGCGACGAGGAAGTGAGCGAGCATCCACGCGCTCCGGAGACCACACGGTCGCTCCGTATAAATTTTTGGACACCCGGTGGGGGCCTCACGACCACGTGACCCCCACCCCCCAAAAAAAAAAAAAAAAAATATATATTTTTTTCTCTTTTCATTCCCCCTTTCCACACCTCATCCTCGGGGGTAAAAAAAAAAAAAAAAGAGTTTTTTCACGTGTCGTCCCAGGCACCACCAGCACGTCGTCTCCTGCACCAATCCATCGGAGCACATGTGCCGGTAGGACGCTGCATCACCACAGGGCACGCACGAACCCGAAAGGCAGACACTCGGCGACTGAGCGCACGCATCACCATGGCGACTGGGCTATCTACCCCTGGACCTTCCACACCGTCCAGAATGGCGGCAAACCTGTCCATGGCGTCACCACCGCCTCGCACGCAGGGAAGTTCGTCGACGTTGATCCAACCATTCGACCCATTCACGGACCCATCGTCTAGTGGGCCCAGATGGCAGCTATGGCTACAGAAGTTCGAGATGGCCATGGAATGTAAGGACTTCACGTCATCCAGAAAAATGAAGGCTCATCTACTCCTAAGTGTGGGCGACGAGGTGCTGCGCATCTTTAACTCCCTGGAGGTGGACGACGGCCAAGATGCATACCAGAGTGCGAAGGACGCTCTAACAGCACATTTTCTCCCGCAATTGAATCCAGACTATGAAACCTTCATCTTCTGCACGACCATCCAGGCCACCGACGAGACTCTCGACGCCTACCACACGAGGCTGAGGAAGCTGGCCATGTCGTGTGAGTTTACGAACACTGAAAGGGAGATTAGGAGGCAAATCATAAATGGAATTCACTCGGAGAAGCTGAGGCGTCTCGTGCTCAGTGAGAAGGGTATCCCTCTACAGCGCATCCTGGAACTGGGCCGACAAAGGGAGCTTGCCCACTCCAGGGCCGCCAACATGGAAGTGACCTTACAAAAGCTCCAGCCGTCACTGTCCACAGCAATGGTGGCTCAAATCTCGGACAGACAATCAACGAGGAGCGAATATGGCAGCGGTTACACCCAGAACAGGTGGCAGCCTCGAGCACCAGGACCAACTGAATGTGGATGGTGTGGTGGCCAAAGGCACGGAAGGCGAAATTGCCCGGCGCAAGGCACCACGTGTGGAGCATGTGGCCGGAAGGATCACTACGCGAAAGTGTGCAGATCCGTGAACACGCCATTGCAGCCCCCACAAGGATCCCAGGAGAAAGGGTCATCGAAGAAAAAGAAACAAGCCAGCGTGAGGAGGGTAGCGGTAGTCAACTCCTCGACGGAAGAAGAAGGAGATGATCTCTCAGCCCTACGACAAACAGCAGGCACGGAGAACGAAGGAAAGGGCCGAAAGGTGTACTTAGTATCGACACTAAACCAAGGGCCAGCACAGTCGAAAAGAACCGCCAGGCGACGAAAATGCATGGTCAACATACAAGGCCAGGACATACAAATGACCATCGACACGGGGGCGTCGGTAAACGTCATGCCAACCACCGTTTTCCGAACCCTCGCTCCACGACCCGAGCTAAAATCCACAGACACTCGACTATTTGCCTACGGCAGTCGCAAACCTCTACCAGTCATCGGGAGGTTCCGCACCACGCTGGAGCATGGCGAACAGAAGTTGTGGTCGAAGATCTACGTCGTCAAGGCGGGAATTGAAAGCCTGCTGAGCGGAGATGCGGCTGAAGACCTGGGCGTGGTAAAATTCATATGCCACGTTGACGACACATCCGAGGTCGAGAACTTTCTCAGGCAACACCCCATGCTACAGAGGGGGATAGGCTGTCTCAAAGGAAAGACCATCAAACTACATATTGATCAGTCAGTGCAACCACACGCAGTAAGACACCGACGGACACCTTTCCACATGAGGGAACAAGTCGAGAAGGAGTTAAGGTCGCTCGAAGCCGCTGGTATTATTGAAGAAGTCACGGGACCAACACCGTGGGTTTCCCCGATGGTGGTCACCCGGAAGCCCAAACAGCCAGGGAAAGTTCGGATCTGCATTGACATGCGCCTGCCCAATGCAGCCATAAAGAGAGAGCGACACATAACGCCGACAATCGATGAAATAATCACTGACCTCACGGGATCGTGTGTGTTCTCGAAGGTAGACCTAAAGGCGGGGTACCACCAGCTGAAGCTACACAGAGAATCGCGCTACATCACCACGTTCTCAACCCATTTGGGCCTGAGGAGGTACAAGCGCCTGAGTTTCGGCATATCGTCGGCCGCGGAGGTTTTTCAACAAACCATCCAGGAGGTCATCAGAGGCATACCAGGGGTACTGAACGTGAGCGATGACATCCTGATACATGCACCGGACATCAAGGAACACATCGTGAGACTGAAAGCACTACTGGGCAGGTTGGAAAGCGCCGGACTCACAATCCATCGAGAAAAGTGCGAATTCCTAAAACCAGAAATTACGTTTTTTGGATACCGGTTCGACCGCACCGGCATATCGCCTGATCCCCAGAAAGTGGCGGACATACAAGCTGCCAGCCCCCCCACGACTCCCACCGAGGTGCGCAGTTTCCTGGGTATGGCCACCTACTGTGGCAGATTCATTCGGAACTTAGCAACACTATCCGAACCACTGAGGGAGCTAACAAAGGCCAGCACCAAGTGGGACTGGGGACCCGAATGCCAGGAGGCATTTGAGAACATAAAAGACTCCCTGTCAACGGATACCAAGATGGCCTACTACGACACGGACCTCCCGACAGAACTATTTGTGGATGCCAGCCCAGTCGGACTCGGAGCAATCTTGATGCAGGTCACGAAAGAGGGTACAAAAAGGTCGATTGCTTACGCATCCAGGGCGCTCACTGCAACGGAACAAAGGTACTCCCACATAGAGAAGGAGGCAATTGCCGTTCTATGGGGATGTCGACATTTCCACATGTACCTATATGGGCGCAAGTTCACGGCGATCACCGACCACAAGCCCCTGCTACCAATCTTCATTGGGTCATCGGCACACCCACCAGCCAGAATCACCAAGTGGCTGCTACACCTCCAGCAATATGATTTCGAACTTGTCTACCAACCGGGCAGCGGCAACCCCGCGGACTTCCTGTCGAGACACCCACGACCAGCCACCCAGCAGGAAGTGTTAGTCGCCGAAGAAACGGAGGAGCACATCTGTCAAGTGGTCCACACCATGAGGCCCAAAGCGATAAACATCGAGGACATTACGACAGAAACCCAGAATGACCCATGTTGCGATCTGGTAAAGGATGCCATCTTGTCAGGCAACTGGAAAGACTTCATGTCGCATACACGCAACAGAACCGAGGGGGCCAAGGCGTTCCTAGCAGGCATGTTCACGGTTCGACAAGACCTCTCGATCACTGAGGGAGGGCTCCTGCTAAGGGGTGACCGCATCATCATACCCCCAAGGCTGCAAGACAGGATAGTTGCCCTAGCGCATGAAGGACACCAAGGGCTTGCAAGGACAAAGGCACGGATCCGACACAGGGTTTGGTTCCCTCACATTGACGATCGAGTGGAGGACTTAGTGAACACATGTCTACCCTGCCAAATAACGAGTGGACCCCCAGACCCAGAACCGATCCTATCGGCCGAGCGTGGCCGGGCACGATGGGAAGCGATCAGCATTGACTTTTGCAAAATCAGAGAGGGTCTACATCTACTGGTGGCAATCGATGACCACTCACGACATCCAGAGGTCGAGATACTGGAGTCCACCGCCGCGGAGGTGGTCATCCCGGTGATAGAAAAGATGTTTGCCACCCATGGTCTGCCCACGACCATTAAGAGTGACAATGGACCCCCATTCACAGGGGAGGAATTCAGGTCATACCTTCAGGAACTGGGCATCAAATACCACCATATCATGCCAAGGTGGCCGCAAGCTAATGGGGACGTCGAGCGTTTCATGAGAACTATCAACAAGGTACTCCGAGTATCAAAGGCAAACGGCAGCCCATGGAGGATCGACCTGTTCCGGTTCCTAAGGAACTATCGGGTCACCCCCCACAGCACCACGGGCATACCACCTGCTGACCTTATGTTCGGAACTGTCATCAACTCGTCGATTCCCCATCATCCAAGCAGAACCCCTGACGACATCGACCATGCACGTGTGGAAACGAGGAGAACACGTGCCAATGCTCATATGAGCGCCAAGAGAAGAGCAAGGCCCTCGAACCACAGAGTGGGCGACCAAGTCATCATGTTGCGAAACCCCACAAAATCCAAGATGGACACCAGGTATGACGAACTGCCATGGACTATCAGCAACCGGCGTGGGACCATGATAACGGTCACACGGGGAGGTCGGGAAGTAACAAGGAACGCCTCCTGGTTCAAGCCCGTGCCCCAGCACCTCTGGACGGATGGCGAAGGACACCACGACGACAACGAACAACAAAGCAGCGACGTGCCGGCGCAAGACCCCCAGGAAGGATCTGCGGGGGATTGCAGCTGGCAATCACCGAGACTACCCAGCAGTGAGGGCACATGCAATGAAGGTGAGCAGACTGACGAGCCGAGCGGGGACAGCCCCCAAGCGAAGCGGTACAGCCTGAGAAAGACCACGAGGCCGCCTGCGAGGCTGAATGACTATGTATGCTAATTTCCCCAGCAGTGGTAGAAGTGTTATAGTTGAGCATGCGGCTTATGTTTACGTTGTTTAGGTCATGTTGAAATAAAGGAGGAATGTTATATCCGCCCTACGTCCCGCAGCGCGGTGACGTAGGGCATGTTAATAAAAGCCCCGCCCCCTGAGTGGGGAGCAGTTCCGGGCGAAGCTGATCCAGCGTGTGTGTGTTTCTTTGAGCTCCCCTGCCAAGGCCGGGCCCCAGGCCATGCGGCCTTCTTGGACCGGAGCCAGCCCCTCGTGCTGGGCCTCCGGCACAACGCACGACTTAACACAAGTATGTATGCTTTTTGTTCGAGGAGCCCTCTGGCGCCCCCTTGATGTAAGCTGGCTGCAGGAACACAGTAGCTGCTGGAGAGTGGAGCACACTTGGACAGGCGTGAAGGGTGGAGACGCTGGGGAGCTTGGGGGGAGGGGAGGCTGGAGAATGTGAATCCTCAGACAGGTTGCACGTGCTGTTTAAACATGCTGTTGAGTATTGCAATGGTGACCATTTGAAAATCAAAAAAGACATTAAAAAAAATATATAAAAGATAAATAAAAGTGGATCTCATTCCTGAAATGTGCTCAAGTGCCAGTGTTTGCGAATAGCTTCTGCTGAGCACCGAGAGACACATATAAGTCTCCAGAAAGTCACTAGAAAGGTTGGAGACAAAGGATGTTTAGAGCGAGGCTTGGTCCCACACCAAAAAAGGCATTGTTGAACAAACTGCAAGGTCATAACCTTTCTTCACGAGACCACAAGGAACCCAGACAAGTTTCAGCCTCATTGGCTGACATCAGTGAGGTGTAGCGTGGGTCACTAGTAACAGGAAGTTCAGGACCTATATCCAATCATACTTATTCCATTTAGGGTGACAATCTCGGGAGGATAGCTCAGGGGCAACGTGCTCTCCTTAGAAGCAAGATGACACAGAGCACCACATTTTCGATCCCCAGGTCCGCGCTTAGAATCCTCTGGGTATTAAGCGCCTTATAAATAACCCATCATCATCATCATTGAATGCTAACCTGAAGGCTGACAGCTGGAAGGTTATGAATGAATGCTCACCTCTGTCAATTGTTTTCGCCAACCTTCCAGCTCCTCAATGTTCAGCCTGGCTTGCCATTGTAGAAGGGAAAAGACCATATTGAAACTAAGCTGGGTCCCACCCAAAAAGGGATATTCCTGCCCAAAATACCAGGTCACTTACCTTCGGCACGACACCACAAGCAACCATACACTATTTCAGCCTGATTTGTACATGGGGCCTCATTACGAGTCGGCCGGAAAATCCGGCACAATTACCGGCATTATACTGCAGCAGTGAAGGCATCCACACGTGCCTTCCGGGAGTCCATGGGGACACTCACAGAGGCCATCCTTGCAGGTAACGCTCCGATGCAGCTGCCACACCTTCACACAGACAGTCGATTGACAATAGACTCCTCCGCAACTACTAGCCCTACCACCACGACGCAATCCAGTCCGGTGCGTCACATAAGGAGGAGCGCACGACAGTCGGCCATGGCACCACCCGACACTAAAGTCCAAAATAAGTGAATGCACGGACAATGACATTGTGGCAAAACACATTGTGGAAGGGAGCACTGTCCGTTGCACACATGGGGACACTTCGCATCTGTGGGGTGGGAGAGGGAGTTAACAGGGGTGTTTTGAGGGTTTGTGGGGTGGGAGAGGGAGTTTGTTGGGGGATTGTGGGAGGGGGGAGTGGGCACAGTTTTGCACTTTCATATAATACACAAGTTTTCTGGAGAACAATCCATGGCTGGACATTGTTATTTTTGGTGTGCATCCATTTAATGTGTTACGGTGTTCAATGTCCAAATTACAACATTCCCTTTGTGCATGTTCACATTGGCACAGTGTCTGACTAACAAAAGTCATTCATGGTCCCTGTATCTTAAAAGTATTCGTCAATTAGTGCTTGGCGTACAGCATGGCCGTCCCGTGAATCACGTACTGGCAGGGGGGCTCCTTCACCTCCGTCTCCATCCCCTTCATCCTCACCCGGGCCATGCATGTCAATGTCAGGTGGCAGTGGTACATTCCTTCAGATGCACATGTGCAGCATGACACAGGCCATGGTGATCTTTGCCACCTTCTCAGGCCTATATAGGAGTGCCCCACCAGACCTGCTTAGGCAGCGGAACTGTGCCTTCAACAGGCCAAAGGCCTGCTCAATCACAACACGGGTACGAGTGTGCACACGATTGTACTCCTCTTCATGGCTGTTCTGCGGGATCCGCACAGGGGTAAGTAGCCATGGCCTCAAGGGATATCCTCCATCACCTGCAAGCAGATACAAATAGGTGTGTGTCACTCTGGACTGACACCTTCAGGGAGCACGGTCATGGCAGCAGCTATTAGGTGCGAGCATGCACATGTCCCTGTACGTGTACCAAATAGTCACCAATATGGAATGTATACTGTAAAGAGGTGTGGAACACTGGATGGGGTTAAATAGATGATGCAGGGTGTAATCATGCTGCTGAGGCAGATGTGCTGTGGCAGTGCGACAATGTTTAGCCTCCAATTCATGCTGTATACTCTTGACTATGCATGGCCACACAGGCCGCATTGGCACAGTTGCCATCCTATTCAGTCATGCATTGCTTGCCATCACCATGGTGCCCCGGTTGTGCCTCTTACTTGTTGTCTCCCATTTGCATTATTTGTGATATGTGGCCCAGTGATGTGTCATTTTCCGTTTGGCTGTGTCAGGTGAGGAGTGTTTAGCTCTGCATTCATTCTCCACTCACTGGCTATTGCCACCCAGGTAAACTATCCCCCCCCTTTTCCACCCAGGTGTACTATCCCCCCCTTCTGCATCCGCACACATGAGTACCCCACAGCAGGGCCATGGGCCTGTTGTGCAACTCACCGAGCAGCTAGGCACGTGGTCCAGCATGTCGCTCCATGTGACGGGTAGCGTGGAGTTGCGCCGTACCTTGGCATCATGTGTGGATCCAGGAAATTGGGTGCAGCAATGGGTGATGATCTTGCTGGAGTCACATACCATTTGCACATTGATGGAGTGGTATTGCTTGCGATTGCGGTACACCGCCTCTATGGCATGGGGGATTACCAATTCCACATGGGTGCAGTCGATGGCACCGACACAATTGGGCATGCCTGCCAGTGCATTGAAGCCTACTTTGGTTTCGGCTATCTCCTGGGCAGTCTGTGGTAGGGATATGTGGGTGTTTGCGTGCTTCAGGAGGGCATCCAGCACTTGGTTCAGCATGCGTGAGAATAGTGGTTGTGAAATGCCATGCAGCTGGCCCACTGTGTGTTGGTAGGTGCCTGTGGCCAGGAAGTGTAGCACAGACACCACCTTCAGTAGTGGGGGGATGGCAGTGCGTATTTGTATGTGGTTGGCAATGTTGTGTATCATGTCCACTATGGTGGTGATGGTGTCACGGTCCAACCGGTACAGGGTGTGGATCTGCTCAGGGGTTAGGTTGAATAGGCTGGGTCTGATGCGAGGGATTGGTGGCTGCCTACGAGGTGCTGGTGGCTGGGCTGGTGGTGTTTGCTGGGCCTATCTCACCCTCCTTCTCCTCCTGCGTCTCCTCTGTGCTGCCTGTTCTTGCAGCTGTAGTTGTTGTTGTTGTTGCTGTAGTTGTAGCAGTATAGGCATGTCCTCCAGCGCCATGATTGCAAATGCTAGTGCTAGCATTTTGGTGTAGGAAGGGGTGTGGTGTGTGGGTGTGCTCCTTTTGTACTGAGCCACTCTGCATTGCCTACACCTGTGGGGGGGGGGTGGTGTGTGGGTGTGCTCCTTTTGTACTGGCACAGCCTCCTTTGACTCCACCTGTGGGGATTGTGTGCACCTGTGGCAGCTGCCTTGTATCTTGGCCGCTGTTTGCGGGTGGTCCGCGATGCCTGTTTTTCCGGCATCATGCAGCCCGTTATTTCCCTGTTCGCGATGCCGGTATTTCCATGTTTGCGTGGGTTGTGATTGCCCCCTATTACCGGCATGCTGGTATTTACTACCCGAAGAGGCGTGTGTACGCGCCTATGCCGCTATTAACGGCACCGTAGATAACGGTGCCGTTAATGCTGGGTTTGCGGGTCAGAATGCTACGGGACGTTAAATGATGCCAGTATTTAGATACCGGCATCATTTTTCCTTTACCGGCATGACTCGTAATGAGGGCCATGGTCTTTCCCCTCAATGCTCTGATGGGTTTCCCAGAGCTTTGCCAGTGGTTTTTAATTCTTTCAAAACCATCCAGCTACCACTCTTTCATGTAACAAAGCTTTCTTCACCAAAAAAGAAAGTGCCCAACATAGAAAGTTCATACTTTAGATAACAACCCGAGTGAGAGAAGATTTCCTCACGCACTAGAAAGAGACAGCACAACCCCAAACAACATATACCTGGGTGCTCAGCAGGGTAGTCCTCTGCAAGAGGATACTTTGCAGGCTTTATAACCTTAACGTTGCTCCTAACCAATAGTAGATCGATGGTGATGCAATGACATGACCCTTCCTTCCCAAAGCATTCCATAGACAGCTACAGGAGGGTTTGCCATGGCTCCTCTTCCTGGGCTCACCCTGAAGTGCCCCGTGCACCAGTCTTCTCAGGATGAATCCGCATCCCTGCTGGTTGCCGTGGCACCAAGGAGACAGGCCACTTAGGCCAAGTCTACGTTTCCCGGCATTCTGCACACGGACGCACCGTCTCCTGATGGCCGCCATGCAACTACGTGACGCACGTCGATGCTGGAAGACTCATCAGCACTTTGTCATCTCAGCCTCAGTGCTTCTCAGCTGTTGCTTTTGGCAAGCGGCGTGTGCTACTTTTCGTTTTTGGATCCTCAGGTGTATTTGGACTTCGGCTCGTGTTACAAGGACTCTGTTTTTGGATCACCCTTTGTCTCTGTTTTTTTTTTTGGCTCGGATTGAGTTTTTTTTTACTTTTGCTTGTTACAGGGATTGGCTTTTTTGGATTCCTTGGTGTTTTCTTTCTGGCTCTGTTTGGCTTTTAGCATTGCTTTTGGACTCCCCTGGAATTCGGACACTGTATTCGGCAGTCTGGACTTCCCTTCTGGACACCTTGCCTTGGATTGTTTTCTCTGGTTCCCGGACCGTCCTGAGACTCGATACTGGTTCCTGGATATCTGCCCTCTTACCCTCCATTCTTTAGTATTAGATCCTTGTGCCACCCGGGTAGGTTCTCCTCCATTGCCTCATCATTGTCCTGCATGTCTAACGTGCCAGACGCGCTTACTTTACTGGGGAGGGATTAGGGTCTTTGTTTTCTCTTTGCTGTTAAAACAAATGTTCAGTTTCTTCCTTTCAGCTGTGGAAATTGCCCGGCGGACCTACCTTTCCCTTTTCCTTTTGTGCAATGTGCTGGCCAGTAGAGTGTACCTTGTTCTTCTCTGGCTGACCCATTGTGATGAAGGCTGCCAGCTCACCTGGGACTCTCTGCATGACAGGTTCTCAAATGCAGGCGGCATTGGGCATCAACTGAACGGAGGATAGCCCAGGGGCAACGGCAGAGCAACAGAGGTTCGAATCCTGGATCTGCCCTGTAAAACTGAACTCAGATATGGTATTAGGCACGTTATAAAAAAAAAACAATTAAATAAGTAATTGAATCTGGATGATCAGAGAGTATTAAATCCATGCTGTCATGCTGCTTGTCCAACATGTACGGGTATAGGTTATTTCCACAAGACCTTTTTGACAAGCGAATGAGAAAATTGGAGATATTCATTGTAGTGCGGACCTGCTGATTTTTCACCAGCAGAAACCAGTGTAAATAGATGATTAAGTACTTATTTAAAATAGGATCTATTCCACCAGCAGACAAACAGCGGCTTTTACCTTCTGCCAGACTCTAAATAAGGCCCAATGTGACTATATCGGATGCCATCAGGATGTGGGAATCAAAAGGTGTGCAATTTCACTTCCGGTCCTCCCATGATCCTCGAGAAATGGCAACCCTGGATTAATGATGTGGATTGGGAGGAATTTTCCGCTATTATGTGATATTATAAACATGCAAAGACTACACTTTACTTGACCGTTTTATCGTATGGAGCGTGAGACTTTGCAAATCGAGACTGCTGTATAATGGCACGTCATAGCTTCCCTTTGCACAACAAAACTCACAACTTTGTACAAGGACAGTTTCCATCAAGTGAAAAAGGCAGCTTTTTCAGGTAAGCCTTTAAAGTCCTTTAAAGCCTACAGTAAATGGCACCTGATCAGTTTCTGGGGTTGGGGCAGACGATGACCATCACTAAAATGGCTACAGAAACCCTGAACACCTGAACACCTCCTGCTTCTTTGGCCACTTTGAATGTTCCTTTTTTGATGTGCTCGTCTCCGTCATGCCTCTGATAACGGGTAATATATTGGGATCCCTACAGAAATTCGTAATTTGAGTGATCTATAAAATCATGTGCTATTGCAAATATATATTTACAACAGCTATCTATAGCTGAACAGTAACAAGCCGACCTTTAACATTTCCATCTCACACTTACTGTAAATCTGTGTTAAGATAAAAAAACACGAACTGGTTATTTTGTTTTTCTGCCAGGTTTTTCCAGCCAGAGCATGTGTTCATTTTATTTGGTTACATTTTAAATGTAAAAAGTGTCAAATCCACCATTGATCAATGTTGGGCCCGATGGCAATGTTGGGCACAATGGATGTCCATCATGTCCTATCACAGACACGCATGCTTTCTTGCCAAGTCATTCTGCACCTATCAACTCGCTAGGCCGACACTTCCTCTGCAATCTGAACTGTACAATTGATTGCATCCCGACAGAGTATGCTTGGACATCCCCGATAGTAGCTTGAGGCTGTGTTAGCTACACTGTGGAAGGTACCCATATATAGACCGAAAGGATGTTATTATGCGTCCCCAGAATTCATTGAATTGTAGTCCCAAGTCCCTAACTATGGCACCACATGATACATTCTGATTGCTGGATTCAAAACAGTGGAAACTAGTGAATTATTTGAGTGGAGGGGTGTACATATTTCCTCCAAATATGCCAAAGTGATCGAGCATAGTGAGAGAGCCCGGACAAATGAAGGGGTGGCTTGTGGGGGTTACCCCACACTTAACAACAATTGGAGACCCCAGGTATTAAGGCACATGGGTACCCGTGGTATATACTTCTTTATAGACAAAACATTGCATGTGTCTGAGACAATCAATGCACTTACTGTGTCAGTGTTACATCAGCTTATTCAACAAATACAGTTTTATCAAATCCCATTTGATAAAACTGATTATACTGATTGTCTCAGACACATGGGATGTTTGTTCTTTAAAATGGGTTCCCCCAGAGACATTTTTCAAAATAATGGGTTAAAAAGGTGCATTTTACAGCACACTTTTTTGAAAAATTGGGTAAAAAGCCAAACCATTTACAATTGAATTTGTAGGGTAACTCATGAAAAAATCCAATAGATGCAAGTCACCAACAGTGCACAGAGCATTTCACCAACACATTTGCATGGTGCCTTGGCCCACAACATGTGCCAGTATAAAAACATTTTCGCGCTGACTGTGCCCATACATTTCCATGCTGGCTGTACTAATATATGCCAGTATTCCCATATAAGAACATACTCATATTTGCTTTGGGCATAATGCCAGTAATGATATTATAAGAAAAAATATGCATGCTGGTTCTCCCAATGTATGCCAGCACACTCACAACATACTCCTTTTGTCTTTAACATTAAAAATGCATGCCACAGTATGACAATATATTCAAACTGGCTTCACCAAAATGCCAGTCTAGCTACATAATAACACTTATCCTTTTTGCTTTATAAAAGATGCCCAATACAAAATGTCACACCATAATAACAAATGGCGAGACTGCCTGCATTAAAATGCCAGTCAAACTTCATAATACCAGTTATCATGCTTGCTTTATCAAAGATGTCTAATTGAAAATGTTATACCACAATAAGAAATTGTGAGACTGACTTCATCAAAACACCAGTCTACCTACATAATAAAATTAATCATGCTAGCCTTATCAAAGATGCCCAATGCAAAATGTCATACCACAATAAGAAATGTCTAGACCGGCTGCATTAAAATGCCAATCTAGCTACATAATAACACGTATCATGTTTGCTTTATGAAATGTGACCAATACAAAATGTCATGCCACAATAAGAAATGGCTAGACTGGCTGCACCAAAATGTCAGTCTAGCCACGTAACAATTATCATGCTTGCTTTATCATAGATGGGCAGCAAAAAAATGCCATACCCGCCCCCTGGTGCACCAGCGCCTCGCACTCATACATAATCGAATTGAATGTGATTATATGTGTGGCATGCCCTCCCCCTGGGCCCTGAAGCATCACCTATTAAATTGTGTACATTTGTACCAATAAAAGATATAGCTTAAATAGGATTGGCTATCCTATCCATGTATCCCTTACTCTTTGCATTCCCATTGTGAACCATAACATCTTATCAGTTGACCTGTAGAGGAAATAAGGAGGAAAGTTGGAGCCCCTGCAGCATTTAGTACATTAGTCTTCACTAAAGGTCACTCAGCCAACATAATGGAGTATAAGTCACAGGCCCTATTCGGTGATCCAAATGTGTTATCTGACTGGTTAAGCAGTTGAATCAGCCACTTCCGGAACAACATCTTACTTTTGGATTGACTAATGAAGTGTCTCTGTGCTCCCTCTTCCCTGAACCCAAAAACAGTCAAATACCAAAGTGCTGCAGACTTTACCACACCACCTTGAGTGATCTTCTTTACACTGTCAGCTAGAATGATGAAATAAGTGTTTTAAAAAATGTATTTACTAAATAGGCAATGGAATGGGAGGAGAGCATACACCCCGTGGAACATCACTTCAGTGGGATACACTAGTTTTGGGTTGGCTTTCCATCCTTCAGAGGAGCTTCACATGTTCACGTCCCTAATATGGAAACACTCTTGGGAGGTAAGAGTTACTAGAAAGACACTGAAACAGGGCTGAGTTCTTTAGTCTGCTACACTTCTCTTTAGATCTTTGGGCTGCACACAGAGGACCTCATTATGAGTTTGCCTGTGTGCACGTTTTTGGTGGTAATTGTGTCACTGCAATTTTTGGTGGCAACAGAATTATTGTAAATTTTCCTGCACTGCTGAGCTTCACGTTTAGAGGTGAAAGGGAAGATTTACCCTCAGCATCTAGCCAGAGATAAATCCTACACTACACCTCTAAAAACATCTGAGTTACTGCATTAGAACAACCACTTGCAGTAAATCAGCAAAAATTCCTCACAGAGTCTTATGGACCCCAAAAATGGGGATTAACACCACTTTATCACAACTCCTAATCTGTTGGCAATCCTTCGGATTGAGTAGCTGCAACACTGAATAGGATTGGTGGTAATTTTGCTGAAAATTCTCAGAATTACCACCATACTAATAAGGCCCAGTGGTTCCGTCTCGAAAAGCCCTTTGAGTAAGTAAAGTAGCCCCTAATTTACACAGTATTCATATCTAGGGCCTAGAGATGGCCTGGGATGATGTGGGGAATCTGACAGCAGCATTGGACAATCCCAACACATTTGAACTGGGGAACTCAGCATATGCACTTTCAATTTCTTCTTTTTGATTTTAATCTCTGTTTGATATGGCCAATCCAAGGTAGGGCTTCACAAGTCGGCCATCGCGCCTCAGATGTAGTACACCGGGGGTTAACGCTGCTCCCTGTAGCTCTGGTCACCAGTTAGTGGAAATTCACTCCGGAGTACTGTGATTGGCTAATATAGGAATTAATTCAAACTGACATTCAAAACTAAATTGTAACCACTATGGGGATGATGGTGGTCAAGTCCTTTCTTTTCTCCAAGGCCATAAAAGGTGCCTTGACTCCAGAGATTACTCTAGGTGCTACATTTAGAATTGCATGTTAACAATTGGTTTATACCGAACACCTTGGACTCCACCGTACCTTATTAAGGGGACACAGAATTGGACCACTAAACATGTGTGTATGCCTAGGAAAATACTCGTTAAAAGGAGCATATTAAACATGATATGTGGACATAGCCTTTGAAAAACATCTTTCCGCAAAAACTGAATACGTTTGCAATGGGCAGAAATGATAGTGTTAAAGAGGATTTTGTTTAAAGTAAGTGGACGTGAACAGAATGGAGAACCAAGAGGGAAAGAGGGTAGCACTGCCCTCTAATAAAGCAAACGGTTATAAAAAATAAATCTGGCCAAAAATGGCAGAGTGTGATTGGTCTTTTGTAAAAAGTAATTTTAACAAATGGGATTATTACATGAAAAAACAAATTACAAGATGGCTGAAAGACTTTCAAAGTGCATTTGGTTTTGTAGAACTAATGGGTGCAGAAAAGACTTGAAAGAAACTTCATAGCAAAAGTCACGTGCCCTTTACCGGTAATGACAGAGCTTGAGGGGTAAAGGATGCTGGCTACCTGAATACATTAGGTCGGGATGAGGTCACCATGAAATGACATGCAAGAGCCGATCATCAGTTCTCGTAACAACCGGACGTTTCCAGGCAGACGTGTAACCACTGGCCTCATTTCAGCTCTCGACCCTCCTCAAGCCCTTTCCTATTTCCATGTTTATATGACTTAAAAGATGTATCCTTGCCTGAAACACTACCTCTGCTCAGTTGGCATCAAGCAATTTTAAAACGCATATAAGTACAAGGTATTTTCATTAAAAATGTGCTTTTTGTTTGGCCTCGGTATAAGAAAGAAAACTCTGAAAGTCAAGGGGACAACAGATGCAAGAGTGTCACAACTGGTATGGAGGGCCTCAAGAAAGAAGTTGGCAGGTACCCTCTTCTGGTCGCAGGCCAGAGCCTTAGAAACAATAGGTTTTTGTCTACATTCAAAAGAATAGTAAAGGGTCGGGCGTGGATTGAAGAACCTTTGCTAGGTCATTACAGAAGGTGGACACTCCTCTAGAGACGCTAAAATGGGAAAGCATAGCACCTATTTAACATCGCCCATAGAACAGAGTTTTCCCCTCCTACTATCGGGCACTTTCCTCACATATTCCAGGACTGGAGTTTGTTTACATTTTACATTGTTAATATTTGTGATGTCATCTTTCATGTCCTGGGTGTTTGTCTTAGCAATGACCTTGTGGTGGCGCAAGTTATGGTTGCTTAGCTTAGCATAACTGGCAAATTTCTGAGTGTTTTTCGGTTGTACTTGTAATCATAACTTACCTTTAACAAAGTGTTTTCATTGAATTTCATAGGTTTTTACCAGTGCACCCTTAATTTCCAACAATTTACTAATATCATACTTACCCCAATATAGCAACATTTGCGTTCAATTTACAAAGTTTCACCTTAAAACTCTGCCATTCCCCACCTTCTAGCATAATTTTTAACACTTCTATACACTTTTTGTAACTTTTTACGTGTTCGTCGATGTCTGTGATCATCTGACGCCATTGCAGACTTTCAGGACAGTGTCCCGTGACCACGTCTGTGCATCATGATGATGTGTTTGCGAACGCATCCGCACTTCGTGAACGGGTCCGTGCTTCGCGAACAGATTAAAATTGCATTTCCTGCTGATCTAGGAACTTTCAAGCTCAAAACTTACCCTTGCACAACTCCTACACCTATTCTTACTCATTATCCATTAACAATCTAGCACACAGCACATACTTGGAAGAATATTAGCAAAACTGCTTTTGATCTTAAAAACGGCATCAGCTATTACCATCCCTCCTCCCCAAGAGCCACCACCACTAGCTGGAAGACATACACAACAGGAAAAGAGCAGTACTTCCAAAGACAATGAAGAGGACCATGAAGATGAGGTAAATGAAGTGCCTACCTCTAGCACCCAGAGAGATTCATGGGTGTGGCAGTTCTTTACGACTGTTGGGAATGTACCAATGGCTAAGGCTACCAAAGTAAAATGCACTGAGTGCAACGTTGTACTTAGTCGCGGACTACCTGGACAGTACTCCTGTAGGACCACCTCCATGCACCGCCACACCAAATCCAACCACTGTAATGCTCTCAGAAAGGTTGTTCCTTTCTTAGCAAGTAGTAGGATGTCTTCCTCCACCTCATCTTCCTCAACCAATGCTGTAACCACACGGCCTACTTCTGTGGGACACAAAATCCCACCAGCTACCTTGCAAGTGATAAAAGAGGCTGTTGATCCATATCTTTCGAAGACAACAGTATTCTGAATATACTGCAACACACCACTCTTAAGGCAGGAGCAATTTCAAAGTGCTTTTGAAGCTGTAATCAAGGAGAATGACAAACACTGCCCACTACCTTAGATGTAACACACACACAACATCTTCCCCTGTCCACCTGCCCCTCCATATTAGTAGTTGTTGCCTCTTCTCTGATTTCCCTCCCCACCTTACTTTCTGACCTCTGCTGTAAAAAAAAACTAATAATAAAAGGTTCCTTTAGGAACCACCTTTCACAGTTAAAAAATAGAGCTCAAAATGTAATCTTATTAACTCCATCTAATTTACATTTCTCAATAAAGTAGATAGACTCAATAAGATTCTACAGCATTTCCATTACCATTTTGTGTTATGCTTGTGGGAATAATGTGGTGTTCATCCCCCGTTTCAGAGGCTGAAAAGGGGAATAACGGCCCGGCAGCCCAAGTTATCGGCCCATGCCAAGTGAGGGCGGATAACAAGGGCGCCAGGCCATTATCCCCTGTTCCAGCCCCTTCAACGAGGATGAAGGTCATTAGCACCTCAGGTTGCCAAAACAGCAACGTAGAATAAAAAATAAAAAAAAGGATTTTCCTTCCTAGAGCGTGACACGCGCGGACTCCGGCTATAGGAAGGAAAATCCTTTTCCAAGATGGCCACCATGGAAAGGGAAGGCAGGGCTCCATACGGAGGCCCTCTTCCCTTTCCATGGCAGCCTGCAGGAGACGAAGAGAAGGAGTAAATGGGAGGGGTGAAAAAGGATAACAAATTGGATGGAGGGTGGGGGGAAGATGGCGGCGGGTAGAGCCGGCCATCAGGCGGCTTGGAACAGAGCTTGTACCAGCAGTTCAAGCCTCCGTTCCTAGCCACCTTTATTGGCTGGCTCCCCCGCCCAGGTTGCTAATGGACAATTGTTTACTATAGAAAAATATAAAAGGACAGAAACAATTTTCTGTCCTAAATACCTTTCTTAGCATACAATAAGGACCATAATCAATGAACCTTTATCACTATCGATAGTCTCCACAGTCACCTTTCCAGGCCATGGATAATTAAAAGACCCAGATGGCACGTGCACACCATCACAAAGGGCTGTCCTTCTACCCTTTTTAATGTTATATTTGTAACACTCCCTCAATGCCTACGTTCAAACAATCACACATCCATCCACCAATCACTTCCAAAAACTTAAATATAACCCTATGACCATACTAAGCTTCCACACATCCACTGACACTTAACAATCTTCTACACATCTTTTGCATCTCATTTCCCTTAATTATACAAAATAATTGTACACAATGCTCCTATAAATACATAAATGCATTCTGTAGTGAGAGAAGTGTATAAATAGAGAGGACAGTACAGATGGGCAAGTGCGCATGAGAACCCTGGAGGGAAATGCCACGGGATGCCAAGGTGGAATGCCAGCGGCTAATTACTGGAGCAGAGGAGTCCCAAGGGTGGGATGCATCTTAACCGTAATATCCCTATAATAAAGTTTGTTCTGTCAATTTAATAGGTTTTTATAACTCAAAATGTTTCTTGGTGTTATATCACTGTATTGAAGCTATTAATTCCTCTTGTCATATATATGAAAGAACTATAAACCTCCTTTAAGAAACATATTTTTTGCAACATATACTTATGTCTGTCATCATCAGAAGCGCATGCTGGGGACGGAAATCATTGTTCAATTGCCTACGGCATAAGGCTCCACCATGACCCCAGCCAAACCAAACCACCCCTATTATTCACTGCACCTATCCTGCATCCTAGCTCAGTGTCCACTATACCCCAATAATGTAACCAATGGCCAGTGCTCATGACTTGCAGTCATGGCCAGTCTCGAAATCCATGGGGCATAGGCTTTGGTCATGCAGCATTCCCCAATCAGCAAATCAGAGTACACATTTGCATTTGCTGCGGACCAGGCCCACTGCCAAGCCACCAAATGTATATCACTAGTTTTTCTACTTACATTCTTACACTTTTGAGAAATAAAACACAAGACATATTTCCAAAAACATGCTTTCAGATCCTTGCTAATGCTCGTCGCGCAGGTTTGTTGTAATCTTGTCCACCACTTCAGGCGGTAACCACAAGCAGAATATTTTTTCCCATTCAAACCTACCTCCTCGGCCATGCCGCATGCCCCAGTAACCAAATTACAGTATGCATTTTCCTTGCTAACAGCCAGGCCCTTTGCCCAGACACCAATGTTATATCAATGGCCCTCATTAGGACCCTGGCGGAGTGGGTTTCCGCCAGCGCTAATCGCGGCGGACCCGTCCGCCGTACTACGAGTTCCCTTAGCGCCATGGAGGTTTTCTCCGCCTGGTTTTACCGGGCGGAGAAAACCATGGCGCTAAGGGACCTCGTTGTTAATTACGCCGCCGTACTTTACGGCGGCGTAATTAACTCCTTCCCCACTCCCATTATACCCTATGGGGCAAGAATGGGAATGGGGAAGGGTAAAATGGGGATTGGGGATTTACCGCTCCGCCAAGGTCGGCATGGGGTGGTAAATCCGCCAACCCCCATGGCGCTATCGGCGGCTTTCCGCCATGCTCCGCGGTGCATTTAGCACCGCGGATTCCGCCAGGGTCGTAATGAGGGCCAATGTGTTGTGAACCTACATATTACACTTTTGAAAAAATAAAACACACGCACATATTTACAAAACCATGCTTTCAAGTTGTTGCCTGCCTTCCTCGTGCATATTGCTGCAATCCCATCCAGCACTTCAACCTGTACCCACAAGCACAATTTTGTTCCCCATTCAAACCTATCCCAATTTCGAAAACTCTGCCACATAGCCGGTCGCTGTTGGCCATGCCCACTATAACCCCATTGCTGGTCCCTCGTGGTCATGGCGAGTAGTCAGATTGTCTGGGTCGTGGCCTGAGGCCATGCCCCAGACAATCAGGCCACTTTCCATGCCATATGCTATACCTCAGTCACCAAAGGTATATCACTATCTTTTGTACCTACATTATGTCACTTTTCAAAAAATAAAACATGGACATATTTGCAAATCCATGCCCTCAGGTCCTTGCCAATGCTCCCATGTTTTATTTTTTCAAAAGTGTAAAAATATACATACATACAATATATAACTTAGCCCCCACTTGACAGAATCCATTCAGACTTTGCACAAACATTCAAGGTTGGGCCTATCTGAAAACGTTTGTCCACATTCGTAAACGGCAACACAGTTATAAGTCATCTAAAAATTTTGAGCCCCCCCTCTAGTTTTGCCCCCTCTTGACATAATCCCACCAAATGTTGCAAAAACATTCATATCTAGGTCGACACTCGTTTTGCAAACTGATGTGCAGGTTTGTCAAATGGCACCACATTAATAAGCCTTTAAAATATTTGGGACCCTGCCTCTAATTTTATTCACTCTTGACAAAACAGCACCACACATTGCAGAACCTTTCAGAGTCAGGTCTAGAATGGAATTCCATAATGTCATGCAGGTCCATTGAGTGGCACCAAAGTTATAAGCCATCCAAAAACTGGTTTTCACCAACCCTATAATGCACAAATAAGCATAGATGTCCCCGAACATCTCCGATGTTCGAGAACATCACAGGACTGCCCCGGACTGTTTGTAGACTTCAGAGAAGAAACACGTCTGTTTTTTGGCTTGTTATGGTCATATTCCATCCTCATCACCCCCTACCACGGCAGAGATTGTTTCATTAGTTTGACAAGTGTAATGGTGTGTTTTTTAATATGTTTTTACCGCGATGTTTGCAGTCACCGGCCGAGGTCCGTGAATCCAACATGGCGGGCGTTTCTCAAAAATATGACGTACCTCAGACTTTTCACCATCCAATCGGCGGGTGTGTCAGATGTCTGTGGACATCACGCTGCCCTCTGGGCTAATCAGAGGGTCGTCCGTAGACAAAACAGGTAAGTGAGTCCGCAGAACGAACCAAGATATCAATAATTGTTTGACCTACTTTTTGGTCGTTTTCAAAATAACAACTGGACGGATTTACATCAAATTGACAAAAGCGCGCTTTTGGGACAAAGCCACTGCTCCTGCTGCAAATCTGGTGAAAATCTGTCCAGCGGTTTGGGCTGCAGGTGTGAGCACATTTTTTCCCCATTGCGTTTATAGGAAAAACCACACATAACGCTCCCTTGACGAAACTCACAAAACTTTTCAGAATCAATCTGATTGAGCTATCTGATGATCTATCTGACATTTAACAAATGTAATACTGATCATTAGTTGGGAGTTGCCACAGAGGGATAGCTCACAATGGAGCTGGGCGAGCCTGGTGGGGTTTGGACTGGCCCAGGCCCCACCAACGGCTCTGGCCCATCACCCACCTCGGGCCTATGCCTGCTCAAAGCAGAGGCCGGCCACGAGCCCCACCAGGTGCCCACCCACTCCATAGGAAAAAAGAAAAACATATACAATCCTGTAAGTGTTTCTGGAACTCTGAAAGGAGTGTATCTGCCTATCTTCCAATCCCCGGAAGTCAGATGGCAAAACAGGAAGTCAGGCCTTTTTGCAGGCCGAAGAAGCAGACTGGGAAGAAAACGTGGCTGGCGCGCTGAGGGGCAGTATTTCAAATGGAGGTAAGGACGTGCTTTCTATTGTGCGTTTTATTTTCCCAATCCATTTCCTTCCCCCAGCCCCATTTTTGACCCTGACACTGCCCCCCCCACTTTTTTTGCACAGCCATTTTCCGGGTTCAGCCCACGTTGGGCCCCAAGAGACAGGCCAGACCCCAGGTTCGGCCCTGGCTCGGCCCTACCCTACAATTCCCTGGCTCCCCCAGCTCTAGCTCATGAGTTAAACCCGCCGCTCAGATCTCACAAGTTCGAGTCACTATAGGGCCAACTCAGCCCATCGTCTACCCAAGGTCGATAAACTGAGCATTTTTAAAGTAGGTAATAATGATAGCACTTAGAAAAGAGAGGAAAACAGCATAAAGCACTATATAAAAACATGTTATTATTTCTTGAATTGGCTTTATTTAAAGTACCAACTTCTCAAGAAAACAGACAAAAACGTCACAGGAATACACGAGGATAACTAATACCAGACTTTCAATATTGCTATGAGCATCAAAAATAGCAAACAAACAACTGTCATGCTAGATTTTGAAGGAGTTTGTGTTTCCATGTTTTTTGTGGTGGCTGAAGTGGCTCTTCTTTCCAATATTTTGGATCCATATTGAAAACTGCCGGTCTCTAAGTCCAGAGCATCTTGCACCGGAATAGACAAGTCTTTAACCCTTGCAAATGTTTGGAGTCAGGCCCAGTGTTTCAATGCATTTGTGCACCAGGGCAAAGGACTAGGACAAACATCCCCCTACTGCAAAAATGCATTGAAACAAATGGGCCTGTTGCTCAAAGACTTGCACTGGGGCAACTTAGAAATGATCATCTCCCATCTTCTACCTGATTCACAAAGGCTAAAACTGAAGCAAATTTGGTGATGCCCTTGAGAATATCGTCGTGAATGATATTTGCATGTGACCATCTCAAGGATGCACCAGGTATCTTGAGATTTTCTCCAGTTTTAGCATTTGTGAACCAGGCATGCAGTAGTAGGAGCAAATTGGAGATGCTCACAGGCATTTCTGATTTGTTCCAGTGCAAATCTTTGAGAATTGGGACCAATTTGTTTTTTGCACTTGTGACATTTTGGCGCAAGGTCTAAATGCACTTGCACTGGTGCGAGGTTTCTGTAATGCCACCCCGTCTTTCTTTCTTTGCACCCAACCTCTGAATCAATCCTGCAGCCTATCTGATAATTTGGATATTAAGTGTTAAGTGGGAACACATGAAGGATTTACATCCAGTGCTGTAAGTGGGCTTGAAAAACTGGGGTCCCTAAACCTTTGTGGGAAAAAAATGAATTTGCCACCTTCAATTTGCACACAGATCTCAGCAGCCAACTGTTAGCAGTATCTGTGAAAGGATATCAGGTCATTCGGATCTCTCCCCCCTCCCTCCGTTCATTGTCCCCAAACAAGTATGTCAAAATTTAAACATACTAATTACATCAGTGAAAACATGTCTTTATTTGAAATAAAACAATCTAAAATAAGCATGCAGAAGACAATTCCAAGTTTACGTATCCCAATTTCTTTCAGCTTGGACCAGCAGTTCCTCCTTTGTGCTGGAGCCAAAGAGAGTGTCACCCGTGTGGCCATCTGCCCACATTAAGGCGTGTATAAGATCTAGCTAAGACAGTTGCGGGTACCAGAATGTCTCCTTTGTTAGTCAGTGGGGCTGCTATTCCTTTACTTTTATTGAGTGGCTAATTTGATGACCGTGGAACCAGAGGATCTCTTTATGCATGTACCACAGAAACACCATGTGTGGTGTAAGACTTTTGTTCTTTGAACTGGTCCTCAAATCGGTCAGATTTGAAAGCTAGGGCTGCCCCCCTCAAAGAGCAACACAATGGCGAAACATTGTTAATGACCCAATGCCCATAGTGTGCAGATATGCTGCAGTGATGCCAAAGGATTCAGTTCAACCATATGACTAGGAGGACATGGGGTCAAGTGGATTAGACGCTGACTGTTGAGCGAAGAGTCCTGAATTGCTAGTCCTGAATAGCAGTTTGGTCAACGTTGTGCCATCCCAGGAAAGTCATGTTTATCTCACTGGCTTTCATTGGCCTTATCTAAAGGCCAGACATCAATATTAACCACTATATAGAAGTGCTTAAGTGGGAACACATGAAGGATTTATAGCCAGTGCTGTAAGTGGGCTGTAAAAACTGGGGGTCCCTAAAGCTTTGTGAATTTCCTTTTAATTTGGGGCTGGGTTGTAAGAGCCCTAAATCGAATGGTGTGGAATATGCAACTAGTAGAAGTTGAATCTTGCAGCAGAGTTCTTTGTGCAACATGCAGGCTTCAGCTTCCAGATCGAATGAAGTAGCATGTATCTCCCGCTGCAGGGCTTTGTGTGTAACCTGGATTTTCCAATCCCAGTAAAACAGTTCCCGGGTTAATCCATCGGATGCAGACCTGTGATTATAACACTCAGGTCTGAGGTTCCTGCTGTAATTCGAATTTGGCACCTTCGATTTGCACACGGATCTCAGCAGCCAACTTTTAGCAGTATTTGTGAAAGTATACCAGGTCATTGAGAAAAAGCCTTCCCCCGTTCATTATCCCCAAGAAAAACCCCAAACAAGTATGTCAACATTGAAACATACTAATTACATCAGTGAACACATGTCTTGAATTTGAAATTAAATAATCTAAAATAAGCATACAGGAGACGATTCCAAGTTTACGTACGGCAACTTCTTTCAGCTTGGACCAGTTCCTCCAAAGAGAGTGTCACCCATCTGGCCATCTGACCAGCGTACCCCAGGACCTCATCCTGGGGAAGTTTTGCTCACAGCATCTGATGATAGTGACAATTTTACCTATCTTCACTGCAATTCCCTTCCTAACCAGAGACCAATACACAGAGGCCAATGCCTCACCCTAACACAGAATTCCTACTACTGACATCTCAAACACATGACGTGGCTGAATGTTAATCATACATCTACTTCAATCAAAACAAAATGTGATATCCCGAGGTACCTGGCGCAATCCCAGAACTTCAGGGTGTCAGGGCACTAAATAAGTTCTCTTCGGATCAGTATGAACACAGCAAAGATGGCGCAATGGTCAAAGTGGCCAAGTCCCCCAGGACCGAATAGTCTCAGACCCAACTTCCAGTGCTGGCCCCATCCCCGAAATTTGACTAACCCAGTCCTAACCTACGTCAGAAGATCTTCATCTTAAAGGGGAGGAGGTATGGGGGCTGACCCCGAATGTAAGACAATTCTTTTCAACTAGAGCGCCTTGAATCCACCATCTGAATAGCACTATGGGAGGAATAATATTGAACGATTGAGTCAGCATTGAACAGCTAACCATGAACCTTTCTGTAGAGATAATACCCATGTTCGGGTTGGACAGAGTAGGTAATGGCCCGTCCACCCAATGCAAGACTTCAGGGCTGTTACCCATCCTGCCAAACCTCTAACAAGGACGTTATTGCTATTAGCACCCGTGCGCTGTCTCCAGGGTCCAGATCGCAGTTCAGATTATTTTCTTAGGGACATGGGCTCTGCGCAAATTGTGCGTACCCAATTTCTCGTAAAAGAAACTGCTAGCTAAGATGGCTGGCATGGAAAATAGAAAAGACAGTAAGTCCCCCTACTATTTCCATGGCGGCCATCTGGAAGGAGCGTGGGCCAGAGACTGGCAAGAGCAGGAAAGTCCTTTGCGGTGTGAGGGCAAGGAGTGGGATGCTTTGGGGCCAGAGGAAGGCAGATGTGGATGGGGTTGGGGGAGACAGACAAATAGGGGGACGGACAGACAGATAGGGGGACAGACAAAATAGTGGACATCCCAAGGAGACACGCAGTTGGCCCAGAGAACGCTCGATTCCACCCACATTCCCGGTCACTTGATTTGTCAGACACTGTCCCCCAGGTGCTAATAATGCACATGTTTTCAAGGGTCTTCCACAAAACCCTTTCAATTAACTAAGCCACCGACCTAGCATTGAATCAATGCTGAAGAATGACCCTTTTTTTGCATGTGTTTGAGGACATCCGTGTGGAGTTTCTCCTCTGATATTTTCTTTTCTTCCTAAATTTATCAAATAGACTAACAGCAGGTGTGACGTTTGCTAAAATACGGCAATACTGAATCAGCGCTGAACCCACTTGAAGTCAGATCATACCTCCAGCAAATGAACACATGGGAAGAATGTCTTTCAGTATTTGCATAACCCTTCTAGTGTCAGGTAAGTCTGCCTTTTGGGGTGGAGTTTGAGTTCTGCATATTTTTCGTCGCTCTGACTTAACTTGTCTGCCCTATTCCTTTTCTGTCCCGTTTCAGCTCTTTTATTTTGAAGACGATGTTTATCTGCACACACATCGGATTACTCACCCAGCTATCCAGCTCTGAAATACTTGGCGATTACTCATAGTTTAAATAAAGACACAAACTCCCCCTGTTCTCTGGGGACACCACGATAAAAGCAGAAGCGCTGACGCTCCTAATCGTTCGTTTTCGTTTCACTGCCCTACTCTGACCACAGTCAAAGGCATGGTGTGGAAGGAGGGTATTAGGAACACTCTGAATGTTGCTGCAGCCTAAACAACTGGGCGAGGGAACACCAAGGGGGCTATCTTGGAGGCCCTTTAAGGTTTGTTGGGTATGGAACCAGGGTTGAACGAATCCTCATGAAAACCTGACTACAGATCTGGTCTGCGAAAGAACAGTGATGGAACTGCAAGTCTATACAGAAAGGCGTCTTCTCTCGCATTACATAAAAACATTGTAAGGACGACATGCAAGCAATCATAAAATAACAGTTCATAGCATCACATGATATAAAGTAAGGAGTGTGGCGCTGCCCGATGACTGGGCGCCCACGCGGCGGCGTGACGTTGCACGCCGCTGCGTGCAACATAAATAAACGGGGCGTTCCCGGCCTTGTCAGAGCGACCGGGAAGCCCGAACCGAGAGGACGTCTCCGACTGAGTCCTTCAGGATCTGGGGGTTTACGGAAGGCGCTGGGGGTCCCGACCAACCCCCAACAGTGGCGACGAGTGGGGGAAACAATGCCTGGGCCCGGTGGTGACTGGACCAGCAATTTCTTTTATTATTGCAGCAAGGTCGCCTTGAGACTTCGCTCCGGCCCGCAGGCCGTGCGTTACCCACGCGGCTGGTGGCCATTTTGTGAATCAGGCCGTGAAACTTCTCCGAGCTCCGGTTTGAGCTGAGAAGTGCATCCAGGCCTAATTTTTGGCAATCCTGTCAGCAGGCAGTGATACCTGCATGTAAATATGCCCAGTTGGTGATTTTGTATTTTCCTGGGTCTCCTACGTCGAGTGCAAGCAAGAAGGAGGGCTACAATGGCTGGGCCTGCATAGCCCATTTTTCTTTCTTGTCCTCATTTTTGGAGCAGCTGGAAGCTGAGGCTTCTCTTCATCTCCTTCATCATCAGACTGGTGGCCCCACTGATTTTCATCCTCTTCATCATCACAGAGGTGTGGTGCAGCAGCTGTCTCTCCAATGGTGCAGGCTGGAGGTATTTGGACTTGGTGTTTGAGTTGCGGCCCCTGTCTTCCACGCTGGGGGTGCCTGTGCGCTCGAACTGATGAGTGATACCGAGGACCAGGACGGAGCGGCGGTGCAGCAGCCTCCACGTGCGCCAGCAGCAACTCAAGGTTTGCTGCCTCCAGTGCAGCCGGCACAGCAGCCTCCAGGTGGTCAGGCAGGCCTTCAGGGACCTCTACTTCCAGCACAGCCTGTGGCAGCACCTGTTGTTCAGCAGATTCCCCCCTGTATGGCTCAGGTACGTGCACAGGTGGCCCTGCAGCCCATCCCGGAGTTTTGGGGCCCAGATGGAGGAGGTGGGTGGACCGCCTGGACATGTACCTTCGGGCTGCCCAGGTGGTAGATGATGATACCCGGCTGGCAACTATGCTGTACTCGGCAGGTCCATCTGTCCAAGAGACTTTTGAATCGCTTCCGCCAGGGGATGGATCCTATGATCAGGCGAAGGCCGCTCTGCAGGCCTACTTTCTGCCTCTCGCCAATGCAGATTATGAACGCTTTGTCATGCTCTCTGCCAAACAGAAAGATGATGAGACTCTGGACACTTTCTATGGGCGCCTAAGGTGTCTCTCGCTGGCCTGTGCTTGGGGTGATGCTGAGGACATGATCAGGATGATGCTGATCCAGGCTTGTTCATCAGGCAAATTAAGGCACCAGGTGCTAAGGGAGCCTGGAATTACGCTTCAGCGCATCCTTGAACTGGGGAGGTGCTATGAGGTGTGGGAGGCGAGGGCAGCTAGAATGGAGGCCGGGTCGTGCTCCATCAAGACCGAAGAGGTATGTGTGATGTGGCGAGGTGGCAGGGGCACCCGAAGACCTGGCAGCAGTCCCTGGGATCAAGCCGGGAGGGCAAGAGAAATCTTCCAAAAATGTGGGTATGACCTGCCCCACCCTGCTGAATGCCCTGCGGCTGGAAAGACCTGTGGACGGTGTGGGCTACCGCATCACTTCTCGAGGGTATGCAAAGCAGCAATGCCGGTATTGGTACCCAGGGGCCCAGGGCGGTCCAGTCTTAATCGCCAGGGTCGACCATCCAACGTCGCTCAAGTGGATCAGACTGAGGAGGATGCCCAGGTGGAGGAAGCGGAAGAAGAGGAGGAAGAGAACATCTTCTTTGTCTCGAGTGTGGGGATCCTGAAAAGTAAGAACAGGAGACAGCCAAGGTGCGTGGTCGAGGTGAACCGATCTCCAGTCCCCGTCCTCGTGGACACTGGGGCGTCAGTCAATGTAATGGCCCGTGGACACTATGATGCCATGGACCAGCCCCCAAGCTGGCTGCTCCCAAGGTCCGCATCTTTGCCTTCGGTGGTGTTGACCTCATCCCTCTGGACGGTGTGTTCGTGGCAAAAGTAGAACATGAGGGCTCCCAAATCACAGCACGATTCTACGTGACACCGGTGAGCACCAATACATTGTTAAGTTGTGCTGCAGCAGAGGCCCTCGGCATCGTCAGCTTCGCATACTCTGTCTATTTCGAGGACATTAATGACTTGCTCGAGAAGTATGCCGCACTGTTCAAGGGGATCGGGCAGATGGCCGGTGAACCAGTGAGGTTACACATTGATGAGTCGGTGCAGCCCATTGCCCTGAAACATCGAAGGGTACCGTTCCACCTCCGTGAACTGGTCGACAAGGAGCTAGACAATTTGGTCAATCTTGACATTATAGAAAAGGTGGAGGGCCCGACGCCCTGGGTGTCCCCGATTGTGGTGGCACGGAAGCCTAAACAACCCGATGCTGTTAGAATCTGCATCGACATGAGGCTCCCGAACAAGGCCATTAAGAGAGAGAGACACCTCACCCCGACGATTGATGACATCATTGCGGAGGTACAGGGCGCTCGTTTCTTTTTGAAACTGGACCTCCGAGCGGGCTATCACCAAGTTGTCCTCCACCCCGAGTCGAGGTACATTACCACCTTCACGACACACCGAGGGCTGTACCGCTATAAGAGACTGAGTTTTGGTGTGTCCTCGGCGGCGGAGGCATTCCAGAACATTATTCGGGGCGCCCTGGCTGATCTACAGGGCGTTTTGAACATAAGCGACGACATCCTGGTGTTTGCAAGAACGGAGGTAGACCATCTTAGGCGGTTGGCGAAGACGTTCGGAAGACTACAGTCCTTGGGACTCAGCCTTAACAAAGAGAAGTGTGAATTTCTCCGACCATCGATAGAATTCTTTGGTTTTGTATTCAAAGAGGGGGGGTGTCTCCTGATCCCCGGAAGGTGCAGGACATAAAGAAGACGCAGCCTCCGGAGTCCGTGTCTGAGGTGCGAAGTTTCCTAGGCATGGTTACATACTGTGGACGATTCATTAAAAATCTGGCCTCCAGATCGGAACCGCTCAGGGCACTGACCAGGAAGGATGTCATCTGGAACTGGGGCCCGCTAGAACAGGTGGCTTTTGATGACATTAAGGGTGCCCTGGCAGCTGAAGACACCATGTCGTTTTTCAATCCGGCATTACCATCAGAGATCATCGTCGACGCCAGCCCATTCGGCCTGGGCGCTGTGCTAACACAGATTGACATTGGTGGGGGCGTCCGCCCGGTGGCATATGCCAGCAAGGGCCCTGTCCGATGCGGAGCAGCGATACTCGCAGATCGAGCGTGAAGCGCTGGCAGTACTGTGGGGATGCCGGCACTTCCGGCTTTACGTCCTTGGACACTCGGTGACGGTGGTGTCAGACCACAAGCCGCTGATTACCATCCTAGCAGGGTCGTCGTCCAAGCCACCGGCACGCATCGAGAGGTGGATGCTCGCCCTTTTGGAGTATGGAGTCACCTTGGTATACCGGCCAGGGGCGAGAAATGCTGCAGACTATCTCTCCAGACACCCTGGAGCGTCCGCAGGTGAAGTCCAGGACGCCTGTGCTGAAGAAGCAGAAGAGCACGTCCGGGTGGTGGTAGAGGCAGCCACGCTGAATGCCATGCCTCTCCAGGAGCTGGAGGCAGCTGCAGCGCAAGATGAGTGCTTCCAAATCCTAAGACACTCGATGCAACAGGGCTCCTGGAAGTCGGTGCTGGAGGCTCTGGCGGGGCGCACCCAGGAGGCCAGGACGGGACTTGAGCAACTATGGAAAGTCCGGGGGGAGTTATCGTTCTCAACATCAGGCCTTCTGCTCCGCGGAGATCGGATTGTGGTGCCCCAATCGAAGGTGGACGAGGTGATCGCCTTGGCTCACCGTGGTCATCAGGGCGCCGCCAAGACCAAGGCACGCCTACGGCTGTAGGTGTGGTTCCCTGAGCTGGAACGCAAGGTGGATGACTTCGTGGCAGCCTGTGTTTGGTGCCAGGCGGCATCTCCCCTGCAGCGGGAACCTGCCATAGAGACAATGCCTAGGGGGACGTGCCCTTGGGAAATTGTTCATGCGGACTTTGGGTCCACCACCATGGGCACCCACTTCCTGGTTCTGGTCGGCGAGTACTATAGGTACCCCGAAGTGGAGTTTGTGGACTCTGTGGCATTTGAGCACGTTGTGGTGGCCATGAAAAAGGTGTTTGCGGCCCATGGTTTCCCACGCACGCTGTGCTCAGACAATGGGGCGCCCTTCCAGATCGAACGCTTCTCGGAGCTGGTGGAAAGCTATGGGGTGGTGCACAGGAAGATCATACCCCTCTGGCCCCGGGCCAATGGTGAAGCAGAACGGTTCATGAGGACTCTTTAGAATTGCTCAGGGGCAGGGGCAGTCGCTCCAAAGAGCCCTGTACCAGTTTCTGAGGGTGTACCGCACCACGCCACATGCATCAACTGGAGTGGCCCCGGCTGAGGCATTTTTCAAGCGGTGTCCTCGGGGTTTGCTACAGGAGGTAGGAGAGAAAGAACCTGGGGTGATCAATGACCAACAGGTCGAGATGGACCGGCGGCTGAGGATCGAACAAGAGAACGTTCGGAGAGGGTTTCGCCCGCAGCGGCTGGAGCCTGGTGATGAAGTCCTCATTCGAAATAGGCATCCCCATGGAAAGCTCTCTCTACTGCATGAGCCGGAACCGCTGGATGTCGTCGCAGTCCGGGGATCCATGGTGACTGCATCCGACGGACGGTCTGCGGTAACTCGCAATGTGAGTTTCTTCAAGAAACTGCGGGATCCAAGAACTGATCCACCTCCTGATCCAGACCCAGGAGAGATCCCTGAGGACGAAGGGGAAACACCCTGTCTGCCTGATTCCCCGGCCCGGGGCATGCCCGTGGACAGATCACCCGTGCCGGAGGTGAGCAGGAGGTACCCCCAGAGGGCTGGGCCAGGGAAACCTGCTCACCTCAGCGATTACGTGTTGGGTCACCTGGCTGCTTGTCCTAATGATGAGAACTGTTAAGTAAGGGGACCCGGGTGGATGTCAATAAAGGGGTGTTTTGAACATTGGGTTTTGTGAAATGTTAAGTATTCATTTTGGTTTGGTTTGCAGTGTCTAGTACTAGTATTGTTATTGTTCTCCCGGAAAAAGGAGGAGTGTGGCGCTGCCCGATGACTGGGCGCGCACGCGCGGCGTGACGTTGCACGCTACCGCGTGCAACATAAATAAACGGGGCGTTCCCGGCCGCGTCAGAGCGACCGGGAAGCCCGAACCGAGAGGACGTCTCCGACTGAGTCCTTCGGGGTCTGGGGGCTTACGGAAGACGCTGGGGGTCCCGACCAACCCCCAACAGAGCATCTGGCACAGGCCTGTCACAAATCCATCAATTTCCCAACAATAGGGCTGGGGCAGAGTCTGTCGCATGCCCGGTTTTGTGCACCCCACTCTGTTTTACACGTAACTAGAAGCAGATTTCCCCTGGATCAAAAATGTGCTGGAAATGTGGTATGGTGTGCAGTGCTCTGAACTGTTCCTTTATGCGTCACTGTCTGCTAGCAGCCTAACCTGTTACCTATCTTCATACACGTATAAGCTCAGCAGGAACCTGTTCTTTTTTCCCTTTGTTGTTTTGTTTTTAACCTTTTTTTCTTTTAAGATGCAAATCCACGACCTAATTTCCAGAGGAAAGCCTTAGAGGACTGACATGCACTGCTTAACCGTAGTCAGCAACTTTGCAGTCCCGTTTTGTGAAATGTAACCCTCTCTAAACACAGCTGAATAAAACAACTCCGAATGCGGTGTCTGTGCTGAGGGGCTGCGAGGAAGCGGACATGTTGCATGGAAATGTGTTTTTATTAAAAAAGGCCCAGACTTTTGCACATTTGGGCTTTAGTCATACCAGACAGGCCAAGTCTCAACCTGATAAGGGTGATGATGTAACGGTTGTGCTCAAAGGGCACGAGAGTCTACAAAATCCAAGGCTTGTCTGTGACTGGTGAGTCTGAGATTCACAGAAGGGTATCACAGAAGGGCACTCTAACTCTCTGGCTTTCCTTTATGGCAGCTGCATGATATTAGTCAAAATCAAACTGGGACAGATGCACCAAAAGCAGTGCCAATCCAGCTTTCAATGGTAAAATGGGTGTATTGTTGTTAACAGTGCCAAACTCGCAACATGCAGACCCCTCTGTCTCCACCCCTTATATATTCGCCAGGGTAATGTTGTGCAAGTGATCTTCTAAATGACATCACTCACAGTCAGCTAATAGACCCCGGCCGATGGCCCAACGGCCCTCCCCTGAACCTACACTGTGAGTAGTTAGCCAGTTGTTAGGGACCTTTAACATTAACCTGATAGGGCAGCTACACCTGAGACTGCATTTCTGCAGAACAACACTCCAAAAGAACTCTGGCATATATTTGATCAATGTTAAGACAGAATTCCTATTTCTGGGGATTCTAGGTCCCCTTTCTAGGTCCCCTAAACCTTTTGCTTTTTCTCTGCTACATTTCTTGCATCACAGACATATTTCTGGTGCCCAGAGGGATCTCTACTGCAGCCCACACTGCCATTGCATCCCATTTTTCCTTACTCAAGATCCTGAGTGGCTCATAAGGCTCCCAGTCCTAGGGTGCTTCTCAGGCACCTATTTTTACCTTTGGGTGATTATCTGACCCTATATTGGTATTAGGGACTAGGCTGCTGGCAGCTGTAATTTAATTTTGGCTTCACAGGAGGTAGCCATTGGGGTACCAATGCATTTTTTAAAGTCCTAGTCGCAGCCATTTTGTATTTTAGGATTTCCTTGTTCATGGAAACCACGCAGTAGGCCCACAATTTCTGTTATGATCATGTGGGCTTTTTGTGAGCTCACATTCCAGCCTCCTTATTGTTTTAACTGGTTTTAGACCAGGTTAGTATCCCTGAGCTCCCCCTCTCCAACCCCGTGGGGGTTGTCTGCGATGAGTGACATTCATTATGGCCAATCAGCATGGTTGGCCACCTGACTCCTTCCTACTAGCCTCTACAGCGATTGGTGGGCTGGCATTGGTCATCCCCTTTTTGCAGCGTTTCTTAATGCTTTGCCCAACACCTGCCCTCTCTTACTGTTCTGGGAACTTGGAAGAAGCAAGTCTGCCAAGCTTCAGGAGGAATTTCCAGCCATTGTCCCACAAGTTATGGATTTTTAAGCCCAATCTGGCCATAATTACTTTACCCCACTAAGATTAACTCACGCTTCCTCATCACCGTCCCCCACTATGACCATTTCCCTATTCCTCATCAAAGTCCCCCACTACCACCTCTAGCCTGATGTCATTGCATCGTTTTCCCCACCAAAGATAATTTTTTGCACTTTTCGTTTTTGATTGGACACAAAACAATGGCGCCTTTTCATTTCTGAAAAGCTTCTCTCCTGCAAAGCACCATGAGCGACATAGCTAGCACCCCCTTCCCTGTCAAATATTTTTAAAATGACTCAACACAATAACCACAGAGCCCTCTGGGAAATCGAGTCAACACTTCATGTACGAGTTGTTTCATACCTGGTCCAATTCTGTCCAGTGGATTTGCCTGTGTGCTGGAGCAATGTTTTGACTATTTCCTCTATGGGAAAATGAATGGGGACTAGGCCAAAATAGCGTTTTCTAACTTTCTTTATCACTTTTATATTTTTGAACAGATATTTTACAATATTTCCCTTAGTTCTGTGACCGCCACACTGTAAAATATATATATATATATATGTATATATACACACACACACAAACACACATTACAGGGCAGCGCTAGCCACCCTATAGCTAAGGTGAAACCTATCATCTGGCTAATACATTTGAGCCGTAGGACAAATCAGTACGACATTTCACATTCCTACTCTTGGGTCCGGGGCCCCCATAACTGGAAAATGTTTTGAAAATCCGTGTTACGGTTCAAAAGAGATAAAGGGTCACATAAAGGGTGTGTTTTCTCTTTTCTATTCATTTTCCAACAAGGAAAAGGTAAAAGCTTTGCTAAAGCGCACAGCCCAAACCTCTGGAAGGGTTTGCTCCAAATAAGAAAAAAGTCTGGCACAACGTGCTCAAAAGAAATCCTTAGTTGGTTTGCTATAAATCTGTCCAATCATTTTTTTTTGTTTTTTGTTGGTGTACATTGGTGTGCTCCTGTACTCAAAATTATAGTTTTATCTCCCATGATTCATTGCTGGTGCTAAGCTTTTTCATTTCTGAAAACCCTCCATTACCCGTTTCGGGAATCAAGTTATGAAATAGATTTTGGGAAGCGCTCTAAAATTACATAAGGGGTGTAAGGAGGGCAGGTTTGAGGCCAGGGAGCATATGGGCAATGTAAGAAAGGATGATTTATGAAGGTTAGGGACTAGGGGATATTGTAGTTTTGCTTATTTTTCATTAAACCTTTTTCCAGAGTTCCAGAATCAGCACAAACTGCAAAAAAAAGAGTAAATACTTTAAAACTATTACATATTGAGATGTGGCAATCACTGGGGTTGCTAGTTCGGGAAAGAGGAGTATTTTAAGTTAATTCACGAAGCAATCTCTTTTATATATATAACAGAAATTACAGGGATTGCTTTCTAAATTAACTTATAAAGTGTGATATTAGGGGGCTATTGGTGCTTATGGCCTGTTAAATTTGCTAGAATATTCATATAATTGCTTAATTAGTTCAATAAAAAGTGCACAACGAATAACCAGAGAAAGCCGATGCTTGGTCACTGTATCCTTTGTTTTGATTGGACAAGCTTTTCACAGGTCTTAACAGTGAAGCTCTCGATTCACACCTGACGTCACCAGGGAAGATATCTACATGACTGTACCTCCCTCTTCCTCATCCCAGTACTGAATAGTAATCTTACCTATATACTCCCACATCCCTCCTCTTCGTCACAGTTCCCCACTAACTCCAGCTCACTCTTATTCATCACAGTACTCCACTACCACTACGTCACTCTTCCTCATAACAGTGCACCACTACCATCACCTCACTCTTTCTCATCAGTTCCATACTACCCCAACTCACTCTTCCTCATCACAGTATCCCACTACCACTAACAGATTTTCCTCTTACTTCCAGGTTTCCTTGGATTACCATTGTTTGCATATTTTGTTTTGTAGTGTCACCATTGTATTGTCTATGTGCTGCATTCTTTGCATTTCTCTTCTTCCCATTTAGGTCCCATAGCAATACCAGTTTTGTATTCTGTATTGTACTTGCATTCTCATGCCCTTGAGTACCACTGTAGTGTACATGTGTACTCACGCTAGGGGCCTGCAAGGTTCCAGTGTTCTTGTTCTGTGGTGTGCTTACTTGTTGCCCCCCTCTACTGTGTGTGACTTCACGTGTGCCTCCCTCCTGTTTGCCCCTAGTGTGTGACCCTCCCCCTCCTGCCCTCCTGCTTGGGCTACCCCCTCCCCTTACTCTCCACCTCACACACTCTATGGTGCTCTCTGACTCCCCTATCTTCTCTAATTGCTATTCTATCGACTATCCTATCCCTCCCACTAAGTCTGGTAGGAAGAAGCTCAAAAGGGACACCCTGGTCTCCAATCCAGGCCACCCTATCGCTGATACCTACACCAGTGCTTCGTTCAGGCAGACCCTCACCTACATCCTCTTTGTCGTTCCCTCTCCAGGCCAGGGACCTCCATATGGTCTCTGTTCTCTCTCCTTTTTCCTCCTCTTCCATTAATGGTGGCACCTGGTGGGAGGCCCTTCTGGCCCCCTTACACTCCTCAAGACCATCATTAATGTCTACTTAAATGTCACCGTCTTGGCCCAGGGCCCTCAGGCCAATCTCCTCCTTTTCGATTGACGCTTTCTGCACCATATCAACTCCCTTCCTTCTCCTGCTACTCCTACCTATCCCTCACTGACTCCTCTGCCTCCTCCTTCCTTTGCCACCTCTCTGGCACCCTGCGCTGCTTGTTTGGCTGCTCTGCCGCCTTTTTCCTCGGCCATCATTCCGGCACCCTCTTCTTCCTCTCTGACTGTTGCCTCTGCCAATTCTCAGGCACCTCTAACACTTCTGCAGGTCGTATCTCATGCCTGTACCCCTCCATGGAAGTCTTGCAATGGTGGCAATCTGCTCCACATCGCTACTCTCAACTCTCACGCCACTGTCAAACACTCCTCGGACATCTGCCATCTCCGTGAAGATCTTGATTTGGATGTACTCTATCGCACCGAAACCTGGTTCCTGGCCAACTCTGTAGCAAGTTTTGACACTCTCCTCCCTGATGGCTACAAGATCCTCTCTGAACCCAGAACCAACCATCCTGGAGGGGGAGTAGCCTTGATCTTCCCAGAATGGATCCCTGCTCCTGTCATTCCTACGGAGGCCTAGTCCTCCTTTGAATGCCTGGTCTGCAGGCTCTCTATCTCTCCTGGCTTCTCTTTCACTGTGGACACCATCTACCAGCCGCCTGGCCAGGTCACCCTCTTCCTCTCTGAGTGGGCTGACCTCTCCTCCTGCCTCCTTGACCCTACTACTCAACTTCTCCTCCTCAGGGACCTCAAAATCCACTTGGATGTTTCTAGTCCCTCCTCTGGGCTCTTTCACAACATCTGTGACTCTCTCTCTCTCTCTATTCTTCCCTCTGGCCCTCACTCATTCTGCAGGGCACACCCTGGATGTTCTTATTTCGTCAGACCTCCCCTTCTCTAACCCTCTCACCAGTCCTCTCTCTTGGACTGACCACTTTCTTCTCTCCTCTCATCTGTTTCTCTCTGCCCCTCTGGTTAAGCCGACCCCGGCACTGCCACCGACCTTCTCCATCATCCGGCCCATGAATCATGTGTTAGTGGAGGCTTTCACTGCTACTTTCTCTCCTCCTCCTACACCATTGGCTGACTCACACTCTTACACACCCCTCTCCAACCTTCATCTCTTAATCTCTAACACTCTGGATGTCCTTGCCCCTTTCATGAGGATCTGTTTGAAGCCTGCATCCAAGTGCAACTCTTGGTACGATTCCGACCTCACCACACTTAAGCGCAAGTGTAGGATGGCTGAGAGGAATCAAAGGGCATCAGGCTAATTCTCTGACAAACTCGCCTGCCACCTGCTCCCAAGGCAATAGAGACTCTCTGTCCTTTCTAAGAAGAGAGCCTACATTCAAGCCCATGTCTCAGCAGCCTCTAACAACTCGGCTAAACATTTCAAAATCTGCAAGGAGCTGGCCAATCCTGCTGCAGTCTCCACCTCTCCTGTTACACCCCAGGCCCGTTGCACAGCTCTGGCATCTCATTTCACCATTACAACTCAGGACATCCTGTCCACTCTCTCCTCTTTCTCTACCTTCTCTTCCTCTCCCGCTACCATTTCAGGCCCCTGTCCGGCCGTATTTCTTCTTCCTTTCTCCTCCTTCACCCTGTTCACTCCCAACAATGTTTCTAGACAAGTCTGATCTATGAAAGTCTTGTCAAAGCAGGTGCTCCCCTGCTCCTCCAGAACCATTAAGGACCACATTGACACCCTTGCTCCAGCCTTGGCTGGTATCTGTAATAACTCTTTTGCCACTGGAACCTTCCCCTCCACCCTTGAGCACTCCCTTGTGAACCCCCTCCTTAAGAAGCCCTCTGCCAATCCTTCCTCTCCGGCAAACTATCGCCCGATCTCCATCAGTCCTTTCCTGGGCAAACTCCTGGAAAGGCTGTCCATCTCCCAGCTTAATCTACGTACTAAATCTGGTTGTCTCCATGACCACAAGCCTGGCTTCAGAGCAGCCAGAAGCATGGTAACTGCTCTGCTGAAAACCCGTGAAGACTTGCCCACTAATCTAGACTCTAACCTCCCTTCTGTCCTCATTCTCCTTGATCTATCCTCTGCTTTCGACACGGTCAACCACGCCATCCTGCTCAATTATCTCCATGACAACCTGGGTATCTCTGGTCAGGCACTAGCCTGGTTGACCTCCTTTCTCACTGATCGACCCTCGAAGGTCCAACTTGGGTCCTTCCTCACTTCTGTCTCTCTCTCTCTCTCTCTCTCTCTACGTGTGGTGTTCCCCAGTGGTCTAACCTCTCTCCCTGGTTCTTTAACCATTACCTTGCACATCTGGCCCACTGCATCTTTAACTTCTGTTCTAACTTTCAGTGTTATGCAAATGACACCAAGCTCTCCTTCAGGCTCCCCTCTGCCTCTTCTGCTCCTTCTCTCATACCTGACTGTCTGTCCGCAATTCAGGAATAGTGTGCCTCCAACTATCGCTGCCTTAATGCCAGTAAGACTGAGATCCTCCTCAGTGGGACACCTGCTCCTGCCCTTCCCTCTCTCACTCTGGCCACCCACCCTGGGCCCTGTACCTGCACTTTCCTGCGAGGCTAAGAACCTTGGTGTCATCTTCGACTCCACTCTCTCTCCTTCTCTCCTCAAATCTCTGATGTCTCTAAGAAATCACACTATCAGCTGCCCCTCCTCACAATGTATTCTTCCTTTTCTCAACTTTTCCCCCGAAGCTCAGCACACTGTTTCCAGAGCCCTGGACTTCTATAGGCTGGACTGCTGCAACAGCCTCTTTCTAAATCTGCCTGCCTCTACTCTCCGCCCCCTTTACAACTAATCCAGAACAGGACTGTAAGACTTGTCCTTCGCTTCAAGCCCAGGGATTGTATCTCTCCAGCCTTGAAATCTCTCCACTGGCTCCCTGTGGCTGCAAGGATCAAGTAGTCCAATACCCTCTACATCGCCCACAAGGATTTCTGTGGCAGGGGACCACACTACATGCAACTTTCTCTTCATAAGCATCTTCCTTCTCGAGCCCTCCGCTCATTCACCTCCAACTCTCTGAGGGTCAGACACTTCTCCAGGCAAAGAGTGGGTGGGTAGATCTCTGTCCTCGGTTGGGGCCTACCTGCCTCTCTCAAACTTAAGCAGGACCACCTAAGGTTCCAGATGCAACTTAAGACCTTTTCGCATCCACTTTCTCTCTCCCTCTCTCTTGCTGATGTCCCTGTCTGCTGCGCATGCTGGTTACCTGACCTCCCACTGAACTTACAGGACCAGGCTCCTGCAGACCAGTTGCCCTTGCACTGCCTCCGGGCTAGCCAACCACTTAGGGACTGTATCTGCAACTCTACAGCCCCCTGACTCTCTACACTTATGAGCCACCTCCCTGACAGCACTTGCACGGTACTTGCACTTTCCTCTCCCCCTCCCCTAGCACTTCTCCCTTCCCTCCTCCCGCACTTGCACAATCTGTATGACACAAGGCCTATTCAGAGTGTTGTTTTGTCCTTCTTTCTTCCCTTCCTTGTCTTGTCGTGTTTAGAAACACTTGTGTACAGGCGGGTTATACATGACTTATATAATATCATATCACTCTTCCTCTTCACAGCCCATAACTACCACCATGTCACTTTTCCTCATCACTGTCCCCCAATGTGACCTTTTTATTCTTCCTCATCACAGTCCCCCACTACCACCAAGCCACTCTTCCTCATCACAGTAACCCACTACCACTAACTCACTCTTTCTCATCACAGTACCCTACTACCACAACCTCACTCTTCTTCATCACAGTCCCATACTATCTCCAACCTACTCTCCCTCATCACAGTCCCCCACTACCAGCAACTCGCTCTTCCTAATTAGTCCGCTACCACCATCATCTCACTCTTCCTTGTCACAATACCCCATTACCACTGCATCAGTCTTCCTCATCACAGTACCCCACTACCACCCGTACAATGTCCTTTCATCGCGGGATGTTTTTTCACAGGTTTTTTTACCGCAAATTGTTTTGTAAAAAAATCTTTGGTAAAAAACCCTGTGAAAAAACAGCCCGGGATGAAATGACATGGAACCCTACCAGCAACATACTCTTCTTTGTCACAGTACCCACTACCACAATATCAGTCTTCCTGGTCATAGTCTATCACTACCACCACCTCACTCTTTCACATCAAAGTCCTCACTACCACCGACTCACTCTTACTGGTCACAGTCCCCCATGACCACAATCACACTCTCCCTCATCACAGTCCCTCACACCACCTCCTCACTCGTCCACATCACAGTCCCTAATTACCGAACCTCACTCTTCCTTATCACAGTTCTCAACTAACCTGCCTCGCTCTTCCTCGTCACAGTACTCCATTACTAATCCCTTCTTATCTAGTGAACAGGCAGATTGGATGCTAAAGATGCAAAGCTTCTTATCTAGAGGCAGGGGAGTACTGGCAACATTTAGCCTGGGGGCAAGGATATTTTTTTGGCCCATAGTGAAGTGTCCCATGCCCACAAAGCAGCAGCCCCAACTTCCAGAACAAGTAAACGCAATACACACTTGTTCCTCTACCACATATGCTCATGTATATAAAGCAGACATTATTGACACTACATTTTTATGCAACATATCTTTCAGTTATGTTTGTGGTTTCACAGAGATCAGACCCCAGGACATTCTCCCACATACCAAACATAATAAAATTATATCACAGAATAATATTAGTAAATTGGGAAGCTGGGATTTGAGCCCAGGTTTCATTGTGTCCCAATTTGCAATTTGACAGCAGGCTACATCACCTCTCATCCCATTTGATCCCATCTTTAGTTTTAGATCAATTTAAAGAGGTGACGAAGGTAGAGAATACATTAGTAAAGCCGAGCCATTAATGAGCCAGGGGGCCTGGCTTCGCTCTCACAGCCAAACATGAGCTGGCATGGCAAAATACCCATTCCTGGCTTCCTGCCACCTCAGCCCATAACACAAAAATCTTACCTCACACCCGCTTTACCCAACCCTCACTTCTTAAGACCCTCACTTGGCTTCTAATTGGCACTACTTATTCATAGAGTAACATGCAGTAATGGGGTTCTTCATGTACTGTACCACACCAGAGACCACAGATCAGTCACACACCAACACTCCAATATGACCTCACCTCATTCTGCTCACCTTCCTATCCTTGACATGTTGCACTCATAACCCAAGTTACAACACCTCTCCCTCCATTACCAACCAAAAGGAAAAACCACCAAACACAACAATGGAACTTGTAACACGATCCACGTGTAGCCAGCATGAAGATCAAATAATAAACTCCCTGCACAACACACCCCATGATAGGTACATGAGCAAACCAAGCTAACAAGTCTTGCAAAGATCACTAAACAAACACCCAGACACCACCGTGCAGGGACTACATACCAAACCACAGCTAGGAAACAGACCATGGAACGGTACTGAAGATGGCAACGGAATAGACAACTGGAAAGTACTCATCCACAGCAAAATACCCATCCTGAGGTTGAAAACAGATGTAATTTCCTAAGACTTAAAGATGTAATAAAGCACCCTTACAAGGCACGCCAAAATGGCAAACGCATGCGAAAAACACGCTTTCACAACACTGGTACTTTAGACGCATGAAAGCTTTGCTACAGAAGAACTGGTACACCAAGACATGCACATGTTCCAGTTAAAATTGAAAACTCGAACTGGTACGCCTCGACATGCATGTATAGACATGCACATGCTCCAGTGAAAATTGAAAACTTTAACTCCCCTCCCTCCTTACAACAACACACTCAAAATGTTCAGATACCAATGGACCCAAAACACTGACCATAACCATACAGGTGGGTCAACCCAAAACACTGTAACCAACAGTGAAACTAAAACACAATGACTTCAATCATCAGCCAACCCGTGGCCACAACCGTGAACCTACAGTTATACCAACCAGAAACACTGTATACAACAGTGGAACCAAATCTATCCGATTGGCTGTAACCAACAGCCAACTCCTAAATTTAAGAACCCACCAGGCATTCTAGAAACATAAAACCAGAACACAACCCAAACATACAGAATCCACCCGGCCAGTTTGTAAGCCCAGCCACAACTGTGAACCCACAGTTAGGCTAACCAACAAATCCCTAAATTTCAGAACCCACCAAGTATTCTGAAAACACAATATCAGGACACAACTCCAAATACAGAATCTACCCTGCCATTCTGTAGCCAACAGTTAGGCTAAACTAAGAAAGCACTGTAACCAACAGTAAAAACAAACCAAATTGATGTAACCACCAGTCAACCTCTAAATTTACAGAACCCACCCAGCATTGCGTAAATCATATTACACCACCACCGACAATACGAACAAGACAACACAATTATCTGCTAAATACCAAAAAGAATGATAACACAATATATGAGTGGAAAGAACATTATAGATTAAAAGCACAATGTGTAATCTCCACCACCCACATGTCCAAAAAAGGGCCAATGCAAAAATAAAAACACCACACACCAATATTGTTCCCCAGTGCAAGATAAAACACCCCATTCCTGCAGATAATAACATCTGGCAAAATGAGACCAAACCTATTAGGGGCACTCAGGGGCCCCAACATAAAAACCCACAACAGCAATGACAATGCAGGCCCCAGACACACATTCATTCATGACCAACCCCACTTAAGGAAGTCACTAACCCAGAGGCCACAACACATAACACCAACAGCATTGAATTACCACCCTCCCCAACAAACTAGCCCAAAGGATATTAGTCATCCCCACATAAGCGGACTCACCTAGGGTTCACAAATCACACCCACAGGTCATGGTCCATTTCCACAAATCTCTTGCAATGCGCTCACACCTAGCACAGATGTTGGCCGTGAACCAGTTCCCCTCAGTACATACCCGGCAAACATGGAACTCAACTAATGGTTGCCGCTGACCAGCCTGGAAACTACCAAGGTCCGCCCTCATTGGCCCTGGCCTCTGCCCAGGCTGCAACCCGATATTCGCAGAGAAACGAAGATTTTTCTTAATACCACAATTTGGCTCTGTCCTCCTGCCTTCCTCAAAGCCTTTCAGCAGCCCCTTTGGTCACAGGGGTTCGCCAGCAAAACAAAAATCACCATGTCTGCCGAATCTGCACCCATCCTGTATGCTTCTTCCTGACTCTGCGTTCCAAAGTAACTCAACAATCCTCTGTTGCCGACAATGCACCACATGCGCTGACGCAGAAATGCAACATTCCGCCACGTCATCATTCTTGTATTGACTGTGGGACGGCAAACATGTCCAGGCCTCCCCACTTCACACCTCCTCAGTACCAGACCCGTCGCTGGTGGTTGCCCACAACTCAGATCCTAAAGCCACCATGAACACAGTCCAGCACTCCTCAAACACTCCTGCGCTCACTCCGCCTGGACCTGCTAGAGCACGGTCGCCGACAGCTGAAACACAGCTTCTGTCCCGGCACTGCCCACCTGGACAATACGTCCGACCTGACTTGTGCACCTACCTCCTGCTAGGTCCACAGAAACTGCATCCATCCTTAGCCACTCCCTGCCAGCACCTGCTGACAGGATTTAATTTTTCAGTCCTTCATCCGACCTGTGCCAAAGACCAACAGGCCCAACCAACGCTGCCCACCCGGGCAACAATCCTTCAGGGTCCCGACTGCCTTCTCAGCATCCAACCTCCTACAGCTGCCAACCACACTGCCACTCCTACACTGCGTGGCTTGCAGAGTGACCCAGGACCAATACCTCGTGGTCCCGAGCACAGCTGGCACCTTCCTGGATGGCTGAAAGTCGTGGAGGGCAGTGCCCTGTCCACCTGCCACCTCCTCCTCAGCAGCTCAGACCACCATGATGCACCCATAACCCAAGTTACAACATAACACTTCAGACTATTAACAGAGAATCAGAATCTGATTCGGATTCTTTTCTGACTATTAACCCATATGAGTGAAACAGAAAGTTGAGAAAAATAAAAATAAAGGACAATGATAAAAAAAAAGTGATTTGCTTAGGATCGCGTGATGTATGAAGTGTTGATGGTGAAGATTTGAGCCCTGTTTTTTCGGTTCTACAGGTACCCAATTTAGAAAACTTGGATGACTTCATCTTCCACTATTCTATGTTCATTATTAGAAACAACAAAAACGTTCTTCAAAGTTGTTACTCAAGTGATGAAGTAGTACACTGTTCAATAAATCTAGCTTACTAAGTGCCAATGTATCTACTAGAAAGAAGCCAATTAATCATCTGTATTCTGATGCAAATACATCTGCGAGTACATACAATTGTAAAGACTATACTTATAATCGTAGTCTGTACAATTGTGTGTACTTTAAAAGCTGGAAGTCACATGATAAAGCAACCTGGAAAATAAAAGATACATCTTAATTGAAACATAACTTTATAAAGCAATTATATATCACATTGTAAGAAAAAAGGGGTTGAATCAGTCCCATAATCAACTGTAGTGGCATGCAGTTCAGGCACAGATCTGAGCAACAGTCAATCAGTCTGCTGACCTTTCCAGATGTGTACCTTTGTCTCAGTCACACTATGTTACATACCCATCACCCTCTGGTGTCCTTTCTTTGCTCCACATTCTCAACGCCACCATTCTTAACAATAAACTTTCCCCTTTTGCTTCATTCTTTAACTTTTAACTCAATCCACTTCCTTTACCTTGCATGAACCCCCTTCCATTGCCCTCATTGCACAGGCACCACTGCCTTGCCAATCACCCCCTTTAGTTGCCCATCACACCAAGCCCATTACTTGCCCATCACCATTTCTGTTTGCCTTGCTCAGATGTAAACAGTAGAACACCATGAATTGCCAGTCAACATCCGCCAGACATGACAAAAAACCATGGTGGGGGTTTGCTGGTTTTTAGAAGGAAGGGGGAGAAATGGTGGAGGAAGGGTAGCTCAGGGGCAACACGTTTGTCTTGGAAGCAAGACAACGCAGTGCAACAAAGGTTTGAATCGTGATGCCGCACTTAAAAACCACTCACTGGTATTAAGCACGTTATAAATGAACAACACAAAAACAAAAATAAAACATTGTGGCTATGGGGTCTGTACTTGGGACAACTTAGGGCGAAATGCACTGAGGGCATTTAGCTTTTTTGCTCACAAATTGCACTTTCTTGGAAAGTCGGCTGCATATTTCAATTCATGGAAGCAGTGGGAACTGCAAAGGGAATCAATCACCTTGTATCTGTTGATGGAGAGGGAGCATGAGCGACCTACTATATGTTTGTGTGTTTTCAAATAAGGTAGAGTGTGTGTGTCTCGGTGTTAGGCAGAATCCTGTGCAGTTCCCTTAGGGAGCACTACAGAAGATTAAGACTACAGGTATGAGCAATAAATCCCCTTTGGTATCAGTCTGTACCACAAAGATTTAGTTGGTAGCTGTGGCTAAGCAGTCAGACTTATCTCAAGAGGGAGATGAGCCGTATTCAGGGTTTACACCATAGGACTACAATACAATGGTACAAGGAAACACTGACCAAAGCTTTGTATTAAAGGGAATATATATATTTATTTTACACACTTCTAGTTCAACACATTAATCACAGTTATTAAAGCAAGTTAAAATCAGTAAAGAAAAGTATACACAACTCCCTAGTTAAATTGTAGACAAGTTTGAGCGAGAGTGAAAACTGAGCAAAGCGGCACAGTGAAAACCAAACACAAATGGCACTCTAGCAATTTCTCACAAGGGAGGGAAAGAACAAGTTATACAGGAATGTACTCTTAGTCACTCTAGCAACACTTCCCAATAAGGTTGTGAACAAGTTTAGGCAAGGCAGTACTTTAGCATGTATAATACTTAGGTGAAAACCGAGCAAAATGGCACTTCACAAGTTTTAAAAGTGGGAAGGAAAAGGTGGTTATAAGAGTTAAGTGCGCCAACACATTTCTAGGTGAGAAGCAATCTAGAGAAGGCAGTTATAACAGATTTAGCCAGAGTCAATAGGCCTGTGCCAGAGTCATTGGTACAGGGCAAAGTGCCCAGGAGTAAAATGTTCTTGTAGCTGCAGTCAAGTCTTTGTTAAACGATTGGAAAAGGTGGTTGCAGAAGGTGAAAGACAATGTTAGATGATAGAGGCGGCCAATACAACAGGTAGGTAAAGGATTTAAAACACCTTTAGTACTACCAATCGAAAAGGTAGGCCTGGCGGAACAAAGTACCTTAAAATGTAGAAGAGGCTCCTGCGGTGGCGGTTGTTCCTGGCAGTTCCTGCAGTTCGGGAGATGCAGCAGAGTAAGAGAGACTCTCATCGTGGAGGACTGTTCGAGTTACTACACTGCCCAGGGTTGAAACCAGCCGCGGTGCCGCCAAACGAAATCAAAGGTATGCTCCTTTAAATCGCGGTCCGGGTGGACAGGTGCCTGGCTATCCGGTCTCCGAGTGCAGGGCACTGGCGATTCGACCAAGGCAGCTCCTGGAAGGTGATTGGCAAACTGGTTGGCCCCACCAGCTCAAGGGAGGAAGGCTCTTGCAGATGAAGATCTTCTCTCGTCGTGTTGAGAAAGGTGGTGAGACGCTGCAGCAGGGCTTCACCGGTGGTTCAGTTGGTACAGATGTCTTTGGCTTCTCTCCTCTTCGGCTTCTTAGTTCCAGTGGCAATGTCTTTCTCTTCCAGTCCTCAGGACCCTGCTTTTATGCAAAAAGATCCCCATTCATACAGCCTAGCTGTCACTCACACAGTGGAGTTTTCATCCTGGCGGGAGACCCTCCAGACTATCAGGGCAGAGTGCGAAATGGGTTGCTGAGTCAACCCTGTCCAGGGGTCCTACTCCCCCTCCCACACAATGGGTCCACCCCAGACTCAGTGACGCCGAAAGGAGGGCTTCTTGGCAGAAGCCCGCCAAAAGGACGAACAAAGGATCCCTGATCTGGGTTAGGATCTTAGAGAAAGACACGAGAAAGAATTTATATAAAAGTTCTGGAAAATAAAACTTACCGGAGTAAAGTTAATATAAAAATAATCCGGCGGTATGTTAGAGGCTGTCAGTAAAAGTGGTAGCCTCGAACAATTGGAAAATCGCATAGGGAAATATTTGCGGTGGAATATTTTTGGTAGTAACCACTGACACCTGCCAGAAACTTTTGAGAGATGGACTGTACGGTACCCTCTCGAAAATGAACATAAGGGAAACACTATTAACCCTTGCCAGTACCTTCATAGTAAGATAGGTTGTACTGGTTTTGTTCATAAAGATTGACTAGTAAAGTCAATGGGGACTTTACATGCCCTGGGAGACAGTAGTCAGTCCCAGAAAATGGAGTCTATGTTTGGGGGTCGCTACGACACCCCTGTGTCACTGCACGGAGGGTGCTGTGTAACACATGTGAATAAAGATGGTTCCAATGGGGGTGAGATAAACCCCATAGACATTAAGCACAAAAAATAGCCTAGAACACACATAGCAAATATGCCTAAGAGTGGGAAAAAGAGTCTCACTCTTGGCAGGAGAAAAAAACAAACCCTTCAAATCCAGCAAAGCTGCTGGGGGACTCTCTAGGTAGGGGTAATTAGCCATAGAATGAGAATGCTCCCTAACACTCGGTGACTAGGCTAATGTATTTGAGTTTATTTGTGGCTGTGTAAAATATAGGTGGAAGCATGTATCTGTGTTCATGTGACTAAGGGCCTCATCAGAAGTTGGGCGATGCGGTAAAAATGCAGTAGTTATAAAATTAGCGCTGCATTACCGCACGGCTGAGTCATGAGTTTGGGGGAAAGTCAGAGGATTCACCTCCAGCTCTGAGCTAGAGGTGAATGCGCTGACTTCCCGCCCATTTTCAGCACAATTAGCACGGCCCAGTCACTGCTTCTGTAATTGTGCAGAAAATGAAACCACTGAGTGCTACAGACTCAAACAAATAGGGACTTACACTGCCACTGCCACTTGTGATCTGGCTGTAATTTCCGTGGGACCAAGTGGGCAGTGTTCCAGCGGATTCACTGCGGGATACCGGCCAACTCCTGATGAGGCCCTTTGTATCTATATATCCAGCGGTTGGGGGCGGTGCTGCGCTACTTTTTAAAAACAAGTTTTACTGTTCCTATACTTTTTTCTTTGGGGGTTTGTAATGCACGAGGGAGGGGATGTGGCAATGGTATTTGAGAGGGGCGGAGCAGGCCAGTAGGGAACATAGTTCCACTATTTCTTTTAGTACACTTCAACCACTGTATATATCTGAATATGCTGTTGATTTTCAAGAGTGTCTTTTGTTGGTCACATAATATAAGAGTGTTCTGGAGAGGAACATGAAAAACAATTACAGAATTAGGGGGAAGAGTCATGTCGAGGGGTTGAAAAAGTGAGCATCTCTGATTATCTGCCTCTCACACCTCACCCATGCAATGCATAAAAGGGTCAGAAGTGATCCTTTGTGCATAATAGAATGTGCAGTAGTGGTACGGAGCCACTACTGCACAGAATCAATTTCCGCCCTTCATATTGATGCTGAAAATTGCTTGAATGAAATGGTCTTTAAAAAATCGCTTGAGGCAGGACACATTTACGGTCGAGCTTTTTCAAATGTTTGAGCCAGTTAGTAGGTAGAAATGTTAAGAGCACTCTTATTGGTTGACATGCTTGCCAATCAGAGCACATGAAAAATGTTGGCCTCCTACTTGGCTTTGTTCTAGCACCCGAGTGAAAATGATATGTTATTGTATCACACGACTAAACAGTATGAAGGATGACAGACTGGGATTCTAAAGAGTGACCCAATGTTACCTGCAGATCTATGAATCTGCTGCAGTAATCCACTAGAAATCTCACCCCCGATTAGATATTTGGTATAACGTACCCCCTGCTGTGTGTTGTAAGGATATTGCAAGGAGGCTTCCATTTGCTGATACATATAATCAATGTAGACTCTGGATTCAAAAAATCAAAAACGCAGCACCTATTGTGCTGCAGAAAAATCGTTCAAGCAGTTTAATAAAATGTATTGAAAAAACTTTCATTTTGTGCTTTAAAGTAAATAATAACATGCAGATTCTTGCAATCCTCAACTGACCATTGTCACATTAGATATCAAGTGAATAGAGATATTACCAGCCCAGTCCCACACCCGAAGAAAGGTTCAGACGCACCTATCAATCCTGACAATACTCACTATGATACAGCGGGGTCAGCGCAGAACCAACAAAGCGAGTCGACCCATGAGGAACCAGCAACAACTCTACCCACAGGGATACAACTCTAACGGAATCAGAAGTACCTGAATCAGGATAGTGACCCCACTAACCCAATACTCAATCTTCTGCATACTTAAACCACACAAAGCCATACAGCCATCTCTCGCTCAGCAATCCGCACGCACTTTACCACACCGCATCAACAACACATAAACATCACCTACAGCACTCGATGTCTTGCCCGATCCGATACTAGCACCAAAGCACAGCACTCGGTGTATACCAAGCTGAAGCTGCCAACAGCACATCACTTCTCCCACTCTCCTGCTCCCCTCCTCCCAACTAACCCTACCCGTCCTTCCTGTTTGCAGATCCACCAGAGCGCCTGGGGACCAATTCCGTTGGTGACGGTGCACTATATAAGTACCTATAACATAACATAACCTGAGTTATACTCCAGCAGTGCACAAATTAAACATTTTTATCATAAACAGTTCCTTGTCAATTACCGGCGGCAATGTCACAGAAAGCTACTCTGCAAGCAAGTAATTTGTAAAGCTTTTCACAGCTTTAATTAAGTCCTGCAGTGACAGCTGACATTCTCTCTGCTCGCTCAAGCAGGAGGCATTGGGACTTCTCAACTGAATTGTCATAACTGATTACAGGCGGATGTGATGTCAGTTTCTTATTACAGGTCAGTAATGAAGTCACAACTAGCCTGTAATAAGAACATTATGTCCAGGCTTTTAAACAGATATTGCAGGCCATGTTTTATTAGAACATTATTTGTAGTAAACACAGATGAAATGTTGATGGAGGCAGGATTGGCTGTGTAGCAGCACTGGTACTCATACAAAAAAAAAACACGGCGCCTAAGTCCCGGCCTCAGACGATGAGCAAACAAACACTGGCCTGCTGCTGGGAAACGCCCAGTCATTCTGGCCACGAGAATAAACATCTGCAGGGTGGAGAAGGCCTCGCAGCTGCTGGTATTGAATAGAAGCGCTCTTTACTACGAACAACAAGCATCTCAGAAACTCCTCCATAACAGTGGGTTCCCTAAATATAGATCCGCCGCTAGCTCATTGGCCAAGGAAGCTCGCAATAAACCAGAGAAGCAAAACACAGGGCTGTCAGCGTACGGAAGCACGTTAACAACACCAGTGACGTACAGGCATTCGAGTCCTCTGTCTCTTCTAGAGATAATCCGCCCATCACAGCACATGGCTAATTGTTTGGCAGGAGGAGAGATGCAGTTACTAAGTGGATCTATGAACACCAGTCCTTCAAGCATGACAAGAAGTCTATGTGGGAGGGGTCCTGAGGAGTCATGAGACACAATTTGTGCCAGGGCTTTAGAAGTGTTAGTGTGGGCAACAATGAATCGCAAGTCGCTAAGGAAGCTTTAAAGACATATAAGTAATCAGCAATCAGAAAAAAGACTTAAATAAAAATATCCAAATGTAGAAACATAAGAGAAGCAAAGGAAAAGTCCCAATCCCTCTGGTTTTTTAAGGAAAACAGTGATTCTAATGTATTAATTGTAGTAAATAATTCGAATAACAAGACTGCAATGTCAAATTGTGGAGAAATCAAACGAAGTATTCGCTGTATGTTTCCATTCAGAATATTGCAAAACCAATGCTCTAACTCGAACTGTATGAATTTGCTGATGCGATTTGAAGCACAGTGTGATTGTAATATCTATTGGGCTGGAGCAGAATCGTCACTCGTCAACCTTTCATTGACATTATTCGCATGGGGAAATCAGGTCCAGGAGCCCCAGAATGCCCGTGGGTCTAGAACAGTTTTTTGTTACCCTGTCAGGGTTGAGCCCCTATCCACTTAAAGCTCTAGTTAACAAACTTCTATTTGATGTATGTCAGTTCCCTTTCCCTAGAGTATCTATCGGATTGCTATCCATCTCATCTACTTCCGGTTCAGAAAAATGGGTCTGGTTCTGGTGCCTCAAGGGCAATTATGCAACTTCAGGCCTAACCATACCATGACATGCCATACCATTCATGCCACACCAGACATTATATACCATACCTTGCATACCATACCAAACTACACAATGTCATGACATGCCATGCATAGAATACCATACTGCACCATTCCACAACATATGTGCAGGGCAGTTTTTTTTGTTCTTGCTGCTTTTGACTATTGCAAGCAAAATCACTTGTATTTACTGACTAACAAAAAAGCGCCAAAATGCAAGGCAGATCAAATTGCTATAGAGATACCGTGGACTATTCAGACCCACTGCCTTCACTGACGGGAACAGAGCAATATACCAGGTGCACTGTGGATCTGATGACCCGCATACTAAGGTGACCGGTGCTGAGAATGCACTGTCAGAGGAGACTAGGCAGTGTATCCGAGAAGAGAGTGAGGCACAGGGGAGCTTCTGTGCCAAAACAGAGATGTGCGGCTGCTGAGGGGGTTGTGCTGTGAAGCAACAGAATATAGCCTTTGTGCATTCGATAGAAGGCTGGCAACCCAGCTGGCAGAGAAACGAGATGGCTGCTGTAAATGGCAGCCAAGCAAATGCAGGTGCTGTCCGAGTGCCAGCGAGGGGAAGTACAGGACAGTTAATGCAAGCTCAGGCGAAGCAGTAAATAATTATGTGCATGGAGGCGGGTATGCATGTTTAGACGGAGTCTGGGTGATGTTTATAAAAGAAAATCCTACCGCCAACCAAACCAATGGATATTGCAGTGTTTGTTGAGGGCTAGAGCCACAAAAGTGTCGAGGCCCTCTTACTATTTTTACGCTGGCCCAGTAGACGCAGCAACAACAGGAGACACCAGATCTCTCCTTTGTGTTTATTGATACAGGAACCCAAATTTGGTTGATTATCGTGACTGTAACTAAAAGAAAGCAAAGCCATTTTCAAGCAAAGAACCAAGGGACTATCAGTTGCATAGACAGGGTAATCAAATAACACCGTCAGACACCATTAAGCACCAGTAATCATTTCTTAGGTGGAACCCCCGCCCCGCCCCCACACCCCACCATGATGGTGTAGTTAACCAAAGACCCACATGCCACCAAGTGAGTCCAGCAGAAACCACTTGTAACTGGCACACTGGAATTTCCACCAAGGTAAAATGATGACCAGTATCTCCCACAGAGGTCCACTTGAGAGCCATAGTTGCTCTTCGCTATCAGGTGCCAAGCATACCACTGGCACCCTCACTGACTACAAGCAGTGCCTATTTCCAAATGGTTTCTAATCAGATGCGTGTCTATCTATCTATCCATCTATCTATCCATCTACCAATCTACCTGTCTGTCTGTCTATCTATCTATCTATCTATCTATCTATCTATCTATCTATCTATCTATCTATCTATCTGTCTGTCTGTCTGTCTGTCTGTCATTCTGTCTATTTATCTATCCATCTATTCATCCATCCATCTATCCGGCCATCTATCCATCCGTCTATCTATCTATCTATCTATCTATCTATCTATCTATCTATCTATCTAT